>NC_070599.1:14921798-15230122 GCF_027409825.1 Scomber japonicus | reverse complement strand
TGCGGTGAGGAATGTAAATTAATGTGACAGAACAGATATTAACAGACGTCCACTAATAACGTCAACTGATATTATCAGGCAGAGCACAGTATTCAAAAACTCTTTTCCATTCCAGATGCCTCACTTGTCTCCCCCTGAATTACAGCTATTCTCTCCATCCACTGTCTTCCCTCCATTGCCCCTTCCCTGTGGCTTCTCTATATGCTGTCACACATGGCCTCCTCCAGGCCATTACACTTTGTTTTGTGTCATGCCCGTGGATGCCGGGGCGAGTGGTGTACGGATGATTTCAATCCATCTCAGGAACCCCATTCCTCCTCTATCCTTCCCTCTGTCTCTCTGTCAGACAGACACATCTTCTGTTTATCTCTATCTCCCCCTCAGTGCTCCATTCTCCACCTGCGCAGTGTACCAGTGCTGATAGATGTAAAGTGAAATTGCTAACTTACTTTCCTCCACCTCTTTTTTTGCACAGAGCTCGACTAAAACATGCGATATGTATCTGTAGCTTGTCTTGAGAATGAAAAACATGTTAATGAAAGGTGTAAACGCAAGCAGAGCACTGCATCTAGGGGTGGCATTGGATCCTTGCCACGGCCACATTTACACCTGGTATTAAAATGTGATCTGAATCCAGACAGCACCTGATCAACAGGTCTTTGCACCTGGTATTAATAAGCATTTTAAATATTATCATTATCTCAATCCTGCCTGCATCGTGCAATGCAATGGAACCACCTCCAATGTGGTCTAGCTGATGCATTTGCATCCCGATCAATCTGTGTGCATTTACACCTTGCATTAACATGTGTTTTTCTCCATCCAGTTAGGGTATCCACATAGTGATTACATGTTAATGTGAGAAAATAAATGAGATAAATAAGCCGATAGATGGTAAACAAACTGCATCTATTCCTGCTATTTCAAGAGAGGCTGTTAAAAAGCTGACGAACACTTCTTTGGCAAAGAAAATATATGTTGAGCCAACACAGCAGCACCTATTCCTTTGACCTGGGGTGAAAAGTTTGCAAGTTCCCTCACAAAATGGGAAGATTTTACAGTTTATCATAATAGGGCAAAAGTCTGCCATCGGATGTCACTATCCAGTTTAACACCTCTTGTCAATTCAGGTCTAAATGGAGTCTAAAAGATTCAGAGTCTTGTTCGTGTAGCTGATATTTCTCATGGCAAAAGGTCATGACGTTAGGGTGTGACGCGTACAGATAAAGGAGCCTTGAATAGGAACTTGCTCACCTGCCGTCGCTGGGTAATGTTGTTAAATAATGAACAAGCTTGTGACTAATGAATGACTCATGAATCTTCTCTTTGGAGGAACCTCATGACCATTTGTCAGCACAATTCCACATTTTCTCTGTATCTTTCTCCTGCTTCTGTCATTGCACCCTGGCTGCTTTCAGCTGCATGTGTTAGCCATCTCCCGAGGGCTTTAACTTTACTCCTCTCCTCTTCTCTCAGCACCCTGCCTACTCCCCTTTCTGCCTCTCCCCTGTCTCAGGAATCAGACACAGGTTTGCCACTGCTGAGGAAGCAACCGTGGTAATCCTCGGGCTCAACTTCAAAAAGAGCCTCTAAAGACTACACTCTCTATGGTTCTGGCAACTCAGCCTGCTACCTCTGCTCGGGGAGGGTGAGGAGGGGGGGGGGGGGAGCACGCCTCCCCTCTCACCTGCCTGTTTCTCTTCTTCCCACATACTTTACTTCACTCAAGTTGCTTCTTTATCAGCACTAAATGTTCCTCAGCTCAACTCCTCAACTCCCTCGCAACAAATGCTCTCTTTCTCCCCTCCCTGCCCTTAACATATCTCTGCAAGGCAGGGAAGAGCAGGAGAGAAATGAAAACTGAAAGCAGGAATGAAATAATAGGATGGAGGGTGGAGTGGAGGACAATGTAAAGGAGAGGGATAGTGGAGAAAAAGACAGCTGGTGAATGGAGGAAAGAAAGAGAAAGAAGATGGAGAGTTCCCCGTTCTCCACTCTGTCTCAGAGGGGTAGCTGGCACATTGTCAGCAGATCTTTACAGCAGCTCTGCTATGCAGAAACAGCAGTAGAGCAAAGGAGAAGATGGAGCTGCTTACCGCTGAAGTGGCTGTAAGCCATGGGCATAACCATACATTCTCAATAGTGAAAAACCACCAATCCTTCCCCACCTAATACACAGTAGGAAAAATATGTCACTTGTTATTGCCTATTTATTTACAATTTAATTTAATTTGTTAAGGAAAAGATAAGTGCATGACCTCCCTCCCAGTAGTATATTTGGTCCCCATGGTTAGCTCAAAACGATTTAGCATGTTGTTGCTATAATGTTCACTTGAAGGTGAACAAATGGAAGACGTAATGTTGCCTACAAATTGGAGAAAGCAGGACCGCCAGGCAGACATAAAAGGTATTGTTCACACAGTAACTAATTATATACGTAAACTGGTGATGTTATCTTAGTAGATAAGGCAACAGCTAATATTACTACTGTATACTGATTCAGTGTATCAAGTAACAAAGTCATCAAGGTGAGTTATTGTTCCTGTGGTAATTTTGTTTTATTCAACCTTTAATTAACTAGGTATTTAGCTCATTGAGATCGAGGAGGGCAGCAGTACACACCATAATATAAATCACAATTTAAAAACAGCATACAAAACATGTAAAAGAAGAAAGCAGCAATGAGAAGTAGACAATAAATTCCATCAGACAACAAAGAACAAATCGACTTTAAGAAAAAACCTAGGGGACGGCTTTCATTTGGACCCCCTTAATGTCTCTACCATGGTTACACGCTTGCAGCAAGCATTCAATCCTTCCTGATTACAGATTAAGCTTCCACCTTTTGGGTGGTGTGTGCGTGCTTGCAGGCGACTGTGTGAGTGCATAAAGAATTAGGAATTAGCAGTGCAATTTAAAATGAACGTCATAAAACAACATGAGGACATAGTTAGTCACAAAATCCACTATTAATTAAATTCACTGAACTTCCATATATTGGCCTCAGCCTTTGTGGCAACTTTCTGACTTGTGACACCTTAAAATATAGTCCACTTGTGACAACTTTACTTGAGTGCAAAGTAGCAAGTGGAAGCGGAAAGATGTAAATTCATTCAGGGCAGCATGAATTGAGGTGAAAACATGTCCGTACAAGACGAAAATGATGAGTCAAAGATGTGTGCTTATCCCAAGTCTGCCACTGCAGAGGGGGAAAAAGATAAGTGGCGGGGGGGGGAATAGAGAAATTGGAGTCCCAGTAGAGTTCTGAGACCAGCCAGAGTCTAAGCGGGCACATAAACACAGCTACTCCACGAACACATAGTTGGCGCTTACGTTGCCAACTGGCTACAGCTAAATCTGTACAGTTGGTATATTGGCTGTATGGGAAGAATAAACACGGACTGTAGAAATACTCCAGCTCTCAAAAGTCTTCTTGTTTGTGAATATAACAGGATTAAGCACGCAGATGAAAGTTGGACTCTTAAGGTACCTTAAATCTAATGAACCCTTCTTTGGAGTAAACAGAACTTTGATTTGTTTAGAGGAAAACTACACAAGGTACTTTTAACAAATAATCTAATACTGTAGATAGTCAAAAATAGACTTACAGATAGGTAACAGGAAAGTAGTCAGGGCAGGCAATGGGGCATGAGAGGTAGATCAGTGGTTCCACACCGCAGCACTGTACTGAAGGAATGAAATTTCAAACCCCTGTATACTGAGTACTGTATAGGGAAAGAATAAATATAAAATTCTCCCTTGCAAACACAAGTAGCCTACTATATTTCAAACTAAAACAGGTAGAAGGATGCTGGAATGAGGGAATGTGGCTTAAACGTGATGGTAACTCTGGTAACATTTAACATCTGGCAGAGGATTGGTGTCAGTGGGCAGGTATGAATACTTGGTGGTTGATTAGGGGGAAATAAGTCAGGTGTGTTGTGTGTTGAGTGTGGCAATTGGGTAACTGGAAAGGCAGGAAAGTCCATCTGGTGGACAGGTGGAGAATAGCAGGGAGAGAAAAGTTTCATAGTAATGCAGGGGAGTGTGGGTAATGGGGGTAAAGCACAGAGAGTGAGAGAGAATACCCTTGTGGTACCCTTGAATTTAGAGACTATATTTGGTAAGACCATCCAGTACACACAAACACATCAGAACAATGTCATCATCTTGCAACACACTGGGAAAAAAAGGTTCCACCCCAGCACATCCACTCACCTGGTCAATTGCTGTGTGAAGTCAGTGTGTAGGAAAGAAATTGACATAGCATCCTTAATCCCCAGGCATGGAAATATGTGGGCAAGGTGTTTCAGATGCTGTTCAACCATCCAGCAAGCACCTTAGTGAAGCATACTGAGACCTGCTGAGAGACATACTGAGAATATTGCACCACCTGCCATATTCAGCTGGTGTCTCTTTTAATTCTTATGTTCATAATGGAAAAAAAATCTGCGGTATTCCCAAATAGTGTGATCACAAAAATGTCTGTCCATAGAGAGTACAATAATAAACACTGTAAATCATGAACTGAATAAAAAGGTGTCTGCTAAGTTCATCACCCACTGCACATATTCACTGTTCATTTCTGAGAAGCTACAAAAGCCCCCTGATCTCTGACATGTGATAGGTAATTTACTCTAAATCCTTCTATACTGCACAGGCATCTTGTTACTTCTTGTTATTTTATGCTGTTTTCTCATTCTATGTGCTAATTGTTTTGGATTTTACCCAGAGGTGCTGTTCTGCTTCGCCCGACTGCCATAAGTGCAACCCCACCCTTTCCCCCATTTCACAATCACCCATTGCCTACATGTCATTAACTAAATCTGTCCCCATAGATGGCATGCTCCAACAATATAAGATATGAATTATTTATATCACTACACTCATCTTGCTTGCCTCTCTAAATAAAAAAGCCATGAATTAAGTTGTTTCATTTTCCTGATGCCACAAAGCAGAGAGAGAGCCCCCTCTGAGTAGTCAGGTAGGTGTTTCTGCTCTCATTGTGAGACGGCAGCAACTTTAGAGGCGGAAGGACTAAGACAGGCGCTACTTAAACATTTAAAATGGAGGAGGCCCACTTCAAAGGAATGGCCTCGCACAATCAGTGTAGCCCTTTCCTTTTCAATTAGCACACAGTCTGCCAGGCTGGCACGCTCACCTAAGGGCTGGGCTAAGGCCGTGAAATATTGATGGCCCCTTCTCGGGAGTGAGTGGAACGCTTTGTGCTTCATTCCCCTGGGTAAATTTATGTGTTTAAGATTTTTGACGGCAGACAGCCGAGTGGGTGAAATGTTTGTGTAATCCGAGTGGGCGTGCAGTAACGCACTAGTTGTGGATTGCACGGAATTCAATCAAAAAACGCCTTAGCAAATACTAGTCTATTCTAACTCAGCAGCACATTAATCTTTTACGACCACAAACACAACAAATAGTTCTTTGTTCAAATGAACCCCATGTCTTTCTATCGTTCTTCCTGGGCCTGAGAGTGATGCTTACTTATTATCTTCAGTGCTTTACAAATCCATCTCCAGCATTTCACCTTTGGCTGCAGTAGTAAACTCCAAGAGGGCAACTTTTGCAGGAATCAAAGTCTTTTGCGTGTAACTCGTAAACAAGACCTCATTATTTTCAACTGTGTGATCCTGCATCATCAGAGATGTAGAGCAGACATCTGCATTTGTAATTACACCAGTTCATGTGTTCAATAAATTAATACCACTTATAGTCTGAAAGCGATAAACCTTAGCACTTCCATAAAACTTAAAAACCTTGCAACCTTTATCTTGATTTTAGTAAGGAGACAAAGTGTATTAGTTTGGGGTTATGTTTTCAGGCTTTGTAATTCATTTTCCAAGATGATGTGCTCTGTGGTTTATTCTGTTATTCATTAACAAATGAGTAAAGCTGGGTGTTTATTCATCTAGATGACAACCGTGGAGCTTTTTCAAAGTTTGGAGGCTTAAAGGAGAAGTAGGATGTAAATTAATTACCCAGAAAGAATCTCATGTATTTTAAACTACTAGAAATGAAAAATATTTTGGCAAAACTATTTCTAACTTGCATCATGTCTCAAACTTCTCTCAATCCATTAGACTAAAAACAGATATCTTAACACATCCAGACCAAGGATGTCCCAAATAGACAAGGTGTGAACTTTGACATGCAGGACAGAACGTAAAGACATTGTCTCCTGGTGTACCAATGTGGGAAGCTGAAGAGAGAGAGAGAGCGAGAGGAGCAGATTGGATTTAATATTAGCAAGGGCTCAGGTGAGTAGAAGGGTTATATACTTAGTCATACGATGACATGGGCCCTAATGGGGCAGAGAAGTGATGCACTGATATCCTTAATTGATGGATTAGAAGCATATAATTCCCTGCAGAGAGGGGATGATCAAGACAACGGAGGAGAGGATGAGAGAGCTCGAGTAAGCAGAAGGAGTGAGAGCTTGAACATGACCTGAGTGGTTAATTGAAAAGGGAAATTCCCAGAATATTTTATTTAAATTAGGTTGGAGGAACAAATGAAGAGGAGAACAGGAGAGAGGGGGGGGGTAGAGGATAACAGTTTGGAACATAGATATATTGAGGAGAACTGGATTCCTCTTGTTGCCCCCTTTATTCCTATGAAAGTTACTCACTGAGTGCATGCATAGAAAAGGGCTTTGGCTTCCTTGCACTTCCAGATTTTTGTGGCTTTTTGTGTGTCTAAAAAATGTGGTTTGTGTTTAACAGCCACTATTATTCCAGTAGTTCTACACCACAACAAAATTGCCTTACAGCCTGAGTTTAGAAAGACAAACAAGCACCTAACAAGAAACTGTCAACAAACAGTGATGAAATTAAAGTTAATAGCACTGTTAATGACTTTAAAGCAAATCAGTAGCTCAAGAGAGGTGGTTTGTCGTGAATGAATGGCCATGTTGATGGATGATGGATGGGGTAAAGCAATAAAGAGAGGGCCTGGGAGCGGATAAACACCAGCACACCATTTATACATCAAGAGTGAAAGGTAGATCCACAGCAGAGACGTGGATGGATGGGTGGAGGAGAGAGGAGAGACCTCTAGAGGAAAGCAGCAGATCCCTGTCTAAAACTCCCCTTTCATCTGGCCCACACAGTGCCAGATCAATCCAAACGCCCGCCCATCATTAAGCATCAAAGGCTGGTAGGAGGAGGATCCTGTCTGCACACAACTAATCCCCTTTAAATGTGCCTTCTCAAGGAACAAAGCCACCATTACATCCACAATGCATTTCTGGATGATCTACACTTTTCAGATGATGCTCAATGATCATCAAAGCAAGCGACATGGCAGAAAAGTTACAAAGGAAGACTTTGATATTCAGACATTATTTCCATGGCGACCACCTGGTAACTGAGGATAAGTGGTGGCTTCTTTCAACACATTTGTTTCCTCTAAAAGCCCACAACTGGGCAGTGGTAGTGGTGGACTAAAAGTTAGAGAAGCAAGCTTGTCACCAGATAGTTGTTGGATCAGTGCTAGAATGAGCAAGATCATTTTGAGTGGGGAAAGTGAAAAAGAAGAATTGTACCTCTCTCATTAACACCACTGAGGCGCCCTTGAGCAACTACTCCAGTGGAGGTGTTCAATAGCCGACAAATCAGACTGTGGTTGTACTGGGCAGCTTCCAGGAGTGAATATGTGTAACTGTGTAAATGTGATCAGGGTATTCTTTCAAAAGAGGGAATTCCTCTTCCCTGAAACGTCCCTGAATAAATAAAGATTTTTAAAAAGTAAGCATCTCCCAAGAGACAAGTGCCTTTGTATGTGTGTCTTCATTTTCAGCCCAGAACTCGTGGTTCACATTGATAAATGTTCTGACTTCAACCTAGGGGACATGTAAAACAAAGGTCAGCTGCATTCACTGCAAGTAAAATCATTTCCATCGCAGCAGATGACAAATGGAGTAGGTTTCTTACTTTATTGTCAAGAGATTCTGCTCTTCCCTTCAGTCCTTTCACTCTTTTTTTCTGAACTGTGTGTGTGTCTCTTACTGTTCTTCCCTGAAATCCATGAATAAATAATTCAAGCCACAGATTTTTCATTTTACGACTGAATATGATATTTATCCCTTACCCAATCTTGCCACCCACCCACCTCTCTTGGAGGAGCACATAAAACTGTCTCTCCACCTGAGTCTCAAACAAGACTTTGTAAAAGCCCTCAACACTTTTTTCTTCTCTCACCGCTCCAGGATGATCTCCTCAGCCCCAAATTGTTACCTCAGTGTCACTTGACTTGCTTTGTTTTCTTTAAGTATCCATCCTCTATTCCCCTCCTTCTCATCCCACCCTCTCATTCCTCCATTGCCCTTCTCTTTGCATCGTGCTGTGAATCTGAGACAGTGACAAACTCCGACAAGAAAGCGAGTGATCTTGATACCTCTCTGCATCTCAATAATGGAGCAACTTGATATGAAAGCCTTGTTATCAGGGCCCTCTTGGCTCACTGCATGTTGCATCCCATCCGTCAACAGGGAAACAGAGGGAAAGAAGTGGGGAGACACAGGGGGGTGCAGGAGGAGGGGAGGGGGCAATGGTTTGGTTATCCCAGCAATGGGATTAATGGATATGTGGGGTTTAAATTGGTTCCCGATGACAGCAGAGGCCTCATCGTGTTTCTATTAGTTATCGGCAGGTATCCCCCCATTACTCAGTCTCTTTCTCTCTGTCTCTCCCATCCTTTACTTTCTCTCCCTCTCCCTGTAGCTGCAATTTATTCCTCAACCTCTTACCATTTCTGTCTGAACCCCCCACACATCAATCTTCTCCCCCTCTTCTTCACTCTTTGAATCCAATACTCCAGACAGCATGATGTCCAAATTAAAGAATGTGATGGAATCCAATGAAAGTGCACAGCCTGGTGCAGTAAGTCAACTGTATAAATGGACTAAATGTGCATTTTCAATGTTTGATAACTGAATGGGCTATGCTTTTGAAGAGTCAGGGAAAATATAATAGGGCAGTGGTTCCCAACCTATTTCGTCTGACATAACCCACATTCCTATCGGATGAGAGCAGGAACTTCTTCATTGACACTACCCTTCACATTCCAAATTTGTTAGTTTCAATTGATTTTAAAGTAAATTCAGTAACAGAAAAGTGGATATTGATACAATTGTTTAGGCATTTGAACTTTCAATATTTAGGTTGGATGAATCAACTCAGCATTATAGGCTACTACAACCACTTGGAGTAAAGCTGAACGTTTCAACAATGTCTCCATTAGCTATTTCAACTGTTTATATATTCATTTTAGCTAACTAATCTCTTTATCAGTTATATTTAGCTGATTCAACACATACTTTTCAGCTAACTATTTGCCTATCCTACTTTAGCTAATTAGCCTACTTACTTTTTAGCTAACAACTAGCTAGCTAAAATATTTAAACTCTTCATCAGTTATTTTACCTATTTCAGTTCTTTATCATTATTACTTTTAGCTATCTACCAATTTCAACTTTTTATTCACACCTTTTAGTTGAACATTTTTGCTGCTTTTAGCCAAGTAATTAGCTCATTTATCTGCTCACTTGCTAATACCTTTTCCATGTGCTCTTGGCAACTGTCCTTCTGGTTGCAATTCACAATTGTTTATATATTCATGTTAGCTAACTAATCTCTTCATCAGTTATATTTAGCTGTTTCAACAAATAATTTTTAGCTAACTACTTGCCTATCCATTACTTTAGCTAATTACTTACTTTTTAGCTAACAACTCTTTATTGGTTACCTATAGCTAAATATTTAAACTCTTCATCAGTTATTTTACCTATTTCAATTCTTTATCATTATTACTTTTAGCTAACTATCAATTTCAACTTTTTATTCACACCTTTTAGTTGAACATTTGTGCTGCTTTTAGCCAAGTAATTAGCTCACTTATCTGCTCACTTGCTAATACTTTTTCCATGTGCTCTTGGCAACTGTACTCCTGGTTGGAAATCACAGTAGTCTACTAGGGTATAGCCTAAAGTAAATGGCTTCCACAACAACTGTATAGACACACACTATCAGGTGCAGCACAATGTTATTCAATTTAATTTTTTTTACTAAAGCTAGTCTAACAGTTCTAAGAGTTTTTGCTTTATCTTTTAGCAAAAGGGACTTTGTTAGAGATGTTTATTCACTCTGGTTTAAAAGGCTTATTCATCTGAAAGGCTTGTGGCAGCAGATGGGCACGGAAGGAAGAAACACCATTTTCAAAAAACTCCCCGCAACAGCCTAATTACTTCTCACTCTTGTCACTGTCAGTGTTTTACATTGAGAGAAATGGAGGAAGAGGCTTTCACATGGTAAAACCAAACTCCATTTAAGGGGAAAATAAAGGCCGAAATACAGCCATTTTGCTGTAGAGACTTGGCTCTCAGTCACAGAGACAGCAAACTATAAGGCATCCTTAGTCTTCATGGTGGGCCTGTGCGGATGAGCTCACTCCTGCTTTTGTGTGTGCTTTTCTTTATGTCCCACATCCTCTCCATTGCAAAAGTCCCCTGTAGGTCTCTTATCCCTTGCGAATCCTATCAGTTCCAAAACACACACGGGGTATTGCGATGAATTTGGAAGTGGTTGATTCAATTTGCTGGTTTTGAGGCAAATAATGTAGAGTACGGCATTCAGGCATCCATGTGGATTGACAAACATCTGCTGCTGATGAAAAAGATACCCAAAAGCTTGAGGAAATATGGAGAAAAAGTTACCTGTTGTGAGTAATTTACCACTGTCGGTTACAATGTTGACTTCCAAGACAAATAGCTTCATTTTGAGGAATAAAAATCATACATTTATATAAATTATAGAGATATTTATGAAAGTCATTTACGGTAAAATGATACTTTAACTTCCCTTAGGATATTCTGCTCGAGTAAAAACTAAATCAGACTCACAGGGTTCCTATCTGACAACAGTGAATTCCTAGAAACAATGTGTGTCATATCTTCATTGAAGAGTGTTTGCAGGCTTTCAGGACTGCGCCACAGTTTGACATGTAATAGAGCTGAGTGTATGGCAGTGGAAGCCAATGTTTGCTCTTTGTGATGTGTGTCTTGTTGTGGGAATGGGGTGAGCTGCATCTTTACACATGGCTTCCCCTCAGTGAAGGCGAAATGAAGGGGAGCCCTCGGGGCAAACACAAAGACAGGAGGATGTGGAAGAGTGTTAGATGAGCATAAACACACACACACACATACACACACACACACACACACACACACACACACACACACACACACACAAACAATGAGAATTTGAGGAACTGACAAATTCTCATACACACCCAGATGCAAAATTATGAACTCCCTCAGCCCCAGTGAATGGGTAGCTAACCTGGTTGTGTCAGCACCATGGACAGCAACCTCCCCTTGATATACTGTATGTGTGTATTTTTTTAAACCTGAATTAATCTTTCAGTATCAGAGTGTACTTTGGGGGGGAACTCATTCATCTTACCAACAACTATTATGCAAATTACAACCAGGAATATGAGACATGTAACAGGAATCAGGACATCTTCTACAATCATTTTTTTTAATGCAGAGTTGCAGAGTATACTGTAATTTAGATAATTTCATTGTATGTTTAGGTGTGCATTTTCGATCAAAAATTAAAATATATATACATTATAATTAGCCATGTATTAGAATTACAGTATTAAATACACAACTGCTCTGCATTTGGATGCCCAATCACAAAAAGCAATTAACAACTTTAAGTTTATGATACTAACGCAGTTGCAAAGGCCAATGACTTTAACGCATCATTAAATCTCCAAATTAAAAAATAAAGAAAAAAGATTTTACTATTAAAGTAACAGATGGAATGACACTCATATACAGTGTATACATAAAAGTGGCCTGACATAAGCATTTAAGCGACTTTGGGCCATTTCTCCATTTGTGTAACCTGCCATTTTAGAGAAAGAACACAGACTATATCAGACATAGATCCCTTCCTTTGTTATCTATTATCAGCAGAAAGTTGCCAGTAAATTATCCAAACTTTCTCCCACAGCAAACAGCATAAAATGTATTTTATCATCTCCATCATTATTTTTGTTTGTGGATTTATTTCTCTCTGTCACCCCTTCATCCCCCTCTGCTGATGATTTGCTGCGATTTCAAGAGACAAAACATGGAAATTGCACCGAGGGGATCAGGAATTTACTTCTTGATAACATCTGTTACTAACTATTCCGCTCAGCATGCAGAATCGGTTGCCCCTGTAGACCCGTTTTCCCCCTTTATCTTATTTATTTAGAGAAAGGCTTATATTGTCTCATACACCACAAGGTGCACCTAGGAACCTCTGTGCATGGCTAAACGGGAACTTTTATAGCCGTCCCTACCCAGAATGGCAATTAGCTGCGGTAGACTGGGGAAAAACACAGAGCAGAGTTGGTATGCAGAGAGCTCTGCAAAGTTAATGGACTTTTAAATCGACACTGTGCGCCAAATTCCCTCATTAATGCCATCTCTGGTCCCTGCCTACGCGACTGTTTGATTTCAAAGGTCAACTCTCAAATATCAACATAGGAACGGTAAATAGAGTACAATTTTATGATGCATGCTCTGTGTGTTGAAAGTATGTGATTTAAAAGAGTGGCAAAGTGGAGAGGCACCTATTGATATGTTTTTATTTTCTATTTAATTTATCTTACTTTCTGCAGGGCATGCACACGAGTCACCAGCACTGTAATGTTCACATGTGAAGGGTCCACACACACACTTTCAATTTATTTGACTACTACAAAAGTAAGAAGCCAAGTGCCTTGCATAAAGGCATGTCTATGGTATGTGATGTCATCACTTTTTCACATCCCCTCGCCAGATTCTTCTACTGTAGCTGATTTAAGGAACTACATTGAGTTGTCCCAACCCCTAACCTTTAATAACTAGCAAGACTCAAACTACAACATATAGACTCATACAAAAGTAATCCCCCTCAGTCATCACTAATGACCCACTAGAAGTGTGTGGCAGTGAATTTATCTGCAGAGACTCTGCCCTCTACCTGTATATTCTTACTCTCTTATTATTTTGCTGTATTCAGGACATATTTGGGCATCAACTTTTGGTCAGTGGGTGAGTAGACTCCAGCCAATAACTGCACGCAGTGTGTGACGTCAAGATAAGTAGTTAGCGACCAGGTTATGTCTCTCTCTTAGTCTCTCTCCTCTGCTCCACATCTTTGTGTCATGGAGATGGGTTAGTGACCAATATTAAATGGGATTTAAAATCTTGTTAGTTTACATCATCATTCAATTTTTGATTAAGTCATGTACTGACCATGCCCGATAGTTCCTTTACAATCTAAATGTGTCATATACTGGGGTTAACATTGGTTCTGAAAGTTAGACCTTGCAGTTACTGGGAGTAAAATTGAGTAGCAATTTACCTCTATATAAGAACTAGTTTGTATGGTCCATTTTCATTCCATAAAGGGTAAATCTCCACTTATTAATATTCAAATTATAACTACATTAAGATTTAACTAAATGTCTTCTTCAATGCAAAATGATGTTCATTTTGTAAATCATGGCCGATAGATGATAAAGCAGGGTACACTTTAGAGTGTGGCTAACTTGAAATCCAAAAGTTGCTACCACAGCATATAGGTGTTTTTTCGGTTCATGAAAGTTAACTGTAACATTTTGGTCACCTAAAAACGTCTTGCTCAGTGTTTGATCGTATTAAAGAACCCACTATGGAGTCAGAAGTTCTGTATTTTCGGTAAGTACCTTTGTTTTAATGTTATTTTGTTTTCGAAGCCTGTTTTTCACTAGCAAAAATTAGCATTGGCATTATCACAGTAACCATAAACTGTACATGCGCTGAGCTAACCAAGCTAGCAGCTAGCATTAGGGTCAGCCCCACCCTCTCGTCCAAATACGGTAAATCTGGCTCCAAAAATCGGTAAATCTGGCTCCAAAAATCCAAGATGGCGCAAGTGCAAACTCAAGGCTTCAATACAGGAGACCACAAACCAGTATATGACATCACAGCTATGTTTATTATTTTTTTTACAGTCAATGTTCTGACCACAGTAACTTAGAATTTAAAAGTTAAGATTGAGACTTAATTGTGACTTGCACATGTGTGACTTACTCCCATCTCTGGGACTTGTATACTGCTCAAGGTCTGTTCTACTGATGCTATAGTAAAAATCTTTATGTTCCACCTGATGTAAAGGGCTGTGAGTTTTGACCCCATAACGTTGATGGACCAGGGAGCAAATAATGCCAGTGGCCATAGTAGCTAGACAAAGACATGTTTAGTATAATAGAAACACCCCATAATTTTGGTGAGTGCACATAAAAAATCCACACAGACACAGATCCATTAATCTGTCAGAGTGAAGATATGCTATGAAAACATACCTCGGCATTGATTGCACTGATGTAGCTGGAGGTGCAGAGGGACACAAGAACAGAGTTAACAGAGCAAAAAGAATAAGAAATGGAGGAAGAGAGGGAGAAAAAAGACAGAAATTAAACATGGCCTCCAGCAAGCAGACTGTATCTGTCTATTTTAATTTGCTTTCCTAATTATCTGATTACTGCCTGTGCCCGTGGATTCATTCCCTTCTCTAAATATAGGCCAAAATTGTGCCAAAGCTCTGCTCACAAATTCTCTTTGATTGTTTGGTTGTGACAACCTTCTACACAGCAAAGAGCCCCCCCCCTCCTCAATAAAAAATGGGTTTCTCCAAGATGTTTTTTTAAAGCGTTTGTTAATATGCCTGGAAGGCTGAAGAGTTTTTATCTCCTGTCCCACTTGAAAAAAGCCCTCATCAGACTTTCCAGATGTTTCCCTCTGCCCTTCCATTCATTTGCTTTGTTGTCAACAAAACAGCAAAAGTTTTGTCTCATTAATTATTGTTTACTCTCCGCCTTTGTGGTGATGTGTCTCAAATGCCATGTTTGGTGTCCATAATAGGGGTTGTGTTGTGCATTCATCTCGGATGCGGGGACGTTAACATGGAGAGAAAGTTAAGTAAAAGAATGGAGATGGAGGGAGGAGGGTGAAGTGTCAGGGTGTGGTGAGAGAAGGAAATAAGGAGAGACATAAAAAGAAAAAAGGGGGATATTAGGGATGCAACCTGCTGGTTATCGGGTTTAGGGTGACAGGGTGAGTGTGTAAGTGGCAGCTGTGAATACTTGTCAAAGGAAATTTGGGTCAACACACAGCCATCTCCCTGAGACATCACTGTGTCCATGAAAGGGAAATCCACACAGCTTAGATTATACGTTATGTGTCACATTCCTCTAAATGTTTGCCCTCGCTTATTGATTTCCTGCTCCTCACGCTTGATTGATAAGCGGCGCACATTCATCTATTAGTTTTGCTCCTCCGAAGCAACTACTCAAGATGAAAGGGACAGAACGCTTTTTTGCGCCGAGAGTCTGCATGTGTGTGCGTGTGTATGTGTGTGTGTGTCTGTCTGTGTGCTCGGAGGCAGCTGTCTGTCTACCATTGTCTAGACAGAATCATGTGCCTGCATACTGAGAGAGGAGGTGACATGCTGAAAGCTGCCTGTGTTGATAATTCTCACCGACACTCATTTGCTGCGACAGAGACCTAAAAGTTAGTTGCAGCAGAACTTTAAAAAAAAGAAGGAAAAAAAAAAGAAAGTGGTTCAGGGATTTAAAGTGAAGATCAGCTTTTCAGCATAAAACATTCAACAAACATAACAGCAACGAGTTAAGGGGATTATGATTATAAGGCTCGCAAGTATTCAATACAATACTATCAACTGTATGCATACCCTACTGTGTCTTCTTTGGATGTTTTCCACCATGCAAGGCAGAACTGAAGTCATAAACTGCTCATTATTGACTGTATATAAAAACCAGATACAGTAGAAAAACACTTTCAATGTTTCTACATAAAAAGTCTGGCACACTTTTTTCTGCTGCAACTTCTCAATCCTCCACATCTGCTCTTCCATCTTTAATGGAATCACCACACACATCATCCCCAATCAGCCCCCATAATGCCTTGCTGTCTGTGTGCCCTCTGGTTATGGCTGTGCCACGCTATAATGGTTCCCCCCCTTATCTGACACACAGTTATGCAAATATTAGGTTCCACCCGAATATCTGGTGACAGGAGTTTCTCTCGCTCTCTCCCTTTTCCCCTGATTATGCAGCGATATGCAGGCTCGCTAGGCCTGGAATAGACTACTCGCGTATAATCATGATTAGTCATATCTCGTGTTCACAGCGATGTAAAACCCATAACTGCCTGGTCTTTATTGTCGACATGCGTGTTTCCATTTGTGTGTGAGATATACTGATGGACAGTCGCAGACAGACAGAAAAACTCTTTCATGCCACATGGTTCAGACATTGAACAAAACATGTTTTGTAAAGATGACTGATTGTAAAGAAAAAGCTCAACAGGCAGTCAAACATTTCTTCATTCACCAGCTGATGAACCTCTCACCCAGAGAGCTTAGATCACATTCAGGTAAAGTGATGAAAATTAAAGACACTGAACCAGAGCAGCACACTCAAACCCACACAGTCAGACCTGCAAATATAGATTGCTATGGTGAGGGAAAACTAATTATCAGTCTTAACCTGTGGCTCAGTAGACTTAACACAGCAAGCACAGTGTTTCAGCACAGTGACATGTCATAAAGACTGACAGAAATCCACATGAAAATTGAAGACATTGCCCCCAAAAAGAAAAATCACCTGCAGCCAGCCTGACAGAAGTGACATCAATTATGACTAGATATAGCAACTGTAAATTACCATGATATAAGTGCATACTCCAATATATGTATACAGTTTCACAATGCATAGACATTACTGTTCACGTCAAGGGAATGCCAGTAATGACCTGCTTTGGCTTCTATTATGAACAAAGAACATGCCGAACACCTCCATCACCCAGTCTTGAACTATAATTGAATGACACTTATTAATAATGAACAAGAAAATGTGAGCAAAAAGGAGTAATGATAGCTGGTCAGCTAACGAGCACTGTAGTGTTAAACACAAGCTGCTTTAGCTCTGAGTGTAGCAGGAAGAGTGAAATACAAGTAAAACCCATAGACTGTATAAAAGAAATGGACGGAACATCCGTGACGTCACCCATTGGTTTGTGGACTGCTGCTCAATAGTTTCGAATCTGGGCAGCGCCATCTTGAACATTTCAGGTGCATGCTGGGAAAAATAAAAACACGGATTCTACTTATAAGGGCATGAGGTAGGGCAATGGGCAGAGCGAGAAGGTTGCGATAGGTTGCGAGGGCTGGATATCGAGCACATAGGGCAATCAACCTGTCAATCATGACATAGCCACGCCCCAATGCATACCCTGCTTTATCGTCAAATATAAAATCAGGGAGGCCAAAATTTCATAAATGAACATCATACTGCATTGAAGAAGGCTTTAAACTAGCGATTGAGACCATAAACACATTTTGAAAACGTTTACTGAGGTTAGAAATCAAGTGAGAAGTTGGTGAATTCTCCATTGACTTGTATAGGGACAGAAGTCCTTTTGACACCAAAACGGTCGCCCCCTGGTGGCCTTTTGATAGAATGCAGCTCTAAGTTACTTCCGCGTTGGCCTCATTTCAGAGGACCAGAACTCCCAGCCTGGTAAAAACATATAAAGGTGACTTTTGCTAAACGTACTATATGATTAAGGTTAATAAAAAACTCATCTTGTGAAAATAGAATTTCAGAATTTATAACGTGATCCAATTTCAAGTATTCGAGGTGGTACAATGCTTCTGCTTAGTAGATGACTCTAATAATGGGCAACACTTAAAGCAAGCATCAGTTTTGATGTGGTTGTCATCATGAGAATACATTGATGAATGTGCCAGAAAACAGTGAGCTAAAATATGCAGTTAGTTGATTATTCTTTGTGGTTTCATCACTACAGGCAACCCCTTACACATTGCTGTCAGTTACTTAATGCAGATTTCTGCCAGGTGTGTCTGGGGGCATGTATAATCTCAATTTTCTTTAAGATGCAAAGGATAGTGTAATTATATTGTAACCAAGCCTCCCAATTTAAACATTGCTATTTGTTCTAAAACACCATACAAAACAAAAATCTCTCTCTTGCTCCCTCTCCCCTCCCAAAAAAAGAGATGAATCTCACTCAATTGAGCCTCCCTCTCTTACAGTCAAGATGGGGCCAAACAAAATCTCATATCAGGCATGGAATTAATCTGCAGATGCTCCAATCAAGATGAGACCAAACATTCCAATGGATGTCTTATGTTTATATATAATAATAATATGTTTTTGAGCCACAGCGAAGGCCAAAATGTGTCCTGCAGCAGCCTTAACCTCGCCAGAAATATCTTCTTCTCCAGTTGTTGATCATTTGCTGCCTCTACTAGTCAGTTAAGAGAAGTAAGGAGACAGCATTCAACAGAGTTATAAAAAATTGTTTTTTTGCCAATTGTGAATCACTGCATAAGAACACCTTGAGCATCTTCTGAGAAGCAATAAATAAAAGTGGTTCGGTGAAGTCATCTGAGTTTGACAGAAATATACAGTTTCAGCCACTTAGATTGGAACATTAGGAGGCAGGCACAAGAGCTTAATGCTGAGATCAACAAGGAAACAGCACTTAGGTGATCAAGATTGTTCTCGTTCTTTTTAACCTTTTAAAATAAGCAATATGTGTTTAGTTGCTGCCTTCCTGTAACTGGATTTAAATGGTCTGGTAATGTGCTCATGTGACTTTAGTTGGTTAGGTAAAGTGCTGATATGGCTTGATATGGGAAGGTAATGGTGCCATGCGGGGCTGACGACAGCTAGACTAGAGTAGGTAGGGGAGGAGTACGTGAGAAGTAAAATAACAAGCTTCCTTTCTCTCTCTTACACACACACACACACACACACACTGGCCCTGCTCTCTCTCTTTCTCTCTCTCTCTCACACACACACGGAATCCATCTCCCCGAGGGGTAGTGATCTGTGACTCCTCAATGTTCTGCGCACATCTGAAATGACAGTACACACAACACGGCAAGCGCTCCAGTCTGGGTTCCACATGATCACCCACAGCAGTACTGTACAGCAAACAAGATACAACTGCGCTGTGTACAGACAAGGAAACAGGCCAGGACTTCCACTGAATCCAGCCGTGTCAGACTGGGCCACACACAGTATGCACAAATACATTTAGGAGGTTTGTCATAGCCTGCTTTGGATAAACATGCATAAACTTTCGCCTCAAAGAGCAATAAAATGCTCGTTACAAAGATTATTCATATATTAGTTTACTTCTTTTCAAACCACGTTCACGGCTCCACCTGAACTCTGCAGGATCCTTTTGACCGATATATGACCCTGTTACTATGAATAAATTGGAAAAACAGACTTAGTTAAGTAAGTAGAGAATTGGGACAGCTACAGACATACACGCTGGTAGGTATACTGCAAGTATCTAATGATCAAGGGGATTCATTTAAAAGAAAAGAATTGTATATCATATTATTTTGGAGAATGCAATAAATATATCAGTAGTATTTGGATGTCGGATGAAACAGTAATTTATGTCAGGCATTTTATTTATCAGAGAAAATCAGTGTTATCCAAGGATTCTGACGTTAAGATCAATTTTTCATGGATCACATCTTTGGCTTGGATTTGATGGTAAGCATAAATTTGTGTCAGAATGTTTTTATAAATGAGTCCCCGTGATACTCATTACAATGTAAGAGAAACAGTGTGATGTGAGAATGCTAAAAAAAGGGTGCACATTTTACTCTCCATTCTTGCTGATTATACAGGAAGCTGTGTGGGGGGGGGGATATTATTCTCCACAGATACGATCAAGTGTTTTATGAAACATGTGTTCTGTCTGCGGTTTCCAATGTGTGTCCCAGATGTAAATGTGTACATTTATATCTCTATCATTCAAAACCTGAGACATTTTCTTTACCCCCCCCACCCCCTCCCGCTTATTATCAGCACAGGAAGGAGCCGACTGGATTCAATTTGAGGAGAGGTAGTGGATCATGAAGGCATTTCACCATTCTGGAACAAATTTGATATCCGTCTGGAAGTCAGGACCCAGAACGGTGTTGTCAGAAAAAGTAAAATGTTGCTTTATTTGCCATTCCAACTTCAATTTCATATTTCATATCATTGCTCAAACTTTTTCTCTGATTCTCATTTTTTCTTATATTTTTTTGGCTTCATAAAGGTCTTACCTCCATTTCGCCACTTACCACTAAATCCTCATGGATCTACTAAAATTCCATCTTATGA
Organism: Scomber japonicus; assembly: GCF_027409825.1. Taxonomy (NCBI): domain Eukaryota; kingdom Metazoa; phylum Chordata; class Actinopteri; order Scombriformes; family Scombridae; genus Scomber; species Scomber japonicus. The sequence continues at coordinate 15,209,848 of NC_070599.1, read as the reverse complement.
AACTCACAGCAATTACAGTTACAGAGGATCTTACAGCAGATTTACAGTGAAAGAAAAGAGCAAACGCAATACTTCTCTGTTGATATTTCATTGTTTTTTTTTTTCACTGCAGCTTCACTGGGTATCATTGCTTCTGTGAGCTGAACAGCACATGGATGAAACTGAATAATATTGACAGGGGTCTGTTTCATCTCGGTCATCAATAACGGAATTGTGTTAGTCGATGTCCGGCTTGCATGCTGATAATAATTGCTGCCATTGCATGTGCTGCTGCAATAAAGACAATATTGAATTTCCCCCACACGTTTTTCCGAATTGATTTTTTCCCCCCATATCCAGAAGTGAAGGAAATTAAATAAAAAACCCAATTTTTTTCACCAGAAGTTGGCTCATTTCTTTGTTTAATCCATTTACCCAGCTTTAGCTGCAAAGATGACTTTCCTTTTTCTTATCCAGACTTTTCCCTCTTCACTTTTTTCTCCATTTTTACGAGGAAGCAACTATAACATGGCAGCATTATAATTTATAGTCTCTCTCAGTTGTGCAGTTTTGCCAAAGCTCTTTTGTTAAAAAGCCAAAAAAATGAAAACATAAGAAGCTACCTTTGACCTGTGGGTTGTCTAAACAATGTGAGGTGCTTACTGGGCACATTATTCAACAATTGCAATGGTGTGATTACAGGCTACAACTTGGAATGAAAAGAAAAAAAGTAAAAAAAAGAAAGGCCTAACCCTTTCTCTACAGGACATGCCTTTGTTCTTTTATTCCACTGATATTTTCCTCCAAGACTTTTTTTTTTTTGCTCTGCCATTTACCTCCTTCTGTAGACCTCTAAGTTAACTGTATGTTCTCTTGTGCAGCTTTTCCTTCCTACTCCATGACAATCATATCACATATTAAAGGGCCAAATTGATGTTTTGGGAAATACATGGACACACCATTTCTGTCTGGTTGAGTGTTAGCTGAGAAGATCAATAGCTACCACAATGATGTCTGTTAAATAAAAGCCTACCATAAAGGCTGGAAACTGAACTGGCTGTGTCCAAAGGCAACAAACTCTGGCTACCAGCACATGTAAAGCTTGTTTAATCTGTACAAAACAGTACAAAAGAAAAGGTGTAAAAAAAATATGTGTGACTGCTGCTTCAAAAACCACTGTGTAAAAACAGATGAAGTGACTTCCTGGAGTCACTGTGCTCAGCCAAGAATCAGCATGTTATCCCCTTAAAATACACTCATTGTGGTTTTTGAATTTCTTTTTCAATTAGTAAGCTTTAGAGGTGCTGGTAGATGGATTTTTTTTAGCTTTGAGCAGAGGCCAACTAGCTGTTTCACCATGTGTTGAGTCTTTACATTAAGCTAAATTAACTAGCTAGTAGTTTTAGCTTCATGGATAGCATATATAGAGTGGTTTACTGCTTTGCAAAACAAGGTGAAACCACTCTATATACGCTATCCATGAAGCTAAAGCTAGTAACTAGTTAATTTAGCTTAATGGAAAGACTCAACACATGGAGAAACAGCTAGTTGGGCTCTGCTCAAAGCTAACAAAATCCATCTACCAATTTCCCAACATGTCAAAAATATTCCTTTAAAAACTTGATTTGCTTTTATGGTCGAACTGTGTGGCTATTTTTTTTTTTCTGTTTGTATCCAATATCTTCCTTTTTAAATCACCCCTTTTACGTGCCTGCCTGCATTCTTTCTGTCAAAGTTTGTGGAAGGAATGGGTGGCAGGAGTTGAAGTGAAGCATCAGGTTGGCACAATGCCTGGGAAACAGCAAGAGGGAAACAGAGTAGCACAAAAAAAATGGAGTGAGAAGAGAGGACGACGAGTGAAAAATGTGGTAGCGGTGAAGGTGCCGGGGGAGTCCTCTCATGCAAAATGAAAGCATAACAACAGGACAGAAAGAGAGGAAAGAAAGAAAGAGCGAGTGAGTGAGATGTGTTAAACTGCAGGAGTTTGTGTGGGAGTGATGGGAGACCCCGCGGGGGCCCGAGGTAATCTGCAGGTTTTGCGCGCTAGCTCTCCAGGACCTCGCAGGTGTGCTGCTGCGGAGATGTCACAATTGTTGTTTTTTTTATCACACACACACTCTCGGATGAGCTCACAAAGATGTACAGACACACAGAGTAGAAGCACTTGGGAAGAAAGTTTCACACCAGACTGTGGCCCTGCGGTCAGCTCCTCATGCTGTCATATTAAAATTTACCTATTTCAATAAAGAGGAGCAACAAAAGCCTTTTTTTATTCATTTTCCTCCGTTCCCTACTCTGCTCCTCACGTCCATTTTTTGTCTCTGGCTGTGTTGGCTCGCAATATTAATGAAATATCATTGTAGCTATGTGGTAAGCAGAGACCTGTAAACACCATCTCTCATTAAGATAAAGAATACAGTACAGGCAGAATGCAGCAGCCAAATGTCCTTGGCTGGCTGTCTTCATGCAGGTTAGACTATTTCATCAGACACTGCTGTGTGAACTGTCTGTCTGTCTGTGTTTTTGTTTATCCCCATAGTCACACACATTTCACTTGCAATGCCTGACAAACTTAGACAGAAAAGACTAAAATTTTTATATAGATTCCTGCACCATGATGGCTCCCTCTTCCACTCTTTCTCTTGTCTCTTTCCATTGCTCTGAGAGGGATGAAAAAACAATGAGATTTAATCATCCCATTCTCCTTTTGCAAACAATTAGATTATGGCTTTGTTTTCTTTCAATTTGATAAGGGAATCTGACACCATTCTTCCCCGCAATCCGCAGTCATACATTATGGAGACGACGGAGCGTGCTTCTGTTAATAGGAATTGACAGGAGCTACTGCAGAAATAACAAGAGCAGACTTCTCCGGAGTCTCAGGCCCCACCCAAAACACTGCACTTACACAGACACAGACATACACATACATACACACCACCATCAACGCACAACAGCACTGGGACATCCACAAGACATCCTCATCAATTATGAAGGAGCTCTGAGTACCATCCATTACACCCAATCAGCTGGAGAAATCACTGTTTTACCACCATTAGCTTTCCTCTATTCATTAGGAAATTGCATGCACATGCACACACAGACACAAATCTGCACACACATGCAGACAATGCGCCCGATAAGCCAGGATGAATATGGAGGAACTAAACAGTTCTCAGAATGCAAAAGAAACCAGTTCCGGTCCCTAGTTTATTCATGACCTGAATAGCATGCCTGCACAAACAAGCCCCGACTAATGTTAATTAAGCAGAAAAGAGGCTCGTTAGAGAGGGAGAGAAAGAGAATGGATTAATCCAAGGACAGCTAGAAGGAAACGTTCGATTGGAGTTAGACACTGGCACATGCGTCAAAGAAAAGGCAAAGCTTGAAGAAACAAAGAGCTGAAATCGGACAACAGGAGGATTTTGTTTTAATAAACCATGATGAGGGCAGCCAGATGAAACACACTAGTTTCACTACTGTAAATTTACTGTAACCCAAAGCTCCACAAGCTAGGTCTCTGGAGGGCTAAAAGGTGTCACAAGACAAATCTGAAAGGATGGGCTAGAAGCATTTACATAAAAAACATGTCTTCCACTATAGGTACCATTTTAGGGCTCTAAAAATAATTTCAACAAAACAATTTTAACTGGTTAACCTGCTCGAGACATGTTGATATAGCATTGTTTCAAAGAGAGACTATGTAACATTAGGTGAATTATAACCCCTGTGGCTAAGGTACATGGAATTGGCCCTCATTTATGCTTTTTAGTTAACGTTAGCTATCACTACAGGACCAAATATGTTTATAACAGCCCTGAGTGTACTGAATTGAATCATGTTGCATTTCTTTAGTTATGATTCAAGTATTCAGTTGTAAAAGGAAGATTGTGTGACTTTTTCTTTCAAAAGTTATTATTAGTGATTATAGTCTTGCTTTAAGAAATAAGAAGTGAAATGGGAACCACCACAATAAAGCTAACACGACAGCAAGAGGAGATCAGTTTGGTGGTCTGAAGACATGAGCTCTGGCTATTACCATTTTCCACTATCTAATCCAATTCCCTCCGAGACATCCTCATCAGATACTCGCTTGTAACTTGGTTAGGAAAATGGACGATCAATTAAAGAGGTGAGATCGACCTGAAGGTACAGCATCAATGAGGGAACAAAGATGAAAAGATAGTCGACAGAGTTCATTCTGCCGCTGTTCTCAGAGCAAAATTGAAGGTCCGTCCACAGGTGTGCATCAACTCCTCTGGCGAGCTGTCGAGCTGCATTTTTGATGCGGCTGCATTGTGCTTCATTATGCATGCCATATTGAACCAAACCAATAGGTAATCAAGGTGAATCAAATATTCATTGGGACACATTTCGCTGGAGGGCATAGACCAACCCCAGTCAGAGCAACAGGGACACATGAAAACCAACAAATCTTGTCAGTGTATGGAAAACCTGAAGATTTAGTTTAGGCTGGAGAACATGTTCTAAGAGGGCAATAGGCTCAGCAGGTATAGAAACCCACAATACACCACAGTGCAAATTCAAGTGATTTTAAGAATTTATAACTGTGCTCAAAAGTCAAAAGAAAAAGAATCATTTTCTATAACTACCTTTTCATCTGAGATACTGTTGTGCTCATACCCATTTTTTCTTTTTACCAACTCTATGCATCTCCTAGCAACAGTGAATATAACATTTTGAGTTGCTCTGTGTTATGCTAGTTTCTGACAATGGGGCTGCTGTGAAGTCAGGTGTGCTTTCTTTTTCCAAAGAAAGATCTGTAATACAGATGTCTACCGGTCAGAAGGAAAATGTCTTTCTGCTTAATGAGTCTGTGGTGGGTTGGAAAAAAAACCCCCAAAACACACAGCTGATGTCTATGAGCTGGAACAACTCTATCATCACTGCCTTTCTTTTCACCCGTCCCTTTTGTCTGTTTTCCTCTCAAAACTATGTCTCACTAGAGCACTTGCCCCTTACCCTTGGTCTATCTCGATCTCTTTTATATCCTGTAGTGGGAAATCAACTGCATGCACGTAAACACGAGCCACACACTCACAGACACAGGTGCATGCACGAAAACACACTATTTTGCAGCACCAATGGGGCTGAAAGAAACTTCTATCAGCGCTGCTTTGTCTTTCAGGTGATAATTAGCACTCATTGTTGTTGTTCTGCTAATCAGAAATCTCACACACCAATGAGGGTCATTATCTCGACATCAGGAAAAAAAAGGCCAGCCCGGCGCAGAGAAGATGCAGAGAGATGTGTGTATCTGTGTGTGTGTATGTGTGTGTGTGTGTGTGTGTGTTATGATATGCATTATGATAGAGTTCTCAGCCTTATCAAATAAAATGGGGAGATTGGATCTTTTTCAATCATTTGCATATAGACAGGCTTAATATCAATTATGAGATTGGATTCTGTGATTGTTTCATTCTCTGGCTAATTGCACCTTCAGACTTATTTCAGACACATTACTCGGAAATAGCTTTGAGCCTAGCTACAGTTTGAAGGCAAAAAAACAAAAAGAAAATGTTCTGAAAATGGTGTAGTTCAAAGGTTTAATCAAGGTTTAATACACTCAGAAATGCATTTAAAAGTGGAAAAGAAATTCAGATCCTTCCATCAGCCAAAATGAATAAGCTTATTTTAAGTAATAAACTGCAGTTTCAAATCATTTATTTTTTTAGAATTGAAATAAGAGGCTGGTTTTATAGCTTTTCTGCATTACAGTGTCTAAAAGCAACGACCCCAACTACATTATAAAATACATTTTGCTGAGTTGTGTACTTACATTATCCCAAATGATTCCACTATTTTAATCAAGGTAAAGGTGTATTTCATTTGGTCTCCTGTCAATAGTGTCATATAGCTACTGTTTATATGTGTTGTGGTCATAAATTCACTTTTTATCCAGTTTTAATCCACAATTTTACAATACACTATATCTTATACACATAATCATATACAAATTCTACACAGTGGATAAAATTACTATATAAAGTGGCAGGAATCTACAGGTTCACTCTGCACTTTAGAATGTTACAACATTTTTCAACTATTTTGTTTTTTCAGCCCACATGAGTTCATCATTTCCTCACCACTCTCATCAATCTAAATTTAGATGTGGTAGACGAAAAACATGAAACCTAGCTGATGGACATAATGGAGCACTAAGCAATGAGAGTTAGATATTTTGGAGTTGGTGAAGATGAGACCAGACCCAAAAGGGGATGAATATGGACATATATTTATCCATTTGCTAGAAGCACAACTCCAAATTTGGTACTCCATGTCTGCTTAGTACTGTCACCAATTATCCAAAAATCAATACTTACTGCTTCAATCCTGCATTACTAGATTTTTTGAAACTACTTCAGTGCAGCAGAACAAGCTGTAAACACCACACAAACATGGCGAGGGGGAATATCCAGGTCTTTAGCTGCTAACTATGCTATGTTCACCATGCTACTTATTGCTAGCTTTGTCATGCTGGTACTGGACAGGTAGAGAGGATGAGTTAGATCAGGGGTGTCAAACATGAGGCCCGTGGGCCAGAACCGGCCCGCCGAGGAGTCCAATCCGGCCCACTTTCCTTCCTGTGTTCTTTTCCTTCCTTCTTTCCTTCTCTCCATCCATCTTTCCTTCCATCTTTCCTTCCTCCCTTTCTTCCCTCTGACTTCCTTCTGTCCTTCCTCCCTTTCTTCCATCCTGCCTTCATTCTGTCCGTCCTTCCTTCCTTCCCGTCTTCCCTCCTCCATTTCTTCCTTCCTTCCTTCCTTCCTTCATTCATTCTGTCCGTCATTCCTTCCTTCCATCTTTCCTTCCTGTCTTCTTTTCATTCCTTCCTTCCATCTTTTTAATGATCCGGCCCACATGAAATCAAATTGCGTTGTATGTGGCCCTTGATTGAAAAGGAGTTTGACACCTCTGAGTTAGATGATATTTTTAGTCATGTCACAACTTTCACATTACATAAGTAATAAAAAAATAAAAAAATATCTTTATTGTTGTTTACCACTGATAAGTGTAAGCATTCTCATTTAAAATCCAAAATATAGCTTACAGGCATCTATCTGTTCTGCGCTGGTCTTCATGTGGACTCACTGATACCACCTAATTACTTCACTGAAATAATAATGAGATATCAGAACTCTGTGATTGGTGGCTTAGTGTGTATATAGACAGTATGTCAAACATTAAAAACACCAAACATCAGCCAAGGACACCTAAACTTCAGAGGACGACTGCTCTGCCACTCTGCAGAGACTCTATGTATCTTTAACAAGCAAATGTTTAAACCATTTCCTGTTTGCAACTTCTGTACCCCCCTCTGTTGATCGCCTAATTTAGACCAAACAATCTTGAGATGAAGGTTACTGTGGATGGAATGGCATTCTAGATTAGAAGAGGATAAATAAATAATGGACTCAGAATGAGGCAACAAATTATGCTAGTCTTCCCAATTCAAATCAATGGTGTCCAATCTATATCTGCGTCCTTGGGATAGTGTGGTTTGAAGAGCTTGGGGGCATGATGGTGCACAACAAATTGCTGACTGTCTTGTGTGTGGTGTGCTGCTGGTCACTCCTGGGAGCTGGCCGCCTGATTTAATAGGGTGGTCAAGGTCCCACACATGAACAGAAAGCCAATACAAGGAATCTGGACACGGGGGTTAGGAGATCATCGGGCATTATCCCTTTTCGTTCTAATGCACTTTCTTTTCTGGTAAAAAAAAAAAAAAAAAAAAAGAAGCTTGCTGTGTCCATTAGTCACATTTTTCTCACTCATTTCCTTCTACCTTTTTCTCCTGCTTACATCTTCCCATTCCTGTGCTTGCTCCCTCGGTAGTGAGATACGGTAGCCTGTTAGACGGCAGTATGCAGGGGTCGACTGGGCCTCGCTTCTCATTCCACCTCTGGAGTACATTACTAAATGGAAATGACCGCGTGGTTCGCAGGTCCACCCTGATCAGCTCACAGCTCTTTCGCTCTCTCTTTCTCTCTCTGGCTGTCTCAAACCGTCTGTTTTTCTTGAGGTGCTGAACCCTCACCGAGTCCCAAAGAACCTCATACACAGCTTGTCAGCCTCTGGTTGTTTGAATCCACCAGCTGTGGTTGTATCAATATTAGAATCATTCTCCTGTACTGCAGTGCACAATGTTCACAGCGGAGACACTCTAGACAGCTCTATGTGTGTGTGATGAGATTTGGTGTTGGACTTCTTTAAAGTTCTCTTTGCAAGAGAAAGATTTCTCTTTTTTTTTTAATGGTTAAAAGTAATATAGCAGAGGCAAAGATATCCTAACTTTTGGAATCAGATTGATGTATTGTTAAGTCAGCTGCTCCAACCGCTACCTGCTCCTTTGTCAAATAAAAATTTCATAGATGGTATTGGATACTTGTTGATTGGTTCGGATAACGATCTCCAAAAAAAAAATCTAATAATATAAGATATAGCTAGACATTTTCCACTTTATTGCTATAAAATAAGAACTTTGATACCGCTGTCATGCCAGCACAGTTAACATGAAGATACTGCCAGCAACAGGTTAGCTTAGCTCAGAACAAAAGCTAGAAACTGGGGGACACAGCTAGCCGGAATCTATCCTAAGGTAACAAATCTGCCTACCAGCTCCTCTAAAACTCATTAATTCGCACCTTATATTTAAACCACATAAAAAACAAAAGTAGTATGGAGAGTTATTATTATAGAGTGTTTTTTGGCTGTGCACAATAACATCCTGGAGTCTTGTTACCTGTAAGGTTGCCAGGCAACCAGAGACAGGCATGAGAGTAGCATCAATCTTCTCATCAAACTTTTGGCAAGAAAGCAGATTTTCCAAAATGTCACAAAAATTTAACACCGTGATTACTAGGCTTTGAAATAAGTACCCCTTTTGATATCTTTTTTTTTAGTGCTGCAGCTTTCTGAAAAGATTTATGCCTTGCTTCTTTATATTCTCACTCTGTAAGACTGCAGCCACAAGTGATGTGTTATCACTTTATTTCCATGAGCAGGAACAGTGTGGGGACTGTGTGTGTTCATGTGTGTGTTTGGTGCACTGAATTAGTCAGCACTATGCCTACAGTCATATGCTAAACAGTTGTCAATGTGAATATGCTTCAGTTACAGAACACTTAAGTGACCACCTAAACAAATAGTGTTATCACTGTGGTGACATCCTCCATCCTCCAACATTCCTACATTTCCAATCATGGAAAAAAAGCAAGATCTACAGCTTTATTCTTTCACATGTTTAATTGGAATGTTTAACATTCCCTTCTTTATTAGCTCTGCAGTCACTTCCTCCCTCCCTCAACCAGGGGGGAAAAACTGATTGAGGTTTTTAAAGACTCAATCCCAGTTGAATTGCAATTGCAGAGGCTTTTAATTAGATAAAGCTTGGCTGGTTTGAACATATACTTTACAGTCGTGTCAGGCTAAAAGGGTCCATGTGTCGTAAATATCACCCGAGACATTAATAGAATTGAGATTAGAGGGTAGAATGTGTGGATCAGCGCAAAAAGGCAGCCAGCAGTGGGACGACTTCATGCAGAGAGCTATTTATAGCTGCTAAAATGGACGGCTCCATTAATATAAGGCTTACCCTTTCTGGAAATGTAAATCATGAGGGCCATGGCTCGATGTGCATGTTATACAGCTGCAGTATGTCAGAGTTAACAGTACTGCTTCTCTGATTTACAGTGGCCTGGGATAAAGCGAAGGAGATTGCTTCATTTTTTTTGCACCATCTTCATGGACAGCTGGTGTGTTTTAAGTTAATATGATATCTTTAGTTTTCCTTCCTACCACTAAAAAATAGCAAGCGTCGAAGATTTTAATTGAAAGTCTGTTTCCGAAAGGCGGTGTGAGGACGAGTTACGGCTTCTCGGCAGACTAGAATGTAGATGTCTAAAGTGGTATTAGAGCCATGTTGAGACCTGTCACTCATCTTGCTCCCTTTCATTTCTGCCCTTGATGTTTGTATTATTCACAGACAAGAGACAAAGTGAACAAACATGAGAAACGGAGGAGAGTGAGGGAGATGGGTGAGATCAGATCACAGCCTCAGTGGACACATCCACAAGGCCAAGAGCTGATCAATAACCTCCACATTTCAAAACTGCATCGGATTAAGCCCAATATGCCTTGTTTTTAAAAACCACAGGCTTCAGGTTTAATTGGGAGGCATCTCACGTTGAATCAGAAGGCTCATGTCTGTTCTTTTGAAATAACTTGTCATTTTCTCTCTCTTTCTCAAGCATATCATCTAGCTCCTTTTCTCTCTAATCCCCCCTCTGCTCCCTCTCTCTCGCTGTCATCACTGACTGTGCGAAATCTGCAGGTACTCTGCTGTACACCTCTGCATGCATGTACTGTAGGACTGGGAGCACACAGCTAAACCAGCGGTGGATGAAACATTTTGACATGTTATTTACCATGAGGAAAAAAAACCAAAAACAATCTTTCAATAGTAAAACTCTCCTAGTGTATATAAAGGGTCATACCCATTTTTCAAACTCCTTAACTTAATGTATTCATCCAGATGTGTGTTGTAAAGTTTTAGAGTTTAACTTCAAGGTAGCTCACTGGTTTCTATTTATTTCTGTGCAGTACATCAATTTGCTGCTCCTTGAAAACTTTGAGCTTAAGTTATTCGTTCCATCACAGTGAACATCAAGTCCGGGGCTGCAATGTTTAATTAATGGGCTGAAAATTAATCTTGTGTTTTTTGAACTTTCCTGAATGAAGATTAATTGTTTTTGTTTTTTTTATTTTGAGAAAAAAAAAGTTCAAAATTCTCTGATTTCACCTTCTTGGATGATTTAGACCTCTGTTGGTTGGGACAAAGCAAGACAGTTTTTGGATGTCACCTCACCTTTGACTTTGGGATACAGTGACCAAAATTTTCGATATTTCACAGACTTACCAACTTTTTGAGTAAAAAAAAAAAGATAGACTTATCAATAATGAAAATAATCATTAGCTGCAGCCCTAATCAAGTCTGCATTAAATGTGGTCAAAGTTAAATTATTGCTGCCTAGTGCATCATTTAAGTGTAGTTTGATTCAAAAAGTCTAGTGGAGTGCCTCTTGATTATAATGTAACATTAATGAGTACCTTGATTGTAATGTGTCAGATTCCACAACACAAGCAACTTTCAAGAGTGCTACTTCAGTTTCATATTATACAGAAATTGTACGGAAGCCAGCAGATGTCTGGATAGGGATAGTATGGCTGCGTTTGCTTCCACCATGAAAAAAAAATCAATTAATTATTAAAAAAAAAAAAAAAATCATTTCATCAAGACAAACTTTTCTTGTTTATGTAAGATGTTAAGTTGGTATTGGTTGGTACAATTTGATTTCCCCTACCAGTTGCGTCCTTCGGTCAACCAACAGTTGCGGTCGTGTGTGAGGTGAGAGGGCCTGACTGAAAGTGCAGACAAACATTTCAAACCTCCTGGGTGTGCAGGTGAATGTGGTCCACTTCCTGTTCCTGTTCCTGATTATTTTGGTATTTTGGCTCTGGGGTCGCCCTCTGCAGGTTTGGAGGGATAGGGTTCTTTTTCTTCTCAGTTGACACAACAGTATGACAGGAAACTTACATATTCCGTTAAAGCAAGAAAAAGATCCACAACTTTTGCAATATAACAATGTAAAGAGGTATGTCAATTCAGTATCTATAGCAATCACAAGAAAAGTTGATCTTTATAACATGAAACTCTCTTATGATGTGTGAAAAGGATTTTGTGATAACAATGAGAATATTTCATTTGGAGAAATAATGTTATGCCATATAACAACATAAAGTGATATGTATATATTCAGGTTATTTGTAAAAATTAAATAATTTGTTATTTAGTAACAAGAAAATATCTCAAAATGCAGAATAAAAATATCTTCTTATAATGAGAAAAAAATGTATCGTATGCATAAATAGAAATATCTTCTGGTAATAATGGCAGCAATAAACCTCCATAGAACAGTATAATAAATGCATACAAGTTTCTAAAACATAGTAGCATAGTTTACAAAAATGCTTAATTGAGATGTGAAGTTTAAGTGATTTGTAGATGATGTATGAAAACATGAAAAAGCTAGAAAAGTACTAGAAGTACTCATTATTTCAAAGAGCTGCATTATTAACACATGTGCAATAAAATAAGTGAAATGTAGAAGAGCAGAAATAGATAATATACAATAGTTGGTAGGGTGACAGGGTCAACGTTGAACTTAATGTTCATGACTTTGCAGGGATTTTACTCTTACACCATATGGTGACCTTGGTCCACTATAGGCCTCAGAGGGATGGCAGAAAATGCTGTGGGTTATTTAGACCTTGAGGACAACAGAGGTGAATATACATACAGTACAGATGGTATGCCAACAGTGCTGGTAAATCAAAGAAATGTAAAAAAAGTAGTTTTGTGCAGTGTTTCAAAGAAATGTTATCATCACTACTCTCAAGTGAGTAATGATGCTATTCTAAAATGAAATATATGTTTAATGCTGAACAAATGATTCTTGATTCAAAAGCATATATATATTATCACACATAAGAACCAATAGGCTATTGCAGACTGTATGTTTGCTGCCAATGAAAGCAAGGCTCCTTGGACTGAAATTGACTCTCAATAGACCAATTATGTAGGAGTGTATTCATTTCTACTATTGCAATGAACACAGTATTATAATTAATACAGGCGAGAGAGGAAAACACATATTTGCACAGTGCAAACAAAGCCCTCATAAGCAATGCTCAGACCATGAATGCACAAATATGGCAGCTCTATGATTAGAATAAAAGGACGTGAAACAAAGGACAAGCAGCTGGTGTATGCGGCCTAATGAAAATACAGTGTTAATATGAATTTTTCATGGAGGAACCTGTGTGACAATTGCCTACGTGTGCATTTTTCCGACTGCTATACATTATTCAACAAGAGAGCAAGACTTCAGTCGATGAGTTTATTCTTACATTTTACACAAGAAAAGAAGCAGAGTTTGATGAAATCTATGAATAAAATGATGATATAATTATATATAAATAAGTTAAAGATGGAAGATGGAGTCTGTTTCACATTGAAATGGAGAACAGAGATTAAGTTGATCTTTTCAATCCTGCAGATTCGTTTATATAGCACAACAGAGTGTAGAGATGGAACTCAGTCCAATGGAATATAAAATCCCCCAAATACTGAACAAATTTACCAGGTAAGAAAAGCCTGTAAAAAACTGTATTACTGTATGTAAGAGAGCAGATGTTTAAATAGACATAAAATACAAATAAAGATCCTCTAGTCTTGTAGAAATCCAATCATGATGCATAATAAACTTGAATGCAATGACTGTAATTATCATTAAACAACATCACATGTACTTTTCTCCCATATTATTTTAATACCTATATTTCAGGTGTAATTATCTTTAGTTGTTTTGTATTTTGTTATAAAAATATTTAAAAAAAAACAAACAAAAACAATTTCCCTAAAAAAAAATTTTCTTTATGTGCATCTCCCTTTCTGCTACACACACACACACACACACACACACTAACACCTGCCATCTCCATTGTTCCCACCAACTGCCTTTCTGTGTGAAACACAGGAAAGGTAATTTTTAGCCAGAGTTATTGGCAGGGATAGAAATGTTCAATTTGCACTGCACAAGAGATAAAGGGCAAAGCAGTACACCGTTTTTCTCCTAAATGTATCAGGTTTTCAGTGCAATTCAGTAATACATTCTGCATCAACTATGTTATGCTAGCTTGGTTAGAAGGGAGTTAAAGCTACATTTTTTGGAAGAGAACAACTGGCATGGCCATTTTTCATAGGCACCCCTTGACCTCTCAAATCAAGATATCTGACAAAAGACATGCAGTTTTTTTATCATACAGTATAAATGATGATTTTTTTATTCTAAAAATGGTGTCTGGAAATATTTCTGCATACTGGGGTCACTAAAATCTTGGAACTGCATAAATTAGATAACTAATGAGCCCAATTGTATTCATATGTGATGTTAGTCCCCCATACTAGCCATTTCATGAGATTTCAAAGACCCTTTTGTCCCCCCACAGAAATGGTTCTATGGTAAGGCCTGCTTCAAAATGAGCAGGACTGAAGTGTCTGAACTGGATATTTGATGGCGTTTCTACAGCAGACATTCTATTCGTCTTGCTGATATATTTCATCTAATATCAAACATCTTGTTATACATAGTTTGTGCTGAACAAGATTCAGATTGGGTATGAGACAGCAGAAGAATGATATGTTTGGTGAAAAGTTGTTTTTTTGTAATAACCTTGAAAATAATCTATTTCAGAGGATCTGATGACACCTGGGGTAACTTTACAACCACATCAAGTCCTTTATAAAAAAACACAATTGTATCTAATGTCAATAGATACTGTATCTATAGAAACATAAACAGCATACATACTAGCTGTACACAGTATATATATATATATATATATATATATATATATATATATATATATATTCTATACTCATATTTACAGGTCTTGCTGTTAGTATACAGGAAAGCAACATACTTTACCATTTTATACTTACAAGAAATGATGTAATACTTGCACCGTTCAACATCAATCAAACTGAGAACACCACTACTAACAATTTTTGTTTTCTGAGGTATCCTGGAGCTGTTTCACCACCAACCACAATTACTTTGAATTTTTTGCAGCTGTGAGCAGATCATCCATTTCCTTTGTGTGTTGTGGGAGAATAGCGCTCGTCAACAGCAAATATTACAGCTTTTTTTTTTGTATGTGTGCTGACTGTTTTGAGTGTGCTTTATTGTGTTATTTTCTAGTATGAGCACAATACAGAGTGAAAGCTTGATTAGATTTGTAGTCTTGATTTAGGGCATAGCTTAAAATAAAACATTTGAATCCAAACCTTTGGGGAGTCTTATGTGGTTCATTTGTGTTCATTTTCAATGTTAAACACACAAATAATTTTTCTCAAAAATACTGAATGTGAAACTGCAACATGCACCATATGCCACTTTTAAGATGGGTTGAATTGTGTTTAATGTATTCATACAAACAATAAAAAATAAAACATTCAATGGCAGCCAGTGCAAAATTGAAAGTGATGTGCCACAGAACGCTTAAAAATAACCCTGCTAGTAGCTCTACAGGTAAAAGGTTACAATTTTAACAGCTATACTAATATAACATAATAATTACAAATAAATAAATTACATGAGATTGTCCACCTCTGCCAGCTGATATGGTATCTTTATTGTATGTTTATGAGAACAGGAGAGTCATATGAGCCATTATTAAACCAGACTTTTGAATTTGAGATACATTTTCTTTGTATTCTTGCCTGTCTAAAATGTTATAATTAAAAGAGTGTTGAACATAGCTCCCTTTAACTTTCTTTTCAAAGTGACTGGAAATATAAAAGCATAAAGCAAGCAAGTTTGGAGTATTTCTTGATGCTTCTGAAGCTTGACAGCCAAACATATTTTTATAATGTTCTAGGGGTTTTAGAAGAGCGGTATATAAATCATTTTTGTAGTGCTTGGGTCAGCGCCATGTCCAGCTGAGGCCTGCATGACCTCCGATGTCTCCTGCACCTGTTCTCCACATTCCCCTTGTGCATCGGTATCTCTTTATATATGCAAGTTCAAAGGCAGTCTTCGGACTATGATCCCTCCTCATGAAAGCATTGCACATAGACTCCATCTTTTTATCTCAGTCTCCACATCTTTTCAACATTGTAATGTCTTTGTCATCGTTCAGACAGACAGTTGTATGTCTCTTTCTCCTTTATTCTCCTCCTGTCAGTCATTGTTCTTGGTGATGCGGCCAGTTTTATTCAGCACTGTGTTTAGTTCATTCAACAGATTAGAAGGCATCAGACTCTCCCCGCCCACAATGGGTCTCCTGCCTGTGGGCTTGATGCCACTTTGAGGAGGAACAGGCAAAGGCATGGGCTGTAAGTGTCTGGATGGGGTGGATGGGGACGGAGATGGGAGGAGTTGAGGCTGGCCAGTATCCATAGAAGGTTTTCTGAGTGGGACTTCGGGGGCCTTGACCATGTCGTTGTGCCTCGGGCAGTTGGCTGCGTTGTTTGTCTTTTGGTGAAGACCGGCATCCTTCACGGTCCTTGGGTTGACATCTCCGTGAGAAGTTCTTCTGTCTGTCAGCTGTGGGGAGAAATGGTAGATGAAGATGAATTGTAGTAGATTTTCAACACTACACTACAAACCAAAGGGGTCAACTGCATTTTTCATATAAGGAGAATTGACTCATATGTGCATACCTTACTACTATTCAGTACACACACAGCAGAAAAACTCCCCACTTAAAGAATGTCAATGCAAATCAGATTTTATGCTAACACAATAATAACATGCGTACAATCACAATGCTAACATGCTGATATTTAGCAGATAAGGTTTACCGTGTTAGCCAACATCTGCTAATTAGCAAAGTACAGTTGCAATTGATGGGCATGTCATTAGCCTTGCAGTTTCTGATCATAATCCAAAGTTTTCAGTAAATAAATCTTGACCTGATGATGTTGCTGAATGAAGTTAACGATAACCAAAATTATTACTATTAATCCTGAGGGAGAATGCCAGTATACAATTTTATGGCAGCCCCATCCAATTGTTGTTGAGATGTTTCAGTCTGGATGAAAATGGTGGATTGGCCAATTGACCGACATCGCTGTCTCTAGAGCCAAGCTGCTAGTGACGCTAAACATTGTTCACATCAATCTCAACTTGGTGATAATAAGTGATTTATTACATTTAAATAGATTTCAATTCATTTACAATCGTCTTATTCCTGTTTTAGAGATGCTAGTGCAATGTGAACGTAAGTCAAAGGATCAATGATGGCAGTTACTAAGATGACGGCCATGTGGAAAATAGACAGCATTATTTTTGAACTGAATACAATGCCTGCTCCTGCCTTTGCATATTTATGACAAAACACACACATTTTAAAAACGGACAGGTGGAAAATACTGTAAGAAGTATTAAAAAAAGTACATGATTCTCACCTGTTTGCTAGAATTGTGATTTTGCGTTGGAAGTGCCCCACCTTCGCTCACAGCTCTGTGAGCAGCTTCTTTTGGCTTTACACTCTTTGAACAGAGGTCAGAACCATACTGAAGACACACAGCCAACAACAGAAATTAGAAGTAAGATACAGTAATGAAAAAATACTATCTGTGACTGTTGGGTTAGGGGTTAGGGGTTAGGGGTTAGGGTTAGGTCTATTCACATCACACACATCCATATGGACATGCATACAGATACACACAACATGAATTATACATTTTGTTTTGAATCTTCTAGTATCTGTGACTGTTGGGTTAGGGTTAGGGGTTAGGGTTAGGGTTAGGGGTTAGGGCTATTCAATGTGGACAACAAAGCTTGATTGCGTTTATTTTGTAGTAGTACAGATTTTGGGTAATACACATAAACACACATCTGTATACTCATATGGACATGCATATAGATACACACAACATGAATTATACATTTTTTTTTCGAATCTTGTGTTTTCTCCTTTTTTTCTTTATCATGAAGTTTTATTTATCATGAAAATACTGGAGTTGGTATCACCGTACAGAATATATATGTTGGCTAATTGCTGTTTTTGGCCAGAATAACACAGTCAGGGAGAGTCAGAAGGTGACGATGGTACACTCCATCACAGAACCCCAACTGTGTTCTGATCTCCGGCTAAACTTTCTCTTTAACAATGTCTCCTTTCATATCACTGTGACCCCCAGACATACAGAACTGTCTTCTCTTTAACAATTCCTTATTTCATCACTGCTAGGACCCATCCTTGAACCTTTACACCCTCCTCAAACCCCTCCAACGCTCACCACCACCATCCTTTCCACCTTCCTTCAAAATGAGGTCCTCCATTACTAGTTGCTATGGAAACTATTGGAGCACAATGCTCGCTAACATGTAATAGAAAGGGAATCAAGAACACTGAAGGGCTCTCTGTCTACTTTCTCATCTACACTTTCTCTCTGCCCTTCCCACAAGTCCTGTGTCCTTCCCACAAGCCCCTGTGTTGGAAGCTGACAATCCTGATATTTAACGGATTTGGGAGGAGAATCCTAATATTTTTAGCCGGCTCCAGTCTGCTATAGATTTAGTCGTTGCAGAGCTAAGAGCTTCTCCAAAGAGCAGGGAAAAGTCACTGAGCCCACTGAAATAAACACCTTGAAACACTTAGAAACAACAGACAAAAATTGGATTCCCCTTTAGATCAATCTCTCCCTGACAGTGTTGCCCTTTTTACTTGCTAACCCAAACTAAAGCACTAAAAGGCTTTTACAGTAAGCACCTGTGATAAACAACACTTTGCTGCAGACCGGTTCCCATAAAGGAAGCTGAGCAGAGGGCTAATACTAATGAAATGTGCTGAGCATACAATACAGAGCTGTGAAAACTCAAAGCCCTGGTTAGATCTTT
The DNA here is from genome assembly GCF_027409825.1 of Scomber japonicus. Lineage (NCBI taxonomy): Eukaryota > Metazoa > Chordata > Actinopteri > Scombriformes > Scombridae > Scomber > Scomber japonicus. Next base: position 15,191,378 of record NC_070599.1, on the reverse strand, counting down.
AGGTTAAGGATGATTGTGATGTTACATGTTATGAGTCATGTACTCAGAAAAGAGGAGAAAAGAGATGTATGTTCTCAGTCTAATGACACACACGAGGACAGCAGCAGCAATGAATATGAGGGTAACAAAAAAACACAAAAATATGACACATCCGTAGCTGTTCTCTTCGTGTGTCCCCCCTCTTGCATTATTTATGTCATATGTGCTGTGTCAGCGACTGACAGCGACAACACTTAGCTGTATCTGGGGGCTAAGTACCACAATGTGATTGTTACAGTCGCCTTGACCTTATTCTCACAGCTTTTCCACATAAAATGATTTATGTTATTGCTGAGTGACCTCGAAAACTTCACAGTTCCTCCCCTGTTTATGTTTTTCATCTGACTAACAGCACAATGGAAACAGATGATTGGTGTAAATATGATTCATCATATCTCCATGTTCAAAGAACGTGAATTGTAAAAGATGATTTATTGCGGCTGTAATCGAATGTATGTGTCATCCAAATAAACATTTGCAATGTGTTTGCTACATTTGGTATTTTTTGGTTATTGGATATTTTTGGTTTGCAACACAGTAAAGGGATAAGAACACTTTTTCCTGTCCTCTCAAAGTCACTGCATGTTTGAGCTTCTATTTATGAAACTCCTTCATTAAGCTTTTGCATGAGTGAGCTCCTCATTCCTTCTAACATCTCTGTTGCACGTCACATTACCTTCATCCTGATGATGTCCGTCACCCAGCTGACCTGCGCCTCCCTCCTCTCGCAGCTGAAATGCCTGAGGAGGGAAAGCACATCATTGTAACACCAGTCACTGATTTCCAGCTCGTTATTTTCACACTCATTTTAACCAGGTGACTGGATTCTGCGATCCACAGTCTTTGGACACATTTTCATCTGAGGGCACAGTTCAAGCTAATGTGCATTGATCGCTGTAAATAGACTTGATGATAGGCGGGCCAGCTGCTCTGATTATACAAAGCTGCATGGTTGAAGCATCACTTTACAGCAGTGATTAGTGTTCTAAGTAACAATCTAGCATGACGGTTTTAATAATACCTTTCACCTCTTCAGGTTTGTACAGTACACTGTTTGGTTTTGAGTTATTTCTGGCGTCTGCTAAAGTGATGACATATTGTACTGTACTACATGTAGTATAGTGTAGCACTGAAACACTATGAACACTAAAAATTTTATTTTTCAATTTTAACATTGAAAAACGTCCCTGTTAACCTGAACGTAAGCGCCAGAGACCACCCAAGTTATTACGGTTCACCGCAAGGAGAAGGTGAATATCTGGAGCAACTTAATAGCAATGTGTCCAAAAGTATTTAAGATACTTCACTCTGACTTGGTAATCTAAAGTTGATGGTTTAACTGCATTCTAAAAGCTGTCATGATAATACATCCAATATTGAATATAGTTGAGTCAAAAAACAGAGGGCACCCGCATCCTCTTGTGCCTCGAAATTTAGCTGAATGATGTCCAAATTGAAATATTTCCATTCTTTTTTTATGAATATCTGATTTAGCTTACAGTTATATCAGACCGGATAAGATTAGTGGCCATTTTGTTAAACTGGAAGGCCGCTCTTTATTTATGACAGCAGATAATGGGTGAGCAGGAAGCTACAAATGCATAAGCCAGACAAAAACACTGTGTATTATTAAACTTCCAAAACACTTGACCAGACAGCAGCCTCTCACCATGTGACTGCACTGATGCTCCTACTACTATTCATTATGAAGTGCTTTAAGTTTTTTAACTTGCTGCCACTTGATTCTTTTATTTAGAGATATTTTAAATGGGAAGAGTAAAAGTCACAATCATCAATTATTGAATTGGGAGAACTTCTACAGTACGTAGCACTCACCATTGTTGTTTATCAGTGTAGATCGTGAAGCCCCAGCTGTTCAAACGAAAAAGACACGGGTCAGATTTGCCCCACCCATCCAACATCATTTGAAGACAGAGGTTATAAACATGTTTTTGTCAAAGCACACGTGGAATTTTAAAGTACGCAACTCTGGAACTTGGTGAGACCGTATTGTTAAAGATAGCAGCAGGTCAAAGCCCTTTTCATTAAAATGCAAAGAGGAGGAGAAAAAAAAAGTTCACTACAACTGCTAAGGTGCTAAACAGTGGAATTAATTATGTTAATCAGTGCAGTTGCGGCCCACATGTTTATGCATGGGCAGACCTCAATATGCTCTGGGCCAAAGTGTACAATAAAGCGAGCACATGCTGCTCACCTATAAGCCTTAAAGTACATTTTGTTGAAAGAGATGCAAGAGATACTGAATCTGTAAAAATGTAGTCTGGGAAGTGGAGAGAATTTATGAACAGAGCCTGCTATATGTAAATGATCCCATGTGAATCTGGCTAATTGTATGATACTACAATATAAATACAGGTAGCCTCTTCCCACACTCCAAGACATGTATACATACTTATTGTATATATGCATGTGTGTGTGTGTGTGTGTGTGTGTGTGTGTGGTTGTGTAAATGAACCCACGCAGAGACAGTATAAGGTGAAAAGACCACCTTCCTGGAGAATACACCTTACGTGAAACCCCACACAGTTGTGGCTAAGCTGGAGCAGAGAAGTGGGGGAAGAACAAAGCGAAAGAGGGGGCAGAGATAGAGAACTTGCAGCCTGGAGCACCACTCCTGTGAGTTGAGGCAGTCGATCCAACCCCGCAGTAGGCCGCTCACAGATAGACCTCTGCCTAATGAGGTACTGGAGCGCTGCCTCTCCTAACCCTCTGACTATGACTCTCTCCATTCTCCTCAGCACTCTCTCTCTCTTTATTTCTTTTATTTACCATATCACCTCTTCCCAAAGCCCACTCAATAGTATATCTATGATAGCACGCTACATCCTTCTTTCCTTCTGTCCTTCTGTCCCTCTTTCCTCTCTCTCTCTCTCTTCATCTCCTACTCTCCCTTTTCTCTTATCCAATTTTTCTCACCTGAAGGACTGCGTTATGCAGACAATCGCTTGCTGGACTCATTTTTCACGCTTCCCCAGACTCGAATTCTGACATGAGGAAAATTATGAGGAATTATAATTGGGTAATTTGAAATATAGGGTTTGGCTTCTAAAAAATTTCCTCTTTGTTTGACCAGCAATAGCTGCCTCCGCTTTGGCATGTGTCATAAATTATAATAATAGAAGATCATTAAAATAAAACAGTGGCAGCAATGTTTCCTATGCGAGCAAGCGGAGTTTGATAATTTGTATTTGTTAAAATGCAATTACATTTAATCAATTTCATTACAGTGAAAAATAAGATGGGGTCAGCAGTGGCTTTTGGTATCCCTGTGGTGTTGCAAAACTTTGAGAGAAGAGGAAGGGCAATATATCTTTAGGGACAATATACATAAACTGTTGCGCATATGCACACAATTAAGGGAAAGTACATTCAAAAAGACAGTGGCAATGCTAAATAATCACTAGTTCATCTTAATAACGGAGAGAGGTTGAGTTCTCCTAAGAATGTGCAGTAGCTGATTTGGTACTAATGAATCACATTGTGTTTGACCGCTGGAAAAATTACAGGAAAAAAAAAAATGGCTTTGCTTAATGCAATATTTAATGTGCCACAAAATAGGCTAGGAGGGAGAGGGAAATTTACACAAATGATCAGTGAAAGTGACATCATCGTTATGGACTGACTGAGGCCACTGCTCCGGTGATTTAACGTCTTGGGGGAGAGGCAGGTGTGAAATTTGTGGCGCTGTTGTTTTATTGGCGGCACGTAGAGGGAGAGAGATACCTGACAAGTTTGGAGCTTCCTGTCGTAAATATTTCAGTAATATGACAATGAAAGCCACTTTAGTGATGGAAACAAAGTATATGGCAGGGAATTAATGACAGCACTTTGCAGGAACTCAAAACAAATAATAAAAAAAAAATATCATATAAGAAAAAAATCATATAAATCAAAAAAATCATATACTTTCATATTCTTTTATAGTTTAGAGCTGAAAAGAGACTCAAATATGTATTTTACCTTTTTTTTGAATATTATGATTTTACTAGGGGTGTGACGATCAGCTCACGAGACGAGATGAGACACGATATTGGGGTCACGAGATCAAGACGAAACAAGACTTTAACTCTATTTTTAAAACTTCAATGAGGAAATAAATGAAAAGATTAAATTGAAATGTTTGAACTAATCATCTTGTAATGTATCACTTTAGTTCTACTTTCTAAATATATAATTATCATATGCAGTATGCAGCACTGTAAAAGGTTTCCCCATATAGATATTTTATAGATTTTGGTATTTATGGAAATAACAACTATAAATACAAAAGTTAGATACAATCACAAATACTAAAAAGTAAATTATAAAGAGTAGAAAGAATTCTAATATATAAATATAAATTAAATAAAGTATCCAATTATCAAATTATATCATATTGCTGATAAAAAAAAACACAGAAATAAAAGTAAATTGCACAATTCCTGTAAGTAGAACAACATATAAACTGTGTTATAATTTGGTAGTGTGACTCATTTTACTTTTGGCATCATTAGGCTTCCATAGCTGACCGATCGTCTTTTTTTTTTTTTTTTGGTGCGCCCCTTTAATTATAGCTTCGCGAGACAAAATTCACTTGGACGAGAAATATCGTCACGTTTCCGTCTCGCGAGATCTCGTCACACCCCTAGATTTGACTGATTCTATGTATTTTATTCATAATAAGTAAAGAACAAACATAAATCTCCCTGACTGATTTTGATGATTCATATATATTCTACATTGCATGTGAGTGCAGTTTACCCGAGTGGAGGTTTGAGCTTTTTCTTCAGACCAAAGTAACATTTTGCAGACTTGAGTTGGATCACTTTCTCTGCTTTAGCGCTCTGCAAAACACAACAACAACAACAACAACAAGATTTATATTTAACAGCAATAAATGAATGAAGGAATGAATGAAAAAAAGAAAAAAGAAGTAAGAATCGCATTAAATGAAACTGAACTAAAACAAAAATAAATTGCCAACAAACTCTCTCTGTGCCATTTCCCAGCATCGCAACCCGACAATCAATTTGAAATCATTACAAGAAAATCTCTTCTTCCAAGCAACAAAGAACAAAGAACAAGAGAAGAACAAAGCAAATAAAAATCAAAGTTAGAAGCTTTGCCTCTGACACCTACACATCACCACCACCACCACCACCACCACCACCACCCATTCCCCTGTTTCATCAAACATAATTTACGCTAAATACAGACCTGGCAATAATTGTACAGGCCAAAGAACATCAATTAAATTTCACTAACACTTCCAATTTCCGTTTGCATTTATAGTAATTAGCCATATTCTTGTGCAACCTGGTATTAAGGCAACCGTACAGTGAAAGCATCACCCCCCCCCCACCCTCCTCCTCCTCCTCCTACCCCTCTCCAGACACACATACACAGACACACAAGCATCCCTCACTGTTTTCTCTCAACCCCCCCCCCCCCCCCCCCGCCCCCCACCCTCCCAGTGCCAGAATTACTGCACCTCCATCAATTATTAACACTTCTTCACACTCCTTTATGAATCCCATGTTTCAACTGCAGAAATGTGCTGAGAAGAAAAAACCCCTCCAGGGAACTCGGGCCTGCTGGTCCTCTCTCTGAAGCACACACAATGTTTTCTTCCTTTTTTTCTTTTTTCCTTTTCTCACAAGATAGTGGGAAGTCCGCTGCCGTGACCGTGTTTTATTTTTCTTCCTTAATTCGAAGATTTGGAACCGTGAGACGGACATGTCGCCGGGGAAATGAAGCCGAGTGAGTTTGGGCGGAGTTCAGTTGCAGCTTTTCCTTTTCACAATGTTTTTTTTTTTTTTTTTTTGTGTTTTCTTAAACAGTTGGACCCTACCCCTTTCTAACCTTTTCAATTCTCTAGGCGACACTTTCTGTTTCAATGCAACAACTCACGATGGCTCAAAGATGTGTTTACTGTACAATAGATGTGGTAGAAGATAAATCTGGAAAATAAAAGTGTACTTACTTTGATATCTCTGTAGAGCAGCAGCTTCTCCGCACGCAGCACAACATATTTGTCCTGGAATTTGTGCCCTGACAGCAGTTTGCTGGATCCATCGCTGAACTTCAGATACTCGCCTTTTATAAACTGCTTTTGGTCTGTTGTGAGACAGAGCGAAATTGATTAAATACTGTAGAAGCATTCTCTTTCAGCCCAATGGAAAAAAGTCTATGAAAAAGTGCTGCAAAGGATTAACATTTTCATACTTTATCAATAGAGTTATTTATCAGGCAAAACCGTACACCAAAACATTCACTGATTTCAGCTTCAACATGAGGATTTGCTGCTTTTATCTGAGTTAAATCATCGCAAATTCAAACATCACATCAGTGTCTTTTCAGGTTTTATCTCTTCAACTACAAATGATGTATAACTAATAATTTTCCTGACTATTTTTGACTGCCTGCTATACAGCTTTTAGATTTGTGGATGTGCTTTTCCTGCAGCTACAGGCACTTTTTAGTTTCCGTTCACATCTGTGCAGTCTGAACATAAAATAGCACACTCTGGCTTGAGTTGCGTAATCCATCACAGAAAGCATCAAATCTGCACTTATTTATATCAGAGTTATATTATCACTGTGTGTGATGTTGTTAAAGGGGATTTACGTAACTTGAGGCTAAGTTGGTTTGAAGTGGGAAAAGGAAAAAAAACTGAGGTTGTGGAGTGACTGTAGCCTGTGCCACCCCTCTGCTAGAGGCTTGTGTTTAGAGACTACATTAGCTGCTACTAGCATAACCATACCTGAACTCTCAAGCAGTTGAGTTGCATTGCTGCTAATGTACTGTAGATGCCAGGTTTTTTGGCTAAACCAAAAATCCATGGAATAAAAAAAGACTTCATCTCTAGTTCTGCTGCATTGATTTTGTTACTTTAAAATAAAAACTGAGCCATTGTGAGTCTGACAATGTTACAGAAGTTCAGTGCCAAATCAATGAGTATTCTTTTAAAGCACATATTGATACGAATAAGTCAACCAGTAATGTTGCTCAGACACAAAATCATTTTGACCTGTAATGGATTACACAACTAAAAGCAAGTTTAGAGAGTCTACTAGTTGGTTTTTATGCTCTACAGTGAAGAAAATCAATGGATGCCTGGTACAAAAAAGTACTTGAAGTTTCTAAAATTGAACGGCGTAGCTTGCAAAATCTGTAGCTGGAATATATGATCCACTGGTGTGACCCTTAAATATTTTGGGTTTTGGACAATTGGTTGCACAAAACTACTCATTTTAACCCTCCTGTTGTCCTTGAGTCAAGAAAGGAAGGAAGGGAGAGAGGAAAGAAGGAAAGGAGGGAGGAAGGGAAGAAAGGAAAGGAAAGGAAAGGGAAGGAAAGGAAAGAAGGAAGGAAAGGAGGAAGGAAGGAAAAAGGAAGGAAGGAGAGAGGGAGGAAGGAAGGAAGGAAGGAAGGGACGAAAGGAGGGAGGAAGGTGGGAAAGGAAAGAAGGTAGGAGGGAAGGAGGGAGGAAGGGAAGAAAGGAAAGAAGGAAGGAAAGGAGGAAGGAAGGAGGGAGGAGGAAGGAAGGAAGGAAGGGAAGAAAGGAGGGAGGAAGGTGGGAAAGGAAAGAAGGTAGGAGGGAAGGAAAGAAGAGGGAGGAAATGAAATGAAGGGAGGAAGATGGAAGGAAAGGAGGGAGGAAGGAAGGGAGGAAAGGAAAGGAAAGAAGGAAGGAAGGAAAGGAGAGAGAAAGGAAATAAGGAAGGAAGGAAGGAAGGAAGGAAGGAAGGGAGGAAAGGAGGTAGGAAGGTGGGAAAGGAAAGAAGGTAGGAGGGAAGGAGGGAGGAAGGGAAGAAAGGAAAGAAGGAAGGAAAGGAGGAAGGGAGGAGGAAGGAAGGAAGGAAGGAAGGAAGGAAGGGAGGAAAGGAGGGAGGAAGGTGGGAAAGGAAAGAAGGTAGGAGGGAAGGAAAGAAGAGGGAGGAAATGAAATGAAGGGAGGAATGATGGAAGGAAAGGAGGGAGGAAGGAAGGGAGGAAAGGAAAGGGAAGAAGGAAGGGAGGAAGGAAGGAAAGGAGAGAGAAAGGAAAGGAGGAAGGAAGGAAAGGAGAGAGAAAGGAAAGAAGGAAGGAAGGAAGGACGGAGGAAAGAAGGAGGGAGGGAGAAAGGAAGGAAGGAAGGAAGGAAAGGACGGAGGAAGGAGGGAAGGAAAGAAGGAGGGAAGAAAGGGGGATGGAGGAAGTACAGAGGGAAGGAATGAAGGGAGGAAAGAAGAATAAGACGGGAGGACGACACAAGGGTTAAGAAGTTACCTCGGCTCTGGGAAGGGGCTTCTTTCTTTTCTTTTATTTTTACTGTGTTCTGATATTTCATTGACTAAACAGATAAATCGATCATGGAAATAATTATGAGATGCAACTGTTCTATCAGTAATGAAAGATTTTACAGTAACAGTACATTGGTAAAAAAAAACAAAACAGAAAAGAGAACATATTAATGGGCTTGTGCCACCGTTTGCGTACTGCACCTCTCCCATCAGCCTCTCTTCCTGCCCCTTTAAACTTCTTTAAGACAAGAAAAGCAGCGCGAGGACAGTCCAGCTCACTCCACTCCAGCACCTGCTCAAGTATCTTCTCACTGTGGTGCAACGGTCGCTCTGTTAAAAAAAGAAAAACCGAATCATCACAGGGTACATCTGAGGGCAACGGTTAAACAGAAACTTCCAGTCTTACATGAACTCTAAATGCTTAAAACACAATCATTATGGTGTTTTTTCTCCCAGTTTTTCAAATTATCTAAAGCATATCAGGACATGATTATAAAAACACACTCATGTGCAAAATAGACCTATTATCTCTCCCTAATTGGTGAACAGGGTACATGCTATCAGCCAAAAAAAAAAAAAAAAAAAAGATAATTTGTGTACCACCGCCCCTGCTCTGATGCCTCCATCTTTACACTCCTCAGTTTTTCATAACCGAAGGAGGTAAAAAGAGCCACAATGGCATAACTTATTCATAACAGTGGGCTTATCTTCTCTCTGGAATCTCTGCAGACCCAGGCCATGGAATTAGTTCCTCATTTCCCCAAAAATATTAGCTCCCCTTTTCTGCCTATTGTCCTCGATAACAGTGTTTATCTGTAGCTATCCTCCAAAATGGCTAATTAACACACTTTATGGTTTTATGAGCAAAACCTGTCACGCTGCCGCCTTCAAAATAGCTTGACTGTTTACTCTTCCACAGACATATTGTCTTGGCATGGAAAATATGCTGAACCGTCAGCAAATATATTCAGTATTCAACACACCTTCATTTTTAGAAGAGGACGGCGTGTCCTCTGTAACTTTGTGAGGAGGAAAACAAACATAAGAGTGCAGTGTAAACTCTCAGTGAACTGATGAAAAAGTGCACAGGGACCGCCAGCTAAGCAACTTGGCGATAAAGCTCAACTTTGACTTCCTCTTGACCGACGCTTCCGCTCGTGATCAAATGAGGCTGTGCGAGGCATGAGGTGCCATCAATGCATATTAATGGAGGACGAGGTGGGTCAGCTCCCTAGGTCGAGCATGCGAGGAAGATGAAGGTAATTTGTGACATATGATGGTAAAAATGATTAATTAATGTGCATATCATCAAACCCGATGATGCTTGGCTAATTTCTCAGTGTGGCATCCATGTTCACAGACACTGGTTCATTAGAGAGATAGCATACTCTTCTAATCATGAGGTCCTTAGATGAGAGGAAGTGTGATCTTTGAATATGCCCTGAATCAGAACAGTGATGTGACGCATCAATCACTAATTGGATATACTGTGCATGAGAAAAGTTTAGAGCGAAGACTTTGACTGCAATGACATGTTTGATTTGACAGTAGTGTTTGCTTTGATTCTGACAAATGAAACAGTAGTTGGTCCAAAGCCTGATCCGATAAGGTGATATCACATTTTGCTCCGGAATCCTTTAAACTGATTTAAAGATAACAGACTGATCAGACAACAGGTGTCTATCAAGCCATCAGCTAATGGGAAGAAAAAGAAAAATCTCCATTTCCAATCTGTGCAGGATTGCAGTTAATAGTTGTCAGTAATTCAGGTAAAGAGTGGAGTGAGACTTCTATACTATTAAAGAGAACATTGATTTGATTGCGGGCAAAACATATTGATATTATGACAAAGCTGCAATTAAAAATGGAAAAAGCAATCATTTTCATGAAAGCCAGTAAACAGAAACTTCATCATGTTTATCAGGCCTTTGTGAATCTAGCTCTAGAATCCATCTACCTAACCCTTTAAATGAAAGAATAAATGACTACTTAAAGAAAAAGCTGGACTGAAGGTTGCTGTTGAAGCTCTTTAGCTGGCTTCCACAAAGGGGTAATAAGTAAATAGGCTTTTTGTGTCAGCTTGAACTATCTGAGGTTAAGACTAACATGTTACCTTGCACAAATAATCCAGATATTGATTCAATGGCATCACATCACAGGGAAGCTCAGTGGGTTTAAGTATGAGGAGCCACCTGTTCACTATGTAAGGTATGAATATACTGCTCTAACTAAAGAAAGACTTAACCGAAGTGTAATTATGCTTTAGCTGTAATAAGAAGATATTGGAATGAAACAAAAGGACAAAAAGGGTAAAATCATTTAGGATGAGCATTTTGTTCAATGGAATGTTTCCAAAGGATCATTTTGTAGATTAGTGTGTTGATGTCGAATGGAGTCATGGTGAACTTATTCTTGAAAAGCTTGGCAACAGCTATGAATCAATCTATTTTTGGGTGTGACCCTTTAAAATGAAGTAATTTATTCTTGTATATATGACTATAATTTGCAAGCAGTAAAACCAAAGACTGATGTTCCCATCTTTGATTGTTAATTCAAATGGTTTTCAGAGAGGCATGATGAGGTAAAGCTAATTATCTAGTATTGGAGAAATGCCAGCAAAAATAAACAGAATTCGCTTAGAAGAAATATCTTCTTTTTCATCTTTTTGATCTTGTTAATCCTCTTGGTACCTCGAAGAATTATCTTGCAAGCTCTTGAGCGGTCACGACCTCTTAAGTTGGGTCTTTAGGCCAACTTGCACTACAAATGAAAATAAGCTCAGCTCTTCATCACGTTGACTGTGACTGGTAGAGATAATCGTACCTCACTGTTTAAAATGCAAGTGTTTTCAGAATGCTTAGGGCACTGAATGAGAGCCATGAGGTGACTGGAAAATCTGACATACCTAGTTCTCCATTCTCGATGACTTCAAAGGCAGTCCACAAGTCCTCAGTGTTAAAGGTGATGTTCTTCATACTCAGCGCACTTTCTGCTAGCTCCATAGACCGCATGCTGGGAGAGATCTACCACAAACACAGCAAACAGTCAAACAAAGTGAGCTCATCCTGCATATATAAAAAGCTCTCTGGATCAATAACAATATGCCTTCAACCGTTTCTCCCTTTTGAAAATCCATTCAATATGTAACATGTAACATTTATTGTACTGAGATCTGACTGGCAGCCATGTACACTGATTAAATGCTTCTTCATGGAGTTATTAGCTGTACCTGAACATGATCGAATAAAGCAAACGTGGCTACCTGGCTCCACAGAGAGAAAGTGGAGTATTAGAGTCAAACTGTGCTGCTGAGCGCTCCTCTTTAACCCCATCCCTATTCTACCACTGCTGACAACCTGTGAAAGGAGTCTGTAACCTACAGTGGCCTGCATGCCTTGTAAAATGCAATTACTCACACAATTAAATCAGACGTTTCTTTGATTAGTTCACTTTTGATTTATTTCAGTAGCAGTAATCCCATCAGGTTAAACCACGAATGTCTCGGCCCTATTCTATCAACCTCCCCACCTCTCATTCTACACACTACCATCCCTCATTCTTTCTCTTGCTTCACCTGACTCCCCCCCCTCCCATGCACTCTCTCTCTCCTTCTTCCCTCTTATTTCACCTCACCACCTAAGGATATATGAGAAAGCAGGCCACATGCAAACTGAAAGTACATATTACACACCCACACACACACACACACAGGCGCACGCTTAAACCTTGATTAAACAGCAGTTCTCGGGCTCTTTCTTTTCCAGGTACACCTCGAAGATCAAGTCCCCAGCTGGAGAGAACTACGGAGGGAGAGAGAAACGAAGAAGAAAAAAAAATAGAGTGAGAGAGAGAGAGAGAGAGATCAGTTGAATTACAAAAACAATACAGCTGGATTAATTGGCTTTTCTTCTAAATTCCTGCTCCACTGTGGCATGAATCTAAATGGAGAAAAGTGAAAGAAACGGTTAGAGGATTTGTGGAAACCAAAGGTCGTTTTTGGAGCTGGAGGCAAACTAAACCCAGTAGTATTAATGGAATGCAAAAAAAAACCTGGCTAAATAAAAAGAACATGCGTGAGACAAACGCATTGCAAAGGTGGAGGCGCCAGGGTGCATGCTTCACCTACACTAAAACGGAAATGATCTCTTCAGGTGTTAACTTAAAGTGTGCTGTCAGTTTAAAAATGTTTTGAAGATGCACCTAGAAAAATGTTCAGGGGTTATTATGGAAATGGAAAAATACTTAAAGCAGCGTGCCAGAATGAACCCAACAGAGATGCCAAGAGACATGAGAGATATGGGTTCACTGTAACAGTCTTCTCTCAATCTTCTATTAATAAAAAGCATGCCACACTGTAGCAAAGGAAATATCTTTTTTTCTTTATTTTTCACTAAAACCTTGAGAAACTGTTCCTTTTCTATAAGTCAAATGTTGGATTTTTCAGCTTTTTTTCCGCCTTGGTTTGTACATTCTTTTCAGAAAGGTACATAAGGCTAATTAATGTACACAAACATAACCATGTTTATTTTGGTTTAATGCTACAAGAGTTCCTTAAGGAAGAAAAATGACAAAAACCCCCTACTGTGTCAGCATTCCTCTGTGACGTACAAATGGAAATGTACAATATCTATATTTCAAAGCTATCAAGAAACCAATGCTCAGGTTTGAGTGAATATGAGGACAGGCGTTGATTAATGGCAGTAAAAATAAAAAAAATAATAAAAAGTTTGCCATTTGGGATTTTTCACCTGGTAGGAGAGAGATGGGGGAAGGATATAATTTGAGTGAAATTAAAAAGAAGACTTTATTTAGACTTTGTGGCTGACATTCAAGAGGTCAAATTCCAAGATATATTGGTCTTGTCAGTATAAATCATGACACCTTCCTCCAACCGCTGGTGTTAATCCTCACTGCATCCAATTAAAAACGGATTCTATTAGTGTGAAAATCCAGAGAAGTTAGGAGAATCTGTGACAATGCGTCTTTTTTCTAAAGAGACAGGGTCATAGTAAAGGCACCAAATCCAGATTTCTGGCAGTCTGAGTGGAGTGGTAATCCATTTCTAGAAAAAGTGAGCACGAAAAGGTTTCTTTTCCTTTGGCTATCTGGAAATTATAGTTACTTTCCCCTTGTCATTTTAATGTGCGGGTGCCTGAGGTCCATTATTGACTTGAGCTGAGAGAACTATCGCATGGTAAGAAGAAGGAAGCCACTTCTGACTCCCTTGGCCCTAAAATGACATACTGTAGAAATTACAGTCATTGAAAGCAATGGAGTGAAAGCTGTAATTGTGAAAATGTCACACACGGATATGGGGCCATGTTGGTTTGCTCAGTACACTTTTCCTCCATACTTTTCATTGTTATGTGATGGGAGGACGACTGCAGGCATACTTTACAAACAGCATGTGTTGAGTGAAAAAGAAAGACAGGAAATAAAGATGTTGACCACTTGCAGTAGAAAAGCAACAAGGAAGTCTTAGGGCAAGGCACAGGTAGCCGTGTATCTGGAAAAATGGATACATTTTCATGCGTTTGTGCCTTTCATCCACACGAAAACTCAGTTTTAGGTCACTGAAAACGATTATTTCTGAAAACTCCAGCCAAAGTGGAGATTTTGCACGTTTACAGGGGAAAACAGTTTGTAGCGACTACTTTTCTGTAAGGCCGCTGAGAGACTTAGTAGGCTCTTATCTGTGACACGTCCACAAAATCATATTGAAGTGACGTTTTTAGTGCAGTTTATTTGAATGAAAAAATCAAAAAGGACTGACAAGCAGCTGTTCCACAAACATATAAAAACCCTGATGTGATCCGACTGTAAGAATAAAGTGATGAAAGACGATGGTGATGATGATGACGATGACGATGGTGACGGTCAACAGAAAATATCGGAGCTCTACTAACTCCCTTTGTCCGCCGCCACCCAGGTGAACAGGTAAAATAAGGAGAAACCACATCCATGTGTCAATCAATGCATGTGACGCAATACGTGCAGTTGAAGCACATATAAACATAATCAAAACATATTTTGGCTCCTACACAGTTCATCACAGTTTGTGACAGAAAATGCATTGATGTCAGGTATGCGACCTTTGTTTAGGCTTTATGCAGGTTTGTGTAGATGAAAACTTTACTGAAAACAATCTGGTGTGTACGATGTTATTAATGAAAACGGAAGGGAAATATTTGTTTTTATAAATACCCGGCTACGTGTGTACATGCCCTTAGGCACACCAAACACAACATTTTTTTTTTTTTTTGCTAGGCAACCACAGATTCATCTGTCCAAGCCTAAGCATTAAACTCACTCCATGCCTGCTGTTTTCTGATCCGGTCATGGAAACTGTTAAGGGTAAAGTCATATAGCTCTAGCCAGGTATCCAGCAACGGCCACTGCTGGCTAAATTTGTCTCACACCTGTCTGGTTATCTCCACTTGTTGTCATCACCACCACAGACAGGCTGTCTCTCATTCCATCCAAATGGACAACATGAAAAAAAATGCAAATAATGCCAGGTGCTCTTTGGCTCTGAGTTGATTTTTTTTCAATCTCACTGAAAACAATTACAAAAAGCCGCCCCTAGCTGCTAAAAAGTGCTTTGTTTGATTGAGGTTGATGGGGAGATTTTTCAGCAATGAGTAAAAAAAACAGTAAGGTTTTATTTGAAATGAAGACATTTTTAATCTTCACCAAAGTCATACTCTGCTCATACTTGCTCTGGCTGTAAATGGAAGTATTGATTTTAAAGTGCCACTTCTAACTTACAAGGCATAACATCGCCTTGCACCTACCGATTTACTCAGTCCCTGAGTCTAAATGGTAAATTGACTGAATTTATATGGTGTCTTTCTAGTCTTACGACCACTCAAAGCATTTTACAATACATACCAACATTCACCCATACACACACCTTAATACACTGATGGCACCCACAGCCATGCAAGGTGCCGACCGGGAGTTTTTTTCTTATGCTCATTCACACACACTCTCACACACACCAATGGCACAGCCTTCAGAGTTTAGTATCTTGCCCACGGACACTTCGACAGGCAGACTGAAGGAGCCGGGAATCAAACCGCCGATCTTCCGACTAGTGGACAACCCACTTCACCTCAGAGCCACAGTCTCCCCAATCAATGCTATCAACTTGCAGGATGCAGGCCTGCTGCTTATCATTCTGTGTCTTTAAAAGGAAACAGATCAGATCAAAATCTTCACCTGCAATGTCAAAAACACACATCTTTTCTTAGTATTCAAGTGTGCGCACAAGAGTTTTTATTCAGCAAAGCCCACATCCTATACCCCTTTAACTTTCCTCTTTGTTTGGTAAGGTTTATACCAGGGGTGTCAAACATGCGGCCCGTGGGCCAGAACCGGCCCGCCGAGGAGTGCCATCCGGCCCACTTTCCTTTCTGTGTTCTTTTCTTTCCTTCCTTCTGTCCTTCCTCCCTACCTTCCTTTTTTCCTTTATTCGTTCCTTTGCTCCTTCTGTCCTTCCTTCCTCCCTACCTTCCTTTTTTTCATTCCTTCCATCTGTCCTTCGTTCCTTTCTTCGTTCCTTTCTTCCTTCCATCTGTCCTCCCTCCCTTTCTTCCTTCTGTTCTTCCTTCCTTCCTTTCCTTTCTTCCTTCCTCTGTTTCTTCCATCTATCCTTACTTCCTTCTGTCTATCCTTCCTACCTTTCTTCCCTCTTTCCTTTTGTCTGTCTTTCCTTCCTTCCCTTTTTATTTCCTTCCTTCCTTCCCTCCATCTCTTTAATGATCCGGCCCACATGAGATCAAATTGGTCTGTATGTGACCCTTGAATGAAAATGAGTTTGACTCCCCTGGTTTATACTGTAGGGTGAATAGTTATCTTCAACTTTTTGTTTTTAACCAAACCAGTAGCATTTGTTAGTAAGTTGTTTGTGTTTAGTGCTAATTAGAAAATGTTAGCAGGCCAAAGCAGACAGAAGTTTAACTAATTTTGCCCAGTGACAGAAGTGACACTACTGCCAAGAGAAATAGCTTCAACATTCCTGAGTTTGAGGAGTAATTCATTTCTATGAGACAAAATGTGATGTGCCTCTTTTCCCTTCACCTGGATGTTTGGGCCACACTGTGCAGAATGATGTATGTGCAGAGTTTGACACTAGGAGGCTGTTTTCACATTCATCTCCTGAAGGGGGTAAAGTATCTCTGCACTGAAAATCAGAGTTTAAGCTGTTCACCTAAGAGTATGATATATGATGCAGAAACTTGAAACCTCCAGTACTCATACACTAAGAAATTGATTTTTGAGTTAAGTATAGGAGACGTCTTGTGTCTAGCAACTAATCTTTTGTAATTGGGAGTAAATGTCATTTGAAGAATTTTAATATAAAAACATGCTAGACAAATTATGGCATTTTATATTATACTTTATATAGTATAGAGGAATAAAAGGTTAATGATATACTGTAGCTTTTTACATGACAGCTTAATATAAACCTGAGCCATATACACTATGAATAAACTGTGCTTCTACAGTACAGTACAGTACATAACCATCTACTTTACAATCTGTGTAGACACATTTCTTCAGGTTGAGAGCTGTAACAAAGCAGCTGCATGAAAATAAATATATAAGAAATGTTTCAGGTTTTAACTTTTAACGTTTGACTTCCATTTCCAAATAAGTGATATAAAAGACTGGGTTCATTGTTCTGTAGCTCATGGTCTCCACAATGGAGCATTGAGTAAAATGTTAAACTATGAAAAAAAAAAGTAAGTTCCAAGTAAAAAAGAGATGATTAATGCAGCATTTAAATGTCTTTACGCATTTAAAAAACACTGCATAACTTTTCTAAATTTTAAATCATCCCTGAAATAAGCTTACCCATTATCTCAATGCAGAAATCTTATACATGCTGGCTTGTAATTACACTAAATTGACTGTCCTTAATGAAAAAAATAATAACTTTCATGTTTTTCTGACATATTTTTTCTGAGGTAACACCCTACAATTCAAGTCGATAACCAAAATGTTATCCCAATTTTCACCTCCGACAGCTTTATAATAGCACTAGCTTTCCACTGAGTAACCCACATGCCCCACAGTAGCGGACGTGTTCTGAAAACCTACGGAGAAGGTGGAAGGAAGGGGGGGAAAGAGCACAGAGAAGTGGGCATAAACAACTTATTTCAGATTTCAACAACAACAGCAGCATGCGATTACATTTTTTTTTCTTTTTTCACAGTTATCTGAACCAAATGTTTTTCTCTCGGCTGAGGTATCCAGGCATAAAGTACCTGCCGTAAAGGTTAACAGGAACAAAGCCCTTTTCCTCACCCGCCTGCTCCTGCCTCCTCCGCTTTCCCCTTATCCCCTTCCCCACCCTTATTTTCAGCTAGAAAAACAGGAAACCTGCTCAAATGAATCCCTGATTTGAGAGACCCTGACGCATGCGGGTAAAATCAATACACACACACGCAGACAAAGAAACATAACACCCGTTGGGGATTTCCATTTGGGTTCTGCAGCTTGACTTACTGTGGTGTCCTTTTTGTCGTTCCAGCGTGTGATGAAACTATTCTCTCTCTCCATCTGTTGCACCTGGTCTTCATTGACCTGTTGGAAATACACACACACACACACACACACACACACACAAACACACAAACACACCTCGGTTCATACTCACTTGTAGAGAAACTTTTCAACTGCACTACTTTGTGAAAAAAAACATGAGGTTGCTTCATTGAACCATTTTGAATAGATATTAATTTCAGCACTTAAATATAAATCATGGCTGACTAGATAAACCCCCCTCCCAAAAAAAAAGGTCATACGCAAAGTGTAGAACTGGGTCGTTCTGCTAACACTTCTAAAACTAATTTCCAAGAAGGAAGTTGGCTGTGAATGTTTGACACAGCTCAGCACCAAGTGAATACTCCTTTTCTTTCACAAAAGCTCTGGGTGGGAAATTACATTTTTTATTCCAACTTTTTTTTTTTTTTCCTTTTTTTTTTTTAAACAGCATTATCATTTTCAGAGAACAATTTGCTTTGTTAGAGTTATACGAATGGCAGAGAAGATTGCGGGGGGAAAAAGAAAAACTCACAAACGCACGCTCATCGTGTGTGTGTTTAGGCCTGATAATGGGCCCCGTCAACGCCATCCAGCACAGAACTGCCGCTTTAATTAGTGAGACGCCTCACTCGTTTTATGTCACAGCGTGTGTATTCACTGCTATTGGGCTCATGATTGGTTGAGCTTAATGGCTATTTGTCATGCGAATGATGGCGTCCCTAACCGATTTGGAGTTAATGCTCCTCCTTTAACGTCAGAACAAGAGGGATCCAGGCGTTCCGCTGGGAATTAAGCAGTCGCTCGGTGCTGCGTATCCCATAAGCCAGGCTGCTCTCCAAGGGTAACACTGATCCCACACCCCTGCTCATCCGCACATCAGCAAAGTCAAGCCTATTGTGGAGATTTGGCAACAACAGTTCTGCTTCACAGATGGCTGAAGTAACAGAGTGTGAATGAAGTCATGCCTGCAGCTTGGTTTAGATGTGGAATATGTGGATGTTTTTTTTTTTTAACGATCATTGATTATTGGTGAGAGTGATTCTTAATCCAGTACAGCTACAGTACATGAGCCACACCTGAGCTGTAGTTGCTATCTAACTAGGATACATGATAAACACATCTGACAGTGACAAAGTGGAGCAGAGTCACAGAGCTGTAAAATTAGTGGTGGTAAACACAGCTGGGAAAGAGTTTATAGAACAATATGTATATTTATCAATTATGGATGGTCATGGTGCAATATACATAATGTATACAATGCATAATTTATTAAGAAGCACACCATCGGTCACTTGTTTTCACTTTATTTAGTAATAAAATTTTGTTCAGCAAACCTTTACCAGTAAAATTCATTTGCAATTCAAAAAGTAAATCTTTTAAAAGTGCACCCGAGCAATTTTATACATACATCATTAAGAGTATTATTCAGCCTGCGAAAAAGTTGTTTGTCTTCTATTACTGCTCGGTCATTGGGGAAAAATATGATTTTTTTATTTTTTTTCATTGACGTTATATTTTTATGCCATCAAAATGGCTCCTCATATATGGGACAAAGTCATTAACCTGGCTTGTTTTTGGCTGAAGCGAAAGATGTCCATTGTTATTTTTTTGTTCTAGATGACCTGTTTTTAAATCTCTGGGTTTTCTAAGGATGTGTGCACAGTCCACATTTTTCTGGTTTGTCATGAGTGGTAAACATGTAGGATTTAATGTAGGCAGGTTGAATAAATGTCTATTCTATAGTCATATTTCTACTAATTATGTAAAGTGTCCATGTAATAAAAACCTAATGGAAGACCCTCATCATGTAACCATGTTGGGTTCAGCCCTTTGTGAACCTCCTCACTGTCTCTCAATGACATCCTCTCCATTATCAACGGATTCAAAAGTAAAAATAAATAAGCAAAAAAGAAAAAGAACATGTTTGACTCACACTGAATAGCGTAATGTAGTTGTTGATGAGGTCATGGACCACGCTAATTTCCTGTGGAGTTTGTCCTCCAGTCTGGAACAGGCAGGAGGAGAATACGGAGGCCAGTTTTTCACTCGGCATCTGGTTGAGGTGGGAACACTGCTGAATCCTGAATCATAGGGAGAAACATATTTAGAAATGTGCCTGCACACACTCACAGGCTCACACACACAACAGTTCTTACCATATAGTACATTAACACAAAATGATAATGTTTCATGTAAATTAACTTCTCTTACACATTCGGATCACAATGTACTTGATGGCTAGACACAGGCTGTCTGCAGAAATCAGAACAGCTCTTGAATGCTCACTCCCTCCTACATTCTGTGATTAATGGCTGCTGATGCCTGCTTGGCCTTTCCTTTGTTTTAGATTAGATTAGATTCAGCTTAATTGTCACACCTTCCAGCGGGTAGCCCTGTTGTAATGGAGATGCAAATCCCTGCCATGATGAAGAAAACGATTACATTTAAGCTCCAATAACAGATTTTCAAACCAATTAATAGCTATTAATCTCTTACATTCAAATACATCATCAATATGTCGAAGATAATCAGCTGACTTGTCAAACTCATTCACATCATAGCCCAAAAGAACACAGTTAAAACAGAGTGAGTGGTTAGAAGCTTCAATAGACTGATTTCTCTGACTTCCTGTATATTCTTTGAAGGGTCTTTACTGAAGCTTTCCGTCACTTCCTCCTCCTGCTGCCGCCTGATGCCGTTCACCTTCCAGGCTCAACTCAGCTCATCTCAAACAAACTTTTGTAATGGCTCCATGAACCAGAAAGAGTAGCGACCTCATGAGTGTCTACATTGAAACAGTTTAACCAGCACATATTTGGGATCATTTTGGCTCAAAAGTTTGAATTTCATCCATTTAATAATGACCTAAGCTTAAAATGCTAAGGTAAGCATTACTTGGCAGCAACAATCAGTTCTGCCACATAATGCATGCACCATTTAACTCTCAGTAATGACACTTCAAATCAAAGTTTGATAGGACATACTTTACTTGATCCACTTAGAGTGAATTTGACACCCCTGATTCATTTTTCAGCACTTAAAAACCTCATTTTAATATAACTGAAAATCCTATGTTTAAAAACACATTGACAAAGAACACTGAAGAGTCCCCTCTAAGAAATATTGAAAATTGAGGATTATTGTTATTGATTTCCTTAAACTGTGTGGTAGATAATTCTAAACTGTTTTGGTAGAGAGATAGAGACTGCCCCTGTACTGCTCACATGTGCCACCTGGTGGTTGTTGGTGCATACTGCAGCCACTCCTGGATAAATCACTGCGGTATTACCCGTAATCACGCCAATTGAAACGAGTGACATCTGTATCTCACTTCTCTCTCAGTCTCGAATGCCAACACATACTTTACACGCAGACACAAAAACACACACATACACTCACACACAGAAATGTTGGGCCTCAGTCCAAAATTCAGCAAAGGGCCAATTAAGTCTTCTCCAAACAATCTACATCATTAACATAATGCAGCTAAATCACAACTATCCACTACAGGTTTCTGAGGGAATGTTGTGTAATGTGAGCATCAGTGAATGAGACATCCAGACAGCAAAGTGTATCTTAATGCAACTAGAGTGGGGAGAACAAACAGGTTTGCAGTGTGAGGTAGCTGCAGGGCAGGAACCACGCTGTGAAGCTAGCTTAGTCTCTTTGGCTCTGCACCTTGGTTATACAACGTGTACATGTGTATGTGTGTGTGTGTATTCCCACATCATGTAGAACAGTGTGTTAGTGTTTCATTTACTATCAGGCAAGTGTTCACAAAACATCCTAAGGCTAAAAAGCTTCTAACTGGTCAACTCCTAAATACAAGGGCCCTACTATAACTTAAGGACTCCCACATTTCTGATCTAAGTGTAATTCAAAAATTCAAAATGCTTAGTGCTCAAAGCAGCTCCTAAGTCTAAGAGAAGTCAATCCAGAGTACTCCTAAGACACCCAGACCAGCTCATGATCTGTCAGATTCTGCAGGTAATGAGCCTCTTTGCATCAGTATGATGATATGAATAATACAACAATGATGAACATTTAAAAGCACATTTTGATGGCAGGTGAGTTAATAAGCTCACCAACAACAACACAAATGACAGCTTGAACAACTCTCCAATACATGGGACACTGGACTAGAAAAAATACACTTTGCAGTACCCATGACCTTGAAATATCTCTGCTTTTTGTGATAATTAATACTGAAAGGAAAACTGTGCTCTTCTATAACTATACCTATACCAGAATCATCAATCATGAAAGTGCTTGTGTTTAATATCAGTTTTAATTTTATTTAGTATTTTCTTTCATTTATAATTCAATTGAATATATTTTATTAATTAAAAAGAAAAAGATTTTGCTGAATATTATTTTATCAAATTAAATCCAGTCTAGTTCCTTTTCACGCTTTTATGCATTGATGAATATTTTATTTCACATTCACTACCACAGGCTGGTCTACTGTCAGCCAATAGCTGGAGACATTCAGACAAATGATGTCATGCATAGCAATGGCGTCAATCCCACTTCCTCTCTTAACACAGGACTTCTCTCAGTCCCCTCAGTAAGAAGTTGAGCTCAGCTGCTTTGTGATGAGCTCTTAAGACAGCTTGTGCCTTGTAATGAACACATTTATGAAGCATAAAAAATAGCAGCACAGAAACATGTGTTGTGGACATCAGCTGTGTGTGCGCTAATTGCCAGTTAGTTTTAATAATGAGCTACTCGGTCTGTCTTACTTGGAAAATGCCAACAAACAGGTACAACCAGCATGAGATTGATTCACCATTTTCAGCCCAAGGACACTGTTCCTTAAGTGGCCACGACAGCCTTTTACTCCCAGCTTGTAATCTGAAAGATCCACTCCACAGTATGTCTAACTAAATCTGAAATAGGATGTCCGACATTCCACATTTAACAATGAGTGCTGTTTTGTTATCATCATTGTCCTGTTTTGATACTTTTTAGTGGTTTTGACCAATTTTTCATTTGGGATAATAAAGTTTACCTCGACATTGACCTTGACTAGTACAAGCTGTATGTGCTCTAAGTGCACAAGTGTGTTTGTGTGTGTGTGTGTGTGTGTGTGTGTGTACCTGTAAAGATGCTGGAGCAAAGCATCGAGGGTTGATCGGTTTATCCTGGGCAAACTCTCGATGAAAGCAGAATACTTTTTCACTCTCTGCTTCTCTTCCCTCTCATCTACAAAACCGCACAGATGAGAGAAATGCTTTCAAATAATTATAATAATAAAGATAAAAAGTATAAATTAGAGCAATAGCATGACACATAAATGAGATAAAGGTAATGCTATACTTTCTTGTAATAGTTCTTCTAATATATATCCCACTGTTCAACTTCAGCATATTTTTGTTCATCATGCCACTCCAACAGACTTCCCCATCTCCACCCTCCAGACCCCTCACGTACCCAGAGCTGACACCCAGTACGGATAGAGCTCCTTGGTCAGCAGTGCATCTTCTGCTTGGGATAAAAAGCTCTTCAGGGTGCCTGTGACATCCTCCAAATGGTGCTCCTTCTCTCTCAGCTTGACGTTACGAGCATCGCGAGTGAACTCCTCCAGAAGGAGAGCCACTCGGCCAGAGTCTCCCACCCTCTGGTAGACCCCCTCTTGGCACAAGCCTGGGTGCAAAGACAGAAGGAAGGAATGATAGAGAGATGAATAAATAAAGGGAAAAGACTTTTACCAAGATTGAAGACATTGAAATAGTTCAGTTCATTATTTTTTTTCCTTTTGTTGAATAGTCACGGTCTGATGATGAATAGCCTCTGAGGCGCAGTGTCTGCAACTGCAAATTGCAGAAAATAGATTT
This sequence comes from Scomber japonicus, assembly GCF_027409825.1. Classification (NCBI taxonomy): domain Eukaryota; kingdom Metazoa; phylum Chordata; class Actinopteri; order Scombriformes; family Scombridae; genus Scomber; species Scomber japonicus. The sequence goes on along the minus strand of NC_070599.1, from coordinate 15,167,665 downwards.
CTATATAACTCGATACAATTATAGGGCAATAACTAACCTCGTGGACACTTTTAGTTGTGGGATTTAACAACATTATATAAGCACATTTGAATCTAAATTGCAGGTAGAACAAATTTGTCGGTGCAAGGTATATTAACCTTCTATACACTTTACAGTTCCAGTCAGAGTTAACTTTCATGCCAGTCCCTCATTACATTGCATACTAATAATAATGATACTGGAGAAGTTCCCATTTACATTTCTGAGGCAAAAGGCCTTTTTTAATATAGATTTTGAGTGTGTGTGTGTTTGAGTGTGTATGTTTTACAAATAACTTTGGACAGAGGAATCCCGCAGTGCAGAGAAAAATTGGACAGCATTTGTTACAGCTCTAAAAATATGGTGAAAACAGAGATATTATAATGTCACAGCATCATGCTCAACAACATTAGAACACATGAAATTCTGATCACGGCTCAGCATGCCGCATGAATCAGCTCCTCAAGGGGAAATCATAATAATAGTCATGCAGAACTTTTGTTTTTTTTTAAACTTTTCTCTCCCATAAATGCAATGCGACTCACCGTACTGAGTGACAAAAGCGATGCAGCTGTCGACTATGATAGGCACACCGTTTTTCGTCAGCTGCTGGTTGCCGAGCGCCCTTCCGTCTGTGCCTGCGGCCAGCGTGATGGCGGAGTGCCACAGCGCAAAGTCCATCTTGTTGAAGCCGTGGATGTAAACTGTTCTATTAAGAAGAGGAAAAAAAAGGTAATTATTAACGAAGCACGCTTTGATATAATCTCCAGTAACGATATTCATATATTTCAAGACCCGAAGTTGTTCACAGTATTTGGAAAAGCACGGCTAAGTCATTAAATAAACAACCAACAAGATTAAAAGGAATCCAAAAGCGCTTCTACAGAACATACATCTATAAACAACCACCGTTTTCCCGCGAGGTTTGATCAAAAACACACAAACGAAGAGCAATTAACGTAGTAAGCACAAAGTCTTGTTGCATTACTCTAAAAGGAAGCTTGAAACTGTGGGCTTTTGTGAGGTGCCATCTCGTCTCTCCTCTCTAACACAAGCAGGCAGTCTAGCGAGGCCTTAATTATCTCGGATGGTTATGGAAGGTAAAGTGCACTTGGACAAACAAGACAAAAAAGGAGAACCAAAGCTAACAATGCTGCATAATGCATAGTGTTGCTGTATCGCAAATAAGCTAACCAATTAGCAAACCTTTCTCACAAAGACTGACATACCTTCCACCCTCCACCATCAGAAGAACTTGGATCTTCTCCTCGCCCTCAGTATGTGTGGAGACAGCTGGAGGGGGGAAAAAAGGGCAATAAGTTATATAAAATGCAGCCTTCCAAACTGTTTACATTCAAAGAGCAATACGTTTAGCGCTAATGCAATATAATATGTTGGGAACGGTTTATATTTGGCATTTGCAGTTGTTCAATCGCTGTCAAAAAGCACGAGCACTTAGAAGCTTTTGCCATGAAGTGTGGATGTCTGTGCATTCATTACCTGTCACTGAAAGGTCTCAGTTCTTCTTAAGTATTCATTTTCTATACAGGGCGATCACGGCAAATAATACATTTTTACAATACGTCTAGACATATCTGAGTAGTCTTTTCAAAATGTACAGACATACAATAGGAAGAAAAAGTGAGGCCACCGTGCAACAACAGTAAAATGCCAAATGCTTCCCATCGGAGTTAACAGCATTTTCTTGTTCAAATGAGAAACATGGATTCAGTTTTTGTGTCACTGGCTTACAAAGGAGAGAGAAGTGGGGCGTAAACACAGGTATCAATGGTCATCAAGGTTTACACACGGCTGGTTTAAATGCAACCAAAATAAAAGTGAGTTTGTATTTCACACATGGTGCTGGTAGTCTTCATCTTATACAATCAGACTTTTTGAAATAGAAGTGCAAAGATTCAGAGAAACTGGGCTAAGGAAAAAAAAAGCTCTGCAGTAATCTCTTCTGTGGGTTCAAATGACCAAATTGGATCGTGACATCACAGAAAACAGAAAAAAGTATGAAAAAAAATGTAAAAAGACCCTGCAGCTGCAAATATCACAGCAACATCTGGCACTTTTATTGTCATCAAGTTTCTTTTGGTTGTGCTTAAATAATGGATATATACTGTAGAAGAAGGAAAACAGAGAAGAAGCGTGACTTCATTTACACAAACAGCTGATTTTAGGAGCGAGCTAACTAGCTACCCCTCACTACTACAGTACCGCTCATTTAACTCTCAGAAGAGAACAAATCAGCAGAATTCTCAAAACTATGGAACTCAGATCATTTGAGTAATGCAGAGGTGTCAAACTCATTTTCATTCAAAGGCCACATACAGCGCAATTTGATCTGATGTGGGCTGGACCACTAAAAAGATGGAAGAAAGGAGGGAAGAAAAAAAAGGAAGGAAGGAAGGAACGAACGAAAAGGAGACAGGAAAGAAAGATGGAAGGAAGGAGGGAAGAAAAAAAGGAAGGAAGGAATGAAAAGGAGACAGGAAAGAAAGATGGAAGGAAGGAGGGAAGGAAGAAAGATATGATGGATGGACAGAATGAAGGAAGGAAGGGTTAGAAATGGATGGCAGGAAGGATAAAAGGTACAAAAAGAAGACAGGAAGAAAAGAAAGGGAGGAAGGAAATATCGAAGGAAGGACAGATGAAAGGACAGAGGGAAGGAAGGAGGGATGAAAGGAAGGAAGGAAGGAAGAAAGGAAAAAAGGAAGGAAGGAAGGAGGGATGAAAGAAAGGAAGGAAGGAAGGAAGGAAGGAAAGTGGGCCAGATTGGACCCCTCGGCAGGCCGGTTCTGGCCCACGGGCCGCATGTTCGACATCCCTGGAGTAATGTTAAGAAATAGTGTCTGTGGAAGATATTTTCTATTTACTGAATTGATATGTCGTAATCATCACAAAAGAACAACTCTTTCCTCTTGCAAATACCACAATCTCTGTATCTGCTTCATGTAATTAAAATTGATTTTGTGTGTGGAAGAAGCCTGGTAAAACTATCGAAATATTACACGTTCTTTTTTAGTCCAACAAAATCTCCTTTGTTCGACTCCTAACAGGAGATTGTCTCCTTTGTATGAGCTTTTGTATGTTGAGCTAAACAGCTAAAACAATTAATCCCCCAAAAGTCTCTCTTAACAACATAATCTTTTTTTTTTTTTCCTTTCTTAAGCTTTTGATTTTCTTTGGCAGATTTTCAAGGGCGCAATATTTCATTCTGATCCAAACTACAAGAAAAGAAAGAAAGAAGGAGAACTTTAGAGATTGATATTGACTTGAGAGAGGTTTGTTAACAGTGTTATCAGGTAAAATGCAAAAGCACTTATCATCACAGCAATCCTCTTTTATCCTTCTCGCAGCTCAGTAGGAAATTTTTTATTACTTAATATGTTTGTGTGATAAGGAACTAAGTCTGCGGCCTTGTTTCCTCTATAATTTGTACTGGGCATCCTGTACAAAGAGATTTCCGTGCTGTTTCTTCCTTTGAAAATCATTGCCAGTGCATATTTTCAGTGGGGAACATTAAGGGGGATTATTACAAAAGGATTTGCAGCCATTTTTAGGTGCTAAACAGACAAATTGTTTTTTTTCTTCTTACTGTATTGCTGGTGTAAATGAATGTTGCATCACTGAAGATTGTGTGTTTTGTCTTCAGCAGTGTGCATTTTAATGCGGTTCTTTAGAGGTCTAACATATGGCCGCCACACCTGATTACCACATACGCACACTGGCCACTACAGCAGAGTTAACTGTGTCTGAAACTTAACATCTGGGAATAAAAATGAGTGAAGGAGCTTGTTAAGTAGGCCCTGGTATTTTCTGTTTACCGCAATGTCTTTTCACATAAGGCCAACTCTAGCTGGAGTCCAACTGTCAAATAAAGATAAAAATACCCCAACAATACCCCCCAGTTTGTAACATTCAGACTAGTACTGCAACACTTGATTGGTTTTATTAACTTAAAGGTACTTGAAATGTTTACTGTGTGGCTGTAGACTTTTGCAGTACTGAAGGAAGGATAATCTTTGTACCATATTTTCCGTGCTATAAGGCGCACCTAAAAGCCTTCAATTTTCTCAAAAACTGACAGTGCGCCTTACAATCCGGTGCGCATTGCATATGGTTATTACGGTAATACGGCTTCTCTACCCTCTCCGCTGCCCTCTCCTCTGGCTTCTCTGCCCTCTCCGCCGGCCTCTCTGCCTCCTCCGCTGGCCTCTCTGTCTTTTCTTTGCTCAGTATTAACCAACGTTTCATTTTGAACAATCAGCAAAAAATCATCAATGAGCTAGTTCAGAGAAAATCTACTGGTCCGCTTTGTGATGTTAATAGCTAATAGCTTCTATTCTGTGCGCCTTATAATGCGGTGCGCCCTATATATTAAAAAAATTATAAAATAGGCCATTCGTTGAAGGTGCGCCTTATAATTCAGTGCGCCTTATAGTGCGGAAAATACGGTATATACTTTTTGAGAAACAGGTGTGGTTACTTAGTTTACTTTAAGTAACTTCCAGATGAAAATGAATCATCAGCTTGCTATGATTGCAGTATTGTAAAAAAAAAAAAAATGAACAGAAAAAAAATCTCATTCTGCCTTTAAATGAACCTCAGTGTAGACACTGAAGTTTGACTTCATTTGACTACTAAATATGCTGGACTGCAGTCTTGTGCTGATGCCTATCTTAATTTTTAGATGATTGAGCAGAGCAATGGGATTAACATTTTTTCTCTATTTATCTACTGCCTTAAGAGAAATCTGCTGAGAAAATTGCAGTGAATGAGTTCATAGTTAATGTGCTTATCTTGTTTGAAAACCTTTCATTTCAGAAAGTTCTGGGTGGGAAGGCTGATTTGTGAAATGTGACAGGTTAATGATTATCCAACTGTATCTGACATTTTCCCCTCATTTTACTTGGGCGCTAGTTATTTGTGAGGCAGACGTCTTGACACAAGACATCACAAAAAGATCAATCCTCTCTCAACTACACAGCTGAGCCCCCAGGAAGCCATTTTGAAAGGGAGTGCACTCCCGTTCTTCAGGGGTATGAGTTTTTCCTCTTTATTATATTTATTTATTTATATAGCACTTTATAATAAAAAAAAACAAAGTTACAAAGTGCCAGGAGAAATGAATACGGAAAAATGATAAAAATCAAAAAAAAAAAAAGTTTGAACACTAAGCTTAAGACAGTAAAACATAATCCAAATATAGAACAAATAACAGGAAAAGCAAAAGATAAGCCTTCATCTTACAATAAGAAAACCTTTCAGTAAGTTTTGAGAAGTGATTTAGAAAATAACTCGGCCAGCTTGAGGTTAAAAAAAAAAAAAAAAAAAAAAAAGTAACAAACTGCTTGCAATGTGCTCCTGATGCAGTTTGAAGTGCAGCATATTTGAAGCATGTAGCAAATTTTAATTGAAAAGTGTATTTATTTAATCCCTCGCTGCTACACAGGGGCACCTTTCATGTGGCGGTGTCACTGTAGAGAAAATAACAGTTAATCCCATGTCACAGACTGTGATTCCTAAAGGGATCCATTCACTGCTCCAGAACCTACCATCCCCCCCGACAAAACACAGTCCCTTCTGGCGCTGACGGCTCCCCAGCTGTGACAAATATGGTTGGAGAAAGCCGGGGAATAAAAAATGAACACCAGCCGCTGTTCTTTATCCCGCCCCAGGTGAGAAGATGGGGCGGCACTTTGCGCGATTTGATCCACGTCGGGCTGTAAATGGATTAAAAAGATCCATTGATTTTACCCTCCTTCTGTTCGCACATCACACTGGCGCAATCGATTGAAATATTCCAAATTCTTTATCATCTGCCGAGTGTGTGTGTGAACTTCTGAGCCTTCAGCCTGTACTGCCAGCTTCCCTGCACAGACTGTCCTATAAAAATAACTGCTTCATGTTAGTGGGCAGTGGATATATACTGTAGTATCATCATACTGTGAATACTTCAGATTTTTGTAATGATGAAAGCAAACAACTGTCACATGATAATTTCAATTTCATACTGGATTTTGTGTTGAATTTGAGCCATATTTTAATTGATGTTTCCTTGAAGATGAGTAACAATGATCTTTATTGACCTCATATTAGTAGAACATCTTCTCGCATTCTGGCTTGTGGCGCCTTGTCACGCTCCTGCAGGCTTGTCAAAGCGTGGTCTAATGAACGAGAAAGCTACAGTAGCCAATTAGAGCGGAGAGCCAACAGGGGTGTGTAATGGTGTGAAAAGCTGAAAATGTCTTCTGACACTGGCCACTGTGTAGTTATAAAAAAAAATCTGATTTATTGCCTATTCAAAACTCCACTTAAGCTATTTAGCAAGAGACTGATAGCTGAAAAAAAAGTTGAGTCTGAGAAAGCTATGCTGATGATGTTGTCTGGGTATAACTGACATTTTTTTTACAAACTTGGGAACAAGGAGTTTGGAAGATTTATGCAAGGCAGAGAGGGTCATATTAAACAAAATTACTAATTGCATGATGGGAAATGTAGTGTTTCTAGAGCATACACCACTAACAATCTTACTCCCTGCACTAAAAGTCACAGATGGAGTTTATAACCTGTTATCAAGATTAGGAGGAGATAATATGTAACCAAGCTTCCGGAAACATCTATTTAAAACTTTGCTGTCCCATTCTTGGTCTTACTAGGCACTTTTAAATAGCCATAAATAAATAAATACATAATACATATAAGCAGCAAGCTTACTGAGCTCATGCAGTTGTTTGAGTTGAAGAACTTCCTCTTCTCCTGCCTCTTCTCCTGGGCTGAAGTGTAGAGCAGAGCCTTCCAGAGCGAACCAGCCCAGTCTCCAGTGGTACAGGTCGTGGCCTTCTTTGTAGTGGAGTCTGCCAATCAGCTCGCTGTCTCTCTGCACCAATCCCTCCACTTTAGATGGGACGAAGCACTGTGAGTCAGGCACATAAACAAAAAAACAAAAAAACAAAAAAAAAAAGAGTTAAGATTAAAACTTTCGCAACTAACTGTGAAACTTTTTACCGTGGATCGTCACCTCAAAACCAACTAAAAACACAGAACAGGTACTGATTTCTTCTTGAAAGGAGAAACCTTTGCTCAATTTCTGGTCTCTGGCTGAATTATTTTCCAAGTACATTTCCCTCCCTCCTGCTCTGCTCTGGCTGGCCATTGATCTGTGATTCAAATTGAAATACGGAGGTGTGAAAAGCCTATGGTACAGATGGAGAGACATATGGGCTAATGCGGCTATACCTCCCACTATCTCTGACTGGGTCGACTGGGATTAAAGAGATAAAAAAAGGGAATAGGCGACATATTTATGTAAGGTGTTATTACAAGATCCTGTCAGCATGTGGAGGAAGAGATAGCAAGACCACTTGTCTTACTGAAAGAAGCACAGGCTGCACAGGTCTCACTGAGAACAATGTGAGCCACTGTGTGTGTGTCTGTGTGTGTGTGTGTGTGTGTGTTTTGCAAAGTAGCATAACGAATGAAAAAGTACAATATAGATCTGCTGCAGTTCCAAGGCACGCATTCACACAAGTTCCTTCTTTGTAACTTTAAGTGAAAGACAAACTTATAAAAAAGGGAGGCAATGGAAATAAATGTGTGTTTTTGTGTGTGTGCACTGTATGCAAAGTGTGTCACCTTTGTTAGAGCATGGATCCAGTCGTGCTGCGTTTCCTGCGTTTCAGCTCCGACAATCAGTACTCGCTCTGTCTGCAGGTAGAGCTCCACTGTAAACACAGCCCTGCCAGAGACACACAGCTTACTGTTAAATATCTGGTATGTTGTTGGGGGGGGGGGCTCCTCACAGGCATACACACACATAAAGAAAACTGGCAAAATGATGTACAAACTATGTATACATTCAATTAAAAACATACTCTCGGGTTGAGCATAGCTCAGCGGGTAGCGCACCCACCCCATGTATTGAGGCTACAGTCCTCGCTGTAGGTGACCCCGGTTCGAACCCCGCACCGAGTCTTATCCTGCATGTCATTCCCCTCTCTCTGCCTCCTGTTTCCTGTCTATCTCTACTAGCCTGTCCATTAAAGGCAAAAGCCCAAAACATATACTTAAAAAAAAACATTCTCTCAAGCTCTCAATGACCTCCCATTCACAATGGTGGCCTGCAAGTAACCAACCAAATAAGCCATACAACAAAAAGTGTCAAAAGTGTCAAATCAACAATCCTATACCAAACATAGATATAACACAATACAAAAGAATTACACAATACAAAAAACATGAGACAAGAAAAAGAAAGTAAAATAAGTACATGCACAGGGAGAAAGCAGTCACACTTAAGAAGAACAAGGGCATTCAGTACATAAAACATTCAAGAAAATATTTTCTAAGGATAAAAATGTGTCCTGATGCTTATTTCATCTATGAGGAGCATAATAAGCAAAAGCAGTTCTTCCCATATCTGTGTTAATATATGGGATATCCAAGGTGATGCACTCCTGTGAATGAGTACAGTATCCCATATATATTTCTAAGTCTTAAAAGTGATGATACATAAAATAGTGGCTTATTTAGGATGGCTTGATAAATAATAACAGGAGTGTTGTTCCCATCAAGTGATAAGTGATGTCCACCCTGGCTTCTCATACAGGATACAATGATGGGTTTTAAAACTGTCACCTGTAATAAATCTCAGAGAACTGAGATACGCAGCATTAAGGGGGCAGCTGAATGCACGTAAATCACATCTGCATAGTCACCCACATAAAAATGTTGCCTTCACAATCTGTAATCTACTGCTTAAAAGAGAGGCACTCCTTACTTCTAAAAAAGAAAGCTAATTTAAATTTTTAGCATTTAGTTAGTTCCTCAACATAAGTTTTCAAAAGGGTTAGGTGTAAGGGTTCGGGGTAGGGTTATATTTTTAAGATCATTTTTTTCATCTACCCAGATATCAAGGTGTTTAACCCTCCTGTCGTCCTCCCGGGTCAAATTGACCCCATCTCTTTTGACTGTTCTTCCTTGCTTCCTTCCCTCCTTCCTCCTTTCCTCTCTCCTTACTCCTTTCCTTCCATCCTTCCTTCCTCCTTTCCTTCCACCCTTCTCTCCTAAATTCCTTCCTCTTTTCGTCCTTACTCCTTTCCTTCCTTCCTTCCTTCCTTCCTTCCTTCCTCCCTCCCTTCCTTCCTTCCTTCCTCCTTTCCTTCCTTCCTCCTGTCTTCCTTCCTCCTGTCTTCCTTCCTTCCTTCCTTCCTTCCTTCCTTCCTTCTCTCCTTCCTCTTTTCCTTCCTTCTATCCTTCCTTGACCTGAGGACAACAGGAGGGTTATAGAATGGGACATTTAACATTAATTTGAGCCCCTGGTATTGAACTAATAGTAAAACTTTGGGATCTGGTGAAGACCACGTTATTAGTCTTGTCTGGTCAAATAACCAAAATTCTGCACTTAGACAGAGCTTTGTCAATAGAAGGCACCAATGAGTAAATGATTGTGTCATCAGCATAATAATGAATAGAGCTGTTACTAACCAATGAACCCAGGTTATTTATATGTGATGTAAACAGGATAGGACCAAGTACTGAGTCCTGTGACATCCCTTTTGTAACTTCAAGTCAACCTGATTGATGATTGATGACCATCTACAACTATTGCTTCTCTTCTGCCAGTAAGATAATTGTGAAACCAGTTTCATACATTTGTGTCAAAACCAATTGATGTAATTCTATCCAAAAAGAAAAGTATGATCCACTGTGTCAAATGCTTTTGACAAATTAATGAGCAGGGAAAATACAACACTCCTTATTCAGACAACAAATGATATCATATACGATGTGACATGCTGCTGTCATAGTGTTGTGTTATGTCCAGATCTGAAATCAGACTGATGGGGGGTTTAAAAATGCAGCAGTCAACTTAAATAGACAGATTTGATTTTTGATGACCTTTTTATACAATTTTCACTAAACATGACAGTTTGGAGATTGGGCTGTAGTTATTTGGATTGTTGGATGTCACTGCCTTTATGGGTTAGAGCAGGGGTGTCAAACATGCGGCCCGTGGGCCAGAACCGGCCCACCAAGAGGTCCAATCCGGCCCAGTTTCATTCTTCCTCTTTTCCTTCCTTCCGTCTGTCCTTCCTACCTTTCTTCCTCCCTTCCCCCTGTCTACTTTTCCTTCCTTCCTTCCTTCCTTCCGGTCTTCTCTTCCTTCCATCTGTCTTCTCTTCCCTTCTTTCCTTCCATCTGTCTTCTCTTCCCTTCCTCCCTTCCTTCCGGTCTTCTCTTCTCTTCCCTTCCTTCCTTCCTTCCATCTGTCTTCTCTTCCCTTCCTTCCTTCCTTCCGGTCTTCTCTTCTCTTCTCTTCCTTCCATCTGTCTTCCCTCCCTTCCTTCCTTCCTTCCTCCCTTCTATCCTTCTTTCTTACCTTCCCTCCAGTCTTCTCTTCCTTCTTAACCCTCTTTTCCTTGTTTCCTTCCATCTTTTTAATGATCCGGCTCACATGAGATCAAATTGGTCTGTATGTGGCCCTTGAATGAAAATGAGTTTGACACCCCTGGGTTAGAGGATAATACAAATCAGCTTCCAACTGTGAAAATAATGTGTCATCTAACTATATATAAACTGTAAAATATGTAAAATGTCAATGTGTAATCTAAGCCATTTTTTCCATTCATCAAAGCCACTGTTTTTTCAAGTTAGAACAGTAGTCATATGAACATTGAAACAGATTTTGCCTGCTATAATTATTCCTCCTGTTCATAATGACCACTAGAGGAGTCTCACCAAATAAGCTTTATAAGGGACAAAATCCACTATTGCAGAGACGGAGGGCTGTGGATGTTGTGCCCCATCACTTACATTGGAAGTGAATTATGAAGGGAGCTCTTGATGGCCAGCAGGAGGAAAAATTATAGCAAGAAAAAAACATCTGTCAGTGTTCATTTGGGCATATGACTGTTATTTTAGGAGAGACCTGAAACACTGTGAACCTATCTTTTAATTTACTGATTACCAAGCTGAATATTGACTAGCCTGAGCTCTGCTGTAGCTGATTGTCTGCATAATCCAAGTTTCCACAGAACAAATTAAAACAATAGTTCACATGTTGACCATATTGAATAAATCACTCATTCTAATAGAAAGGGCACAGTTACACCAATCAGATGGATTAAAATAGCATTTTCGACTTTTCAGATGCCACAATCACTATTTAAGTAATGATTACATATTGACAAACTGCACATGAAATGAATTCAAAATATTACAACCGAGCTCATTTTCTCTTCCTTCTTTCTTTCTTTCTTGAGGCTGAGACTTCAGTCATCCATTTATTTTTATCAGATGTCAGCGTTTTGTTGCCTAGGGTAACACAACATTTTAGACAATTACCAAGACAATTAATTTCTTGCACATCCATTTTTAAACTGATGAGTAGTAGGCTATGATATAGAGTATATAAAACTGATTACTTTACTTTTTTTTTGTTGAGTGGAAAGGATGCCTTGAATTTTTCATTACATCAGTCAGTGAGATTTCAATCAAGATTCCTGCTCCACTTCAAAGCACAGGTTTTATTAAGTTCACCAGTTTTCTTAATAAATGTTAAATAGAACACCATAGTAATTATGTTTTTTTGGGTTGGTTTTTTTTAACGCTATGATTGAAAAAAATATATTTTCCAATTTATGTGAAGCAACACTTTTTTATTGATGTACTGCGGCTTTGCTTACAGATTTGACCTTGAAATTATCAAGCAGCAAGCATTTCAAACAATGTGTGTCAGTCAATCAGTAAGGGTTGAATCCCCTTTCTGACTTACAAAATACATTATCTTTCAAAAAAAAGAAGAAAAGGAGTATATGCATGTACTCTGGCACTCATTCATCCACACACATTTGCAGGCAAAACCGAAGCTGTCGGAAGCAAAAATGCAGCTATTAATCTTTCTCCTTCTGTCGTCTCTGCCTCTAACCTGCCCGCTCTCTCCCTTTCTCTCACTCTCTCTCTATTTCTGCCATGGTGCAGAGGTCAGAGTATCACTAACTTAATGGCTTGAACACACTGCCAAGTGGTAGCTCCTTTTCCAATGGCACGCCACAGCAAGGGAGGCTCTAAATGCTACAGCGATGGGTGTTTAAGTTGGCGTGTCACAGGGGTCACGGCAGCACTGAGTCGCTCTCTTCTCACATGTGTCAGGGGAACAGGCGAGACACGGGTGTTTGTGTGCCCTCGTGTGACCCCGCACCCTCCCCTCCTCCCCCCTCTACCTCCTTTGCCCTCCTCCTCCTCGTCCTCCTTGCAGGCAGGTGTGCAGGCGCTTGTTAGAGGAGGTCCCAGAGGGAGAGCAAGGGAGGAAGCGGTAGAGGGGCGCAGAGATGCGCCAGCCAAATGGTATCGTAAAGAAAGGACAGGAGGAGAAGATAGAGGGATAAGAGATGAACTCTACTTCATGAGCATCCCTGAGGGAGGGAGTGGCTGGGGAGGGAAAATAAGAAAGACAGAGAAAGAGACAGAGAGAGAGAGGGGGGGGGTGGTAGTTGTTGAAATAATGATGTGCAGAGAAACTTGAGATAAGAGAGAGAACATATGGCCATGATGACATAGAATAGGACACTTTCTTGTACTGTGTGCCGGCAATATTAAATGGTTTGTGTCTCCCTTGAAAAAAAAGTTTTAGATGTAATAGATTCTTTAGATTTGTCTTGTCTTCCTCCTTCTTTTCTGCTTTCTTGTTTGCTTTCACCTACCAGCTTTTCTACGTGACTGGTTAGTGATCTAACTTTTCCTTTAATACTACAGCAATTTTGAACCACTTTTAGTCTACTAATGATGTATTTGATTTATTTCTGAGTATCTGAACTGATGGTAACTCACTACAGGCTCCGTAGTGAGAGAGCATGTAGGTTTTTCCGACGTGTGCATTAGTTGAATTAGATTTCATGCTGTAATTGTATTAATCCCCAAATGAAAAATTGCCCATGACAAATACAGTGACACAAGAGAAACAAGTCAGACAGCCACATCAGTCAATCAAGACAACATAATATGACAGACATGCTTCCATATTCTAAGAGGACTTAGGTGTAGCCCAGGAGCACACTAGCCACAAATTAAAAAGCAACTTAAATATAAATAATCAGTAAATAAATCAAACGGTTGATCGTAAGTGATGCACCTAAAAATTAACTCAATAAACTGGCAATTTTTATTTTTGTTTGACTTCAAGTTCAGTCTTTTATTTTATCCTGCAACACTGCAACCACGGCAACACTTTTCCTGTTTGAAGACTTTGTCATAAACATGCACAGATGCAAAAAAAAAGAAACCAGACTTTCATCAGCAGAAATCTTACTGTTGTTAACTTGATTCCTCTTAATCTTTCCCCCCACCAAGTAAAATAGTTCTTGTTTGTCAGGTGTTTAATTAATCTGATCGCTGCCAACAGCTGACAGTAACCAGGTTAATTCGGGGCATATAAAAAAGACACTGTCTGCTGTCTGTTACCAGGCACTGCCGAAAGTGTCTTTTTTCTGATCGCAGCCTGAAGTAATACAAAGAGAAAAAAACAATGGGTAAGCTGCTGAATGAGTCTGTGATTGTTTATTTATACCATCTTTAATTAAAACTAACATTGTTGATATGAACAAAATATAACCTCAATGGATTTGATAGAAACTTAAACAAAGACAAATTGTTTAATTATTTGAGATAAGATTGATAATTTAATAAATAAATTCATTTTTATAACAGTGTATACTTAATTAAATGTGTTGGAGGAGTAGTTTTTTAATACATTTGGCACAGATTACACTTTCCCTGTGGTTTAAACATGGATAAGAATACCTGCATTTATTTCTGTATTCTTTTAGTTTATCTTTTTGGTTTTTCTGTGCTCTGAGAAAGTCTTAATTCCCAAGCCCTCAAATATACAGTATATACACATACACACCCACCTTAGTGGTAAAGTTAGCACCTAAGCCCTACTAAAAGTCTTTAAAAACTCTCTGCTATTTTTGTTGGTGTGTGTGTGTGTGTGTGTGTGAGAATGGCAGTGAGAAAGAGTGTGACGGAGAAAGTGAAATGGTGCAAAAAAAAAAAAAAAGAGAGCTGAAGAGCCAGAGATGAAAAACAGGAAAAGAGCAGAAAGGGTTTGTTTCCAACGTTTTTAGTTGAATTTGAAGGTCAGAATTGATTTGAAATATTCTTGTCGAAACAGGCAGATGAGTTAAAAGAAAATGTCCCTGAAAAACCTCAACTTATCACGAGCCAACATACCCCCCTTTTGCATTAATTCTTGTGGAGAGTGGGGTTTGTAATATTCATACAACTTTTAGCAGACGTATGTGTCGGGTCGGCGCTATAATTCACAGTGTCCTCTGCCATGGTAAAATTATCCCAATGCTGTGTTTAATGGAAACGACACCTACGGCCTCCTGTAGCGCTGCGATAGGCTGCTGGTGGGAGTGTGTCATCTACATATGTTAATATTCATGAGCGGCAAACAGTCAAGAGGTGAGGCGTCCCCGCTCTCTCTACGCACAGGCATGCTGGGAACAGTGAAAGTTGCATAAGTGAGAAGGAGTGATGCAGAGTTAAGCGTATGGCTATTATGATGGCAGAGTATTAGCGACAGAGAAATAATAGCCTTTCTGGGCCGACGCCATGACCTATAACTAGGATGTTAGTTAAAAATGCCGCACTTCATTGTGGTGTGGTAGAGTCTGTGCACACACCCTATTATCAATGTAACCTGTCATGACTGTGTATAAGCTCAGCTCGTTAGAAAAGGTCATAGATTTAGCTGGCCAGATGTGTTTTCTAATAGTTATATAAATAACATTTACAAATAAAAGCAATGTTCCCTCTTCATAACATCTGCTGCTGTCATTAAAGACCTGGCGTATGCTTTAATCATAAGCCATTATCAGCCTCCATGTACCGGGATGATAAACTGGAGCGCACACACATGAACACACACACACACACACACACACACAGGCCGATCCAGTGGGATCGAAGAGAGGGTGAACAGGAACGGATCGAGACATCTGTTTCCTATTGTGTGTTTGTTACACTTCCAGGAGAAATAAAGAAAAAGAAGTTTGTTGTCACAGCAACTTTTTAATAACTGAATCATAATCTGACGTAGGAGCGAGGGTGTTTTGGGGCCGGTGGGGGTGCCTCTGTAAAGTCGAACGGAGGCAGGGCAGTTAAAGCTGAGCCGTTTCCCTGCATCTCTGCCAAACTAAACACGAAATATAGCACTCATAAAGCCCTGATAGGTTCTGTTAAACTGAATAATGTTCAAGTTAAGATTATGCTAATGAGACATTTGACAAGGAAGAAAATCAACACAGCGACGTCTGCGTTTACATGCTTATGTATGTGTGCAGTTATGTCCTTCGTTGAAGCTCTGTAATATATGAATTACATATATTGAATCTGTGTGTGTATGTGTGCGCACTCTGAGCAGTGAACAATGTTATACAGTTAACAATGACATATAAATTATGATGTAGCTGAGGAGATGCAAATAAGGCATTCAAATGGGTTGGAGTGTACAGTGTGCTGTATGTATCTGGCAGGGTGTGTATGAGGGTGAATGTAAATGCTGAGTGTGAAAGTTAATGAATGTCCTACAACCTGGCTGAACTGCTGCAAATGTGGATTTATGTGTAAATTAACACTTAATGGTGCAGGTTTAAAAGTAATGTTACATTTTAGATACTAATATTAATATTTTAACAACAGTACTATGTCTAATGTTTGTGATTTCCAAGGTTTAACTTCGATTCTATAGTAGATTTGATCTTAAATAATAATAATTAATAATGTAATTGCATTGCACCTTTGATATTACAACATTACAACAAAAGAAATTGCATGCACCAATAGCTTCATATAGACAAATACATAAAATGAACATAAAATCATGTAAATGTTCACAAGATGGAAAATAAAACCCACTTGATAATAAGAGAAAAATATGATAAAATAAAGTAAGAATAGAATACACAGACTGCGTACTTCACCTCATAAGCGGAAACTCACAATCTATAAATTGGTGCCTCAGTCTCTGAAGACATAAGCATAACAGAGCCTCCCTTTTTCTCGTGGACACATACTCACCACCGGTTTTGATTAACTGAAATCTTTCAAACTTGAGCTGAGCATATTTTCAAAACTCTTTAACTCAAGGTTCTAAAAAGAAAGGTTTTCTGAATTGACCTCATTAGTTGAGGTTTTAGTCGTAAGAGCTTTTCATCAGAGAATAAAATATGTGTATGCAAGTGTGGTTATGTGTGTTCATACCCTGCTCCAGTCATTGTCTCAGTGTTGCTGGCTGCCAGGCTGACCACCTCAGTGACATCCACCCTGCCGATGGGTGTCGGGTTTCGCTCGCTCTCATAGTAACTCAGGTAGCCGCCTTCCAACGTACACCAACGTCGTGCCATTTCTGAAACATACACACACATAATCATGTAGTCACAAAAACAGACTAATGAATGTACTATAAGTGAGACCATATTCACACATTTTGTGTTACTAGTATTTTTTCTGATCTGGTTCCCCGCATTGGAAGGATGAAAACAAACCAAAAGAAACTACACTAAACAAAACTAAAAGTAAGACAAGAAAGTAACCATGTAAAATCCCAATAACACCTGTTTATAAATCTGCGTCAGTGTTTTCAGACATGTGAGGAGCTGCTGGTAAGATGAGACCAGCCGGTCATCTCGAAGCAGCAGCCCGAGTCCTGCATCATCATCATTCCAGGGAGAAAATGATCTGATGAACTGATCTGTGCAGCTCTTTGGTAATTTACCGCTGGCTCTAATGTCTATGTAGTATTTTGACATATGATATAATTCCTTTTGGCAGATAAATGTTGGTCTCACAGATGAAGTCGAACAATTGTAGCTGCCACATTAGTTTGTCTGAATGTAAAGTGAAGCCTCATGTTTTTACTGAACAGTGCTGTCTCTGGGGTACATTGTCAATAAATATAAATGTATTAAAATGAACAGTCCATATTAAATGTTGTGAGCGTCCTCTCTCGAACTTGCCAAGTCCTCAATACACCTACCTGACTGTGACAAAATAATCACAGCTCAAACATAACCTCGTTGACAGAGAAATGCAGTAAATTATGTTATTCAACTATAATAAAAATCCAAACTGTCATGTAGCTTAATACAATTAATAGGGATTTAATATAGACTGATCTGTTCATTTGAATACATTTATATTTATAGAAATGCAGTTATATCTGTGCATAAAGAGCCCTAGATTAAGTAAGATTTGATTTTCTCTGTAACTAACATTTATCTTCTAAAAGGTATTATACATCAAAATGCTATGGAAACATTATAGCCAGCGGTAAATTACCAAAGAGTAGCTGGTCTGACTTGGTAAAACATTTTACAAACAGGCATTATTTGGATAAATTGACTACATTTTGGGATTCTACATGGTTACTTTCTTGCCTGAAAAAAAATCTTAATAAAGTCACATATTAACAGTTCCTGAGCAAATCTCCACCATGATGCCATCATCCTTGGAAATCTTAGTCTTGGTATCTTAGTAAGGCATACTGGAAGCTAGGGCCTACATTAGCCCTCTTTTCAGCTACTTTAAAGATATCATTACATGACTGCAGAACAGGACCAAAACATCTCTTCTTGAAGTGTTTTCTTATTGTCTTACTTTTGTATTTAATTGAAATGCAAGATTCAAGACAACAAAATGACACACAGAAACATTGACTTACTGTTAGCTTACATGAGCTAAGATTAGCAACCAAAAGCTAATAGCCATACCAGAACAACTATTTCAGTCTATTAAACTGACCAAAAGTATGTTTTATTGCTTATAAATTTTACTTTGCATTTGTAGTAGTTCTTCCAAGAGTTACAAAGTCCCACACTTAGTAACATGTATTTCAATATTAGTACTTGACAATGTTTCATTTTGGAAAGTGATCTGATGCTATCTTGATACAATGTGTAGCTGCCTATCTTATGCCTCCAGAACACACTAATACATCTAGTGTTTCTTTTGGGCTACAACTGTACTGTACTGTACTGATAAAATGCATCAAATTGGCTACTGTTTTTAGAGTCGGAAAAAGAGATTAATTAAACCCTGCAATGTTAATGATTAGTTTGTGAACAATTAGCACCACTCCAAACACTATTAAACACAACAAATGACTCTCTAAAAGCTAAGACAGCACTACCAAGAAATCGTTTAAATGTTTGGAGATAAGGTACTCTGTGCATTCACATGGAGATGTGACAGTAACATAGGCCTCTCTCATCCACTTTTCATCTTGTTAAAGGTGCATTACTTTTATTCAAAGAAAATCAGCAGCCAAGATACAAGACTAGAAATACCACCTCGCAGTTTTATTTCTTCACCAACCGATCAAGTTGCATTTTATATCCATATCTGTCCAGACTGATAATAATACTTGTAGTGAGGGCTTTAAAGGAATTTAATAATAGGTATTAAGTGTATTTTCTGGTGAAGTAGAAGTTATCATAAAATATATAATTCCAGTGAATAATTTCCAGTGAGAAACATGCTGTCTTCACTTTGAGACTGTTTGGATATAAAATGTCATCTCAAAATCATTTTATCCTTTTTTGAATTTTTTCCCTCCAGGCATTTTTGAGATATCACATTCAGCAGAGAATGGGGTGGACATATGGTCACAGTGATCTTGACCCTTAACCTCTGACCAAAATCTAACGAGTTCATATGTGAGTTCATGTGGACAATTGTGCCAAATTCCCTAAAGGCATTTCTGAGATATAGTGTTCAATACAATGGGACAGGCAGATGGACTACCAGAAAACATCAATCCTCCTATGACCAATACATACTGTACGCTCCAAAGATGAATGACTATGGCCTTTATTTCCAAATCAAATGGAACAAGCAATAACCAATATCTCACTGATGAAAGTCAAAAGATTTGGTTTGTGTCCAAATCTTTTGGCCTTCAACCAGAGGGCCTATGTGAGGGGACATTCCCTCATACTTGTGTCTATTAAAGGACAACTAAGTCAACCATACTGTATTTGTGAGGGTACAAAGACACTCTCAAAGGGAGTAAAGAGAGTTAAGAGACTCCAAGTACCAAGCAGATTTCAATCAACAAACATGATCCCAATGGAAAAACTGGAAAACACACAACATTGTCTTTCATGACTGTCTGACTGTGCGATTTACATAGCCAATGAGCATGAAGTTCATGAAAACATACCTAATTTTGGATTTTCAGTCACCGTGCCATCTGCTTTTTTTGTTCCGCAACAAACACAAACACAAACAGCCCACCACCCCACCCACCCCCTGTCGCTTGCGACTCCAAAGTTTCCACTGTATTCATCTCATGAATATGCTAATTGTGCATTCCTCTGCCAACTGTGTGTGATGTTTCTGAAGGAACAGATATAGTTCCAATAAAAAAAGGAAGTGTCTACAACTGGCTGTTAAAAGAAAAAGGATGTGATAAGCATTGGAAAGGAGGATGTCAGTTTTGCTCTATTCACCCTTGCACTGCCTCTCTGTACGCCTCTTTCTGACTTTCCCTTTGTCTTTTCCTCTTTCTGTGTCAAAATAAACAATTTGGACACGATTCAGTAAACAGCTTTAAAACTGCAAAATGAGTAATATCTACTTGCTTACTGTGGCATTTAAAAAAAATACTGTTCCTCTGACCCCACTTTTCTTCGAGAAAAAAATTAGTCCAGCAGCTGAAGAATCACCATCTCTATCAGAAACCAACCATGTGTGTGTGTGTGTGTGTGTGTGTGTGTGGGAGAGAGAGAGTATCTGACAGGATGCACTGTTGTCTTGGTGACAGAAAAGACCGTAATGCACTTCACTTCCGCGCCAGTGTGTCCCTGGATTGCTATGGTTTTGCAGAAAATGTCACGTCCATCATTTTTCCCACCAGAGGATAGTTATGCACTTGTTTGGCTGTAATTTTGCCATCTTTCCCTCTGTCCTTCCTCTAAAAGGGTAATAACTGGATGGTTTCATTTGTAATATCTGAAACCCTCGCGCAATCATCTTCTTAAGAGGCACACTTGATTTCCTAACTGGAGTCAATTGCTATCATAAGCTGCCAAGAAGCTGTAATGCCATTATCTAGACATTTTGCGTAATAATGGTTCCTGCGGTTGCAGAGGTTATTAAAGAGTTTAAGTTATATGTGAACTGATGCAATGGCGAGTACAAACAGGTATTGTCTAGGGCAGCGATTCCTGCTGAAAGGGCAAAGAAGACAATAAAACACATTTCTGCAGCACGTAATTACTTGTGTTCTATATACTGTATGTTCCTTTAATCTATGCTTGACATTGAGCGATTTGGTCAAAAATGTTGTGATACTTGATTTTGTCCATATTACCCAGCACTACCCTTCAGGTTTCTTCTATTTTTTTCTTGTTAAATAGGTTTTTGGGAGGGTTTTTTTTGCTAATCTGAAGACTAAGGACAGATGATGTTGTCTTACTGTCCATATTTTAAAGCCCCTAGAGGCAATTTGTGATTTGTGATGTTGGGCTATGTAAATAAAGCTGACTTGACTTGACTTGACATGTTGGTAAGAGTGGCAACCAGATCTTGACCACATCTGACAAAATAGTTTATCAGCATTGTAGAAAGCTGTGAAAAAGACACTTAAAAAATCCTGATGTGAATACAGGAAGGAAATGACTGTAGGATGATGGGTCCAGACAGGGTGGACACACAAATTGGCCCGATGCCAGATCAATCAGTTTCTGAAGAATTACTCTAAAAATGGTTAGCGCGTTAACAAGGTGAAGAAGCAGAGGTTTTGAATCGTGAATAAATAAGTGAAGGCAGGAGTGACTATGATAGCAAAAATGTGATGTTTTACTTGGTGGGTCTAAAAGTTAAAGATCTCAAACCAGGCAAAATGTTGGATGCCATTTCAGCATCATCATCACTCCAAAGAGTAGAGTGAAATTGCTGCAATGAGTATAACTAAGCTGAATGTGAGTGTAATTCAGCTACTTTGGAATCTGTGGCACCAGTTACTTCCTGCTACAGTAATGGATGCCTCTAGATCCCTTTAACACATTCCACCAGGAAACTGGCTTTATCCAAAACCTGCACAGTACCGAATCGCAAGCTTCCGTCTTCCTTCTTTGTTTGTGGTTCAGCATTTCCTTAGCGGGTGGGATACCACTAGCTTCTACACAAGCAACGGCGCAATGGGTGGAACAATAGTGCTTGATTTACAATCAAGCAGCTGCGTCTATTGCCAGCTGTTCCCCACACACAGCAATGGCCCCCATGGCCCAGCCGTTCTCTACGGGAGTCCGCAACCAGTCGCCAGAGACAATGCAAGCGGAAGCCAACCGTGGGACATGCCTCCACCAGCTAAATTGGGCCAATTAGTTAGTACGCCAAGAGTGTTTTGAGCATAACATTTTCCAGAAGAAGAAAGACCTCTAAATCTACAATGTGGAATCTCTCTCTCTCTCTTTTTCAGCTTTTTTTCTCACCTCCTCTCTCACTTGGAGCATTTAGCAAATTTCACAAATTGCCTAAGTATGCCAGATGAGCAGGTTGATTAGACTAATCAAGTCATCAGTGTGCCCATTAAACCTTCATATTGTTCATCAGCTGAATAGACCAAGTTATAGAATTAACATTTTTACTCAAAAGTTTTGACTCTGACTGTGTCTCCAGCTTTATTTTTTAACTAAACTGCTCCAGATTTACTCGCAATCCCCCTACAATTTTTATCGACATTGCACAGACACCTATTTCAGTATGCATCGAAACAGCAGGCCGTGCCCCATTCTACTGAATCACCCTCCTCCCTCCCTCTATGACTCTCCCACCTCTCCCCCTTCTGCCAATCTTCTGCCTATCTCACCATCAGGCTAAAATATCTGTGATGAAGACATCTGCTGGACAGCTTGTCAGGGGGGCTGGAAATGGAAATTGAGAAACTGAATAGATCTGAACGATCTGTCTGTGCCAGAATTATAGCTCACTTCATTACAGGAAGGAATGGACAGATATGGCATAGATAAAGAAAAAACACATATCTGCCATGTATTTCTTGCCTAAGCAACAGTACTACTCACCCATAGGGAAGCAAAGCCACAGTACTATGAATGAATGAAGAGCATATTGAGTTAAGACAAACTGTTTAAATAGGCTTTGTGTACTTCTCATAAAATATAAAACGGAATAACATAAATGTGTCTACTTAGAAATTCAAATCATTTAACATTCTTTGAAAACTATGTTTTAAAGTAAACCATAAACAAGATTTGGTTTACCATCACAAACATGACCCCTGCTTTGTAGCAGCAAGTAATTGAACTGTTCCTATGGATTTAGATTTGTGTTCTCAATTAAAGTGTTAACATAATTCTACTTCTCTTTCTGTATCTCTCTCCTCTCTCGGTGCCCCCTCCCTCTTCTCTCTCTGGCGGTTGTGAGTTACTGTTGCAGGCAAAAACAGAACACTGCTGATGAGGAAAAGACAAAACTAATCAGAAATTAGGGGTGCCATTTCCTTGCTGCCACTCACCATTTCAGACAGTAACTGCCTACTGTCTCTCTTTTCCTCCCGAGACTCGCACAAGCACAGACACACAGAGATGCACGCAGAGCATGTACACACTCTTTAATGTGAGAGTAGCATGAGTCACTCGTCTGCTTGTTTAAGGGGGGAGACTTCATTTACGCTGGAATCAACCTCGTATACCGGATATGGAGCAGAGCTCAACAGAACAGCAAAAAAGCAAATAAATTGGTTCTACGCTGGGGAATAAACCAGTTCAACCTTGATTTCAGCACAAACAAAACAACAAGGAATGTTGTTTTTCTAATCCAAATCTATATTCCCAGTGGCATCTTCAATGAACACACTGTTGCTAAATGCTAAGCGGCGCAGTGTTTTATTTCATTATGGTGGACAGGCATGATGATCCCCCTTGCCATCTCTGACAAGACCATTACCAAAATTGTGTGCCAAATTCATTCATGTAATACTCCAAATGTTGCTCCCATCAGTGAAAGCACAAAAGCCTATTGGAGTTGTCTACAAAAAAAAAAAAAAAAAAAAGCTCAAGTTTAAGATGCAATGGCAGAGTGCTTTTATTAAGCCCTGAGCACAGCCTATGAATTATTAAGAGCTTGGGTGTATCTATAGACCATCAAACCATTAGCTTGGGAACGAGAGGCATCCTGGAGTACATTCAAAAATACCTCATCCCTCCGTGCTCTCAAAGTCCTGACAGCACTTCCTTGTGATTGAAGAAGTTGGAATGCATTGAGTTTTAAACCCAACCCCTCTGAATTTTTCAACAGCTGCAGCTACAGTTGAAGCACCATTAAGGCACAAAAGCCAAACTTGTACGGCTTTCCATAATAGATGAAATAACAAGGTATTTATTGGTCAAAATAATACGAGCACTTATCTATGGCGAGACAACTTTGGAATAGTGGTCTCTGTGAGTGGTATAAAATGCACAACAGTGGCTAAAATGGGACTCGACAAAATGGAAACCTGTAGTGTCACTCCATCTCGAGACAGAACTCTCTGCAGGTAAGATAACTGAACATAAATTGTCTCACCCATGGGCTTGTATAAGGCAGCATTTTTAAAAACAAATGGTGCTCCTTTTTTGAAAGTACACAACACAAGGAATCACAAAGTAAAGACAAATTCTCATTCAAAGTTAACCAAATGCTACTCAAAAATGGTGACAAATATTTACCACACACCTCAACTCTATGAAGCATTTTAGCATCTTTCAACTCATACGTTTAGTTTTATCTTTTTTTTTTTTGGTTTGCACTCTCATCGGCATAGTTTTTTCATAGCTTTACTGTATGTTATGCTAAGCTAGCAACTCGTTGGTGAACATAGTAAAGTGCTTGGAAGCAAAACTGCCAGATATTTCCCCTTGAAGTTGGTGAAAACAAAACAAAAGTGCTAACAAGCAGAGTCAATGTTGGCCTTTTTAATTCAGGTGGTCAGAAACACTACATTAAATGAATAATAATGTTGCTCTGCATCTGCG
Organism: Scomber japonicus; assembly: GCF_027409825.1. Classification (NCBI taxonomy): domain Eukaryota; kingdom Metazoa; phylum Chordata; class Actinopteri; order Scombriformes; family Scombridae; genus Scomber; species Scomber japonicus. The sequence goes on along the minus strand of NC_070599.1, from coordinate 15,143,594 downwards.
TCTTTATTGCTACCACCTAGTTTACAATATGTAAGTTTCATGTTTGTGGTTCGTTTCTTGGCCCAAAACATTCAGGTTTAATATAATTCCAGTTTATTAAGACTCGTCTTACTTTCTTAGTCTTGGCTATCATTGTATCGGTCAGTCAGTTTTAGACAAAAGGGTGAGCCAGTTTTATCTGTAAAACACAATAGGTGTACTTTATATTTTATGTGTAATTCAAGTTGTTCAGATAATCATTTGACTGTTGTGTTTCTTAACCCATCAGACTTTGTTGTAGCAATGTCAACTATCTCAGTTTCAGCTAATACTTTGGTGAGTGCAATATCAGCTTAACTGATAACGATGATGGCCAAAAGTCCAAATTGTAAAAAGCTGCTAGCCATTAACATGACAAATGAAATGAAAATGATTTCCATCTGTACAAATAATGAAAATTTCAAGAGACATAGGTACAAATTTCCTTCCATCTGGTCTGAAGGGGCAATTTCCCAGACCTCAGCCCTGTTCATTAGCTAGCATGTACAACCACCAATGAGAGCAGTGTGTGCGAATGTGTGTGGGGGTGATGGAAATGGAGATGGATGTCTTGGTTGAGTTGCGGGAGATTCAGCTTATTCAACTGGCAGGTAGCTGCAAGCTGTCACCCCCACCTGCATACTGTCTTTTTCTCCCACGTTTCTCCCCTATCCCCCATACAACTCCTCCACCTTCCCAATAACCCCCCTTCCCCTGGGGTGGCATCCAAAGCCGGTTCCTTCTCCTAATTACCCATGGGCCCCACAAACGCTCCAGCTGTTTGGAGAAGTGGGACCATTCCAGAGCAGGAGGTGCAGCAACAGCAGCTGAGGAGTTGGATGTGAAATGGAGCCTGATTAAAAGTTTTAAACTGCCTTAGAAAACAAAAGCAGGAGATGTTTTGGAGGTAGCATCAGGGATAGATTTAGAAAGGAAGTGTACCAAAATAATGTAATAATCATTTTTTTAACTTGGCCCTAATTTACTCTCATAGTGCATTCACTGCTGGAAACTTCCTTCTCTCTGACATCAACTCCCAGAGGAGCGATGCAGAATGCATTTGAAAGACAGATTCATTGATCGTTTTGACTGGACTGTTTGGTGTACGGATTAAACGATTGGCAGTTTGACAACTGACAGACTGACACTGATTGATCGATCAGCACTTAACTGGAGCAGACCTCTGACAAACACGCAGTTTAAATTGCTTACAAATGGATTGATGGATTGATTGGCCTTGCCGGGGGGTTTGCAAAACGACAGTTACACTCACCATCTCTTCCGCGGCGGTCCAACGTCATCTTGGCAGGGCCAGAGGAGATATAGAGGAAGCCATCCATGAAGAGTGAAGTGTCGGACAGGGAGGCGTTCTCTGACCACTGCTCTAGTATAGGAAAATCTGCAAGGGGAAAAGACACAGTCGATGAGCAAGTGAACAGTTGTCCCCTTATAATGTAGCAGTAGAAAAGAAATGTTCTGTTTCATTTCTACTGTCCTTGACCCTTAGTGAATCCAAGCATAAGATAAATGTAGAACCTCTTTACACTGCTTTCAGAAAGTATTCAGATCTAGACATGGGCCGGTATGAGATTCTGGTGGTATGATAATCATAAGAAAAAATATCAGGGTTTCACGGTATGGCGGTATTGCGATTACAGCTCTAAAAGGAAAAAAATAAAGACAGACATGTTAATTTAACCTGAATCTGTAATGACAGTGTGAGGGGTTGTGATACTCTACGCTGCAGCTGCACCACCTGAGGGATTTCTGACCAGCACTTTCTGTCTTTGACCAGACAAAAAACAGCTCATACCTTAGGAACGGTATGACAGGAAATTTGGCGGTTTCGGTTATCGTGGCTTTTTCAAATTGCGGTATACCTTGAACACGGTTATCATCACATGCCTATTCAGATCCCTTCTGTTTTTCAATTTTTGCTGCTGCCCTAACTAACATTCTTTAAAATATTTTTTTTCTCTCAACATTCAACACTCAATACCCCAAAATGACAAAGTGAAAACAGAATTTTTAGGATTTTTTGCAAGTATATCAAAAAGGAAAAACTGAAATACCACACTGACATTAGTATTCAGACCCTTTAATTAGTACTTGTGATTAAAGCCTCAAGTCTTGTTGGGTATATAGATGTGTAAATATGCATAGTCTACTAATTTTTACAAGTTTGTCGTATCAACTTAAAAGGTGTTAATATGTCAGTGTTGGAGACGGTTTTTTACTAATAAAATAAGTTAATGTTAAATTGCAAAGTTTAGTGTGTGGGGAACAGCTGGTCTAAGAACCTCAATGACTCATAGTTCATCATAAAATTTGAAGAAAAAAAAAGCTCAGTCTGATTTAACAATGATCCCACAATCTGCAGCTTTATTGCTGTATCACAGTAGGAACAGCATGCTTAGTCTAGATATTATCTGTCAAGATGTCCAGCTTCCATCATGCAATTGTTGGAAAAAATTGGTTTGGATTTGGAATGTGGGAACATGTTCAGATTAAGATACTACTAATCCCAGATGCGATTCCATCTTTCTATCCCTTCCCATTCTTACAGAGATCGTCCTTCAACCTGAAAACATGGAGTCATTGCTCAAAGTTCCACACTGTTAAAGTTTCCTAAAGCAAGACTGAAGCCCCACCAGCTCTATGATTGCAGGCAACAATGCAGAAGCACAGTTGTGATCTATTTTTCCACTTGCAGCATAAAAAGGTAAAAAATAAAGAAGTATCTTTATTTTTATAGCAGCTTTTTGCTTCAGTGCTTCAGTGAAGAAATAAAGCATAAACAAACATACAAACATAGAACAGAGTAAAAACTAAATTAAATAGAAAATTTTAAAAAATACACCAAGGCAAATTTAAATAAATGGGTCTTGAGTTGCTTTTTAAAGGTGTCAATAGAGTCCACAGAAATCCAAAGGGAGAGAGTTCTAAATTTTAGGAGTCACAACTTCAAAAGAACAGTCTCCTTTAGTTTTAAGCCTAGATCGAGGAACAAACAGCTAACCATGAAACCCTAAAACAGGATTATACAAACTGGTATTTTTTTAGTCATGACTTTGTCGCACGGTCATTCTCTTGCAAAGTCAAAGATAAGGTGTTCTAAGATTATTTCAACCCTTCATGTACTGTATCTGTTAAAAATGACCAGAGTATTATGCTCTGTCCTCCCTTCATCTTTGTCCATTTAAATAAGGAGCCTTGCTCACTTTTCCTCCATCCCCCTTTTTCTTACAAACTCCCTCGACTCATCCTTTCTTGGTCACTTTAAGAGCTCCCCACATTCCACCTTATCGTTCCCAAATTCAATTAGCTTCAATTCTGGGGTTCAATTTTCTGCCAGAGCCTTGGCAATATCTTTGAGATTTTATCTTCACTACCTCCAGCTCTCTCATCAAGCAAGGTAAAATAACTTTAATTGAAATTGAAGCGACATTTCCACCCATTACTGGCACCACTGACGCCTCATCTCAGTCCCACATATCATTCCACAGAGAAAAACAATCAGTTAATTTAACAAGACAGCTTTATAATATTTTGACTGGACTCATTGTGTCAAACTAATTAATTGTGTTCATAGACACATTAATAATTTTTGTATGACTGTATAGTATTACTGATACAAAAAAAAATGGATGGGTTTAAATGGAATGTTGTTTGGAGCCCAACCTTACAAAATCATTTCTGACATGAAAGTAAAGCCCGTTATGGATTATTTCAAATCTCCTGCTGACTTCTTGTGTATGTCTTGTGAGTTAAAGCTTACTTGACTATGTGTATTTATATTTTTTTATGGTGGTTATATTCATTATTTATTTACCTGTTGGGATATAGGAGTTTGTGTTGTGGGTTGAGGGGTGTAACTGAAAGTTGACAAGAAATATTTGCATTTCTGTTGTAATTGAACTCTTCACGACTGAATTTAAAGAATGTATCTATTAGTAAGTAAAGAAATAACAATCCAAGTTGAAGTTACAGCAGAAAAACATCCTCTGGTCAAGTAAAAACTCAAAAACTCAGCTAATATGCTAATATAAATACTAATACTGGTAATAATAATAATAATATGTTAATTTTCTAAAATATTCTCAGGGCCTTCCAAGAATGAGTCCAAACTAGATCTTATGACCTGACCTCTATGGCAGGGGTGTCAAACATGCGGCCCGTGGGCCAGAACCGGCCTGCCGAGGGGTGCGATCCGGCCCACTTTCCTTCCTTCCTTTCTTCCTTCTGTCCTTCCTTCCATCTGTCCTTCCTCCCTACCTTCCCTTTATCCTTTTTTCATTCATTCCATCTGTCCTTCCTACCTTCCTTTTTTCCTTTCTTCGTTCCTTTCTTCCTTCCATCTGTCCTTCCTACCTTCCTTTTTTCCTTTCTTCCTTCCATCTGTCCTTCCTACCTTCATTTTTTCCTTTCTTCCTTCCATCTGTCCTTCCTTCCTTCTGTCCTTCCTGCCATCTGTTTGTCCTTCCTACCTTTCTTCCCTCTTTCCTTTTGTCTATCTTTCCTTCCTTCCCTTCTTATTTCCTTCCTTCCTTCCCTCCATCTATTTAATGATCCAGCCCACATCAGATCAAATTGGTCTGTATGTGGCCCTTGAATGAATATGAGTTTGACACCCCTGCTCTATGGAGTTGAAGGTATAACTAGAACTGTCCACACATGTGTTTCTCTAACCAATGCTGTGGTAAGTTGCTATTGCAATTTTGTCATCAATGATACAACCGCAAAAGTTACCAAGTGGTAGCAAGATGGATCAAAGTATAGTATCTGCAGTGTTGGGTGTCTCGTAACATATCCATCACCACGTCTGTGCCATCTTGAAAATTATCAGTGTTGGCAGGTTGGTGTGTTCATTTTGTCATTTTTCATTTTTTCAATCCCATATTTAAAATGTTGTTTAAACAGTGCCAAAAATGTTTTCTTTGACAGTGTCTGTTTGCCACAAGCTGACATCAAACGGAAAATTATTCTATCATCTCCAAAGTTTTACAACTTTTTCGGAGTCCAGTGATGAAGACAGAACTTGAAGAAATAACTTCTACTACATGGTTTCTGGTAACTTGCATATTACTATTTTTAAGGGATACATTATGTTTTTCTTATAAAATTGACCTTTATCTCAATTATTGAGAAAATAACTAAAGGACAGTGGACTTCCAACATGGTTATTATAAATGAGGACCGTAACAAAATGAAAACAACCCAGCAACCCATTGGCAGTTTAGCTACAGCTACTCAAATCATGAACAAGATCTGGCATGACATGCATTTTTAGGCCCTGTAGCCATTTCTAACAAGCGCAGTATATTTTTGATGTGATCCCATGGATGCAGAGCCAATCAGGAAGAGGGTGACATATAGCCTGGGTGATGTTAGTTAGCAGCATCTGTAATTTTTCTATGAGTGTAACACAGAGAATGTGTCTGCCAATAGCAGCAACATAAATACATGGAACCTGACAAAGAATTTAATCAGCAAACTTCAGGGAGACGACACACAACATTTTCCAACCACTCAGGTTAGGAGAATGTAAATAAGCCAGTGGCTTGATGCTGTATCAGTTGTAACAAGGCTCTCTCTTTGAGCCTTCTAAATAGTCCCTCTGGGCCTCTAAAGCTGGACTCTGTTAAGATGGGACTGTGATGTCTGTGGGGGCGGCAGTTGAGAAGTCTGGCCTGTGCTGATTGGCTCAGTCCCCAGTGAAGGGAGGTGACATGACAGAGTGCTCAATTAGCCATCTGGTCGCCCACGGCAACGGTCACAAAGTGGTCCCCGACAAGCAGTGGACAGTGGGGTAATCAGAGGGGCTCGCTTACACACACATATACACACACACACACACACACATATACACACACACACACACACACGCACACGCGCACACACACACACACACACACACACACACACACACACACACACACACACACACACAGGGAAAGTGGCCCACATTGTAAATGCTACCATAATTGGCTACATGACCATATGCAATGCAAGCATACAGTAGATACATTGACAAGTCTGCTGGTGGTGATGGAAAATATAAGAGGTCAGAAAACTACATTTCCAAGTGTAAAAATTATACACTGATTCCCATGATTATAGAAAGTAAACTACTTTCTATTATCCCCCCCCCCACACACACACTTTATCCACTAACACTTCTCTTCAAAATTAAAACCATCCACATACAGACACTCCACCATGGGAAAGCCCTTTTATTTTCCCAAACTCTCTGTGACCTGTTGCCCCTCTAAAAGTCCTGAGTACAGTTCATGTATTGGCTGAAAAAATGTCAACAGGCACCGAAATTAACTGTCAGTACTTTGCAATCTGGCTAACTACAGCCTGGAATGGGGACTCAAGAGAAAACAGGGCCTCTGATGTAGTGTCTGTGTATATGTGTGTGTGGTGGTTTTGGTCTGTTTATTATCCACATACATACAGGCTGCTGGTTGCATTTTAACAGATTAATTACTAACAAAATTTGCTGTGGAAACTATGAAGATAGGTGGCTACACATGACCTTTTCAAAACAAGCTAATTTGACATGCTAAATATCAGATTTACACTAATTTAAATCACATATTATTGAAATTGAAGTTCTGAATCAAATGTTACCAAGCAATGCATACTGTATATCTACCTGTAGTTAGTTTGAGATAAAGCCATTAAGTGTGTCAAAATGAGCCTCCATGCATTTCTATGGGGTTTATGTGATTAACTGATGACCTCTGTTCCTTTTTGAGGTGTCTCAACCACTAACACACACATACACACAGACACACACACATACACAGAGCAAGCAAATAAAGTCCAAAGCCAGATGCTTCCTAAATATCTTTGGTCTTTGTATTGCAGGTGTATTTTTATACATTTGGTTTGTTGCATTTGGCCACTGTCAGATTTGCTGGCAGGAGCAGGGGAAGGGGTGTTGTGGTTGAGATATGGCTAATTCCTGAAAAAAAAAATCACTGTTCAGGAGGTGATTGAATTGGTAAGACCAGTTGACACTGAGAGGGCAGACATTTTTACAGAGCCTCCACACTGTGAGAGTGGTGACAGTACAGAGGACAGTGAAGATGAGGAGATGGGTGGAAGTCTGGACAACTTGTCAGGTCATCAGTAAAATGTTGTCGCAGATATGATCCTTTACAAAAAAGAGACAAGTTTTGTCTAAGGCAGATTGAAAAATTAGCACCAGCCACCAGCTAAATGCTGGTATAATATGAAAGTGGCTGGTAGATGTCAGACACAAAATAATGATTTATTATTGGGTGGCTGGTGAATTACAACATTTATCTGTCTGGGGCTGGTAGATGTTCACATTTTAAAGAGTTAATTTCCCACCCTGGTCGAAGAAAGGCAAGAAAGGGCTTCAACCCCCAGATAAGGCGCTGCCACCAAGCAATGAATTATTGTGTACTGCTGTGGATGATTAAATTGCTATACAACTGCATGATTCAAAGTTTTGAAGTTAAATAGTCTTCATAATTATAATTTGCATGAATTGTTGTTTGTCAAATACTGTTTTTGAAAAAACTGAATTGTGAAATATTTTATGCATTACATTTAAATGCATGTCTTTTGTATTCTAGTGTTAGATATTTTTCAATGCAGTTGAATACAGATCCCTAGGTGTGTGTGTGTATGTGTGCACGCAAGTGTGTTAGAACCCTCCAGGAGGACCATTACATACGACTGATGGTGTGTGTGTGTGTGTGTGTGTGTGTGTGTGTGAGTGTGTGAGAGAGTGTGAGAGAGAGAGAGAGAGAGAGAGAGAGAGAGAGAGAGAGAGAGAGAGAGAGAGAGATTGAGTTGGGTTGAAAAAGTAACATTTAAAACAGACATTTTATTCATATTGAAAATCCTATAGGACTACTATATTAAATGTGTCTTATGTCTGCACATCAATACTAGACCAAGAAAAAGCAACAGATCATCATTTTGCTTTTTGAATCTCTGTATTATAAGAGTCCAGACAATGTGTGTATAAAAAAATATGAAGCTCTGCAATTCCTAACCAACAGTTCTAAAGGTTTCACAGAAAATTAAAAAAAAGAAACTGCTTGTGACTTTTGACTGAAAAAAGGATGTTAAGAAAAACTGTAGCCTCATACTTTGATGTGAACATTTTCAATGGATTTGTGTTTAGCTCAGCTAGTACTTCAAGTACTGTAATTCAGATGTGGATATTAATGAGTCGAGTGTGTCGCAAGCTTCCGAGATTCATGGTGAGCAAATGTTCAATGACAAGTTGTGTTTATTGATTCATGTGTCTTTTTTAGCATTTCAGAGTTGTTCAGTATCAAAGCAGTCAGGTCTTTGATTGGTTGACCTCATCTTTAAAAAAAAGTCCTTGAAGAGAAGTGTAAGATTTGACTAATAAATGTGTATTATATGTATGTATCTAACAAGTGTGTGACAGTACATTGGCAGGTAAGCCAAGCAGCAGGCTAATATCTTGCACCTGAATCATTTAAGAACCAATTACCAACTTGTCTTTCTGGTTGGACAAGGACAAGTGGCACAAGTACACAATGCAACAAGACTGGCAGACTTCTCTCGTGTGTTAATACGTCTGTAGAGTCCACTTAAGCCACAGATATCATCAATATATCTGTTAAAATGGAAAGCAAGATGTGAAAAGTGGGACACGTTTTTGGGATTCAGAATGCTCATCTCAGTGCCAAGAGAACTGTTCACTTACAGATGTGTTTCTCTAACCAATAGGTCAACCTGCCACGGTCAATTGTCACTGCAATTTATTGTCAATAATAAAGCCCAAAAAGTACAAAGTAGTAGGAACACAGATCAAAATACAGTTTGCACAGTATTTGATGTCTGGTAGCATAATCATCACCATGTAAGTGATTTGCTGTGCCAAACAGAGCATCTTGAAAAATATCAACATTGGCAGTGTGTGTTCATTTTGTCATTTTTCATTTTTTTTAAATCCTATTTTTAAATTTTGTTTTTTTAACAGTGCCAAAAAAAACTTTATTTGACAGTCTGTTTTTGCACATGTTGACGTCAAAGGCAAAATCAATTGAAAATGTTCTGTTACTGAAACTTTTTTTGACCTTTACTGTATGTACTGCATATTTTTGATTGTTAATTTCTATTTGTATGGCATATGTGGTCTCCTGACTGTAACATGTGGGAATACCCTGGTCATAAATGATAGAGGTGCCTAATACAAGAAACAAGCACAATGGAAGACATTGACTATAAGGGATTGAGCCATCATTGAAGCTGCCCACGGGGGGTTTTGAAGATGCGAAGAGATGCTGCTTTAGACGCTGCCATTGGCTTCTTTTTTTTTATGGAACCCGGGATGGGGATATGCAAATGAACATGCTCTTACAGTATCCCAGGGTGTTTTGGGGGCGAGCAGGTGTAGGTGGGAGAACGAGGTCCATTGAGGCCCACACATGCTCGCACTCACAGATACGCGGCGAGAAGGAGCTAATGAAGTGGCAATGCTCTGCCATCAGGACACAGTGGATGCCCTGATGCTAGTGGGAATGGAGCTACAAATGAGCCGCTGTGGAGGGAAGGGACGGTGCAAAAGTTCAGGAAGGAATAGGCTGACAGCTTTGTTTTGATACAGTATATCCAAGGGAAATGGAAGGTTCCTACTGTATTTTTATTTTCACAGACTATGAGCACGATTCACTCTGTGAAGAGACAAAGTCACAAAGTTTTCTGCCCACTTAGAGCGACTCCAATTTAGACTTCAGTTGTTAAAAGTGTGAGTTGTTCAGGGTTACTTCTTACCAGTCCACCACCATGGAAATTTAGGAAAGAACCGTGTTAGTTAATATCTAGTTCCTGGTTTGCTGGGAGAAACAAGCATGTAGTCACCATGATAGCTTGAAAGCAGATACCACTGGAAGCAAATTAAAAACTTAAATCTGTCCTAATGTTACCATGTATGTGTCCAACCAGACTGAGGTCTTTAAAGCTCTAGGACAACTCAGAACTTTGTGTTGTCCTCGATATTGGCTGCTACTGCTACAGTGTGTGGCTCCCTTTTATTCTTCTCTCTATCTTCCTTCTGTCTCCACCACGCTACACAGTAGGGATGGTGTCATATGGGTATTGAATTGTTCTCGGTTTCTGCCAGACATAACACTGAGCACAACAACTGAAAAAGTTCAATTTCTGTTTAATCAAATTTTTCACAAGTCTTTCTGCAAGCTCAGGGGAGCCACGTGCGCAAAAAAACAATGCCGACGCCACTTTCCACAGCTTTGTGTGATGTGACAACGTGTCCAGCAGTAGGAAAATGTCAAAGAGGGAATTTAGACAGTATTTTGTATGGAGCCTTAATCTTTTCAGCATGCCATAATTGTCTGCTAGTTCACTGTAGTTTCGCAAATTACATTTTTAGATATGTGCATTCATTTTTTTTCTTTCTACAAACAGCTTTTTTAAGCACGAGAAAAAAAGCATAGTGCTCTAAGAATGGTAATGTTGCTCAGTGGGTTGGTCGGTTTAAAGCACTGTGTGGGATCCACATTTACTCTTGAATAAAGGTTTTTCTATATTGTCACATACTCGATCAAACTTACCTGGACAAACACTCTTATGCTTCACGATGTACTGTGAGACATAATACAATACAGTATGATATAGTGAATGGTTTACAAGGACATAGGACTTAATGGCTGTGCATGTTGATACAATACAGTTGTCTTAACAGGGCAATGTTACCTATTCATGAGGATAATAATAATTGGCAGTTATTTCCAAACCAGGCTGAACAGAATTACCCTTGTTGAGACATTTATAAACCTAATAATCTGCAAAAATCACATAAGCTGTGTATTACACAAACATAACAGACACTGTGTTGATATGCACAACACTGAGCAAAACTCTAAATTATTGATGTCTACAATATCCGCATATGGCAGGTACTGTGTGGTTGAGTTAAGATTATGGTAAAGAAAAAGTTTAGTTTGTGGCATTGAAACTTTGGTTAAAATATGGCTTAGGTTAGGCATCAAATACATGGCTCCTGTTATGAAAAGTTGGTGGTTAAGGTTGAAAATTTAGAGTCAACTCGGGGCTCCAGGAGTACCTCCTACATTTGTACTGAGCATCAATATTGAACATAACTCATACAGTATATTGCAGAATTTTCCAATGCATAAATATATAAAAGTAATACCTAGAGATACTGGGCTAGTATTTAAAGATCTAACAAATATTGGCTGCATGTTTTCAGTGCACATGCAGTATAAAGATATTTTTTCTTAAATGAAAGCAAGGCATCATTAATGTGACATTTGACCTTAAATTAACATTATGTTCCACTTATGAGAGTATCTTCCTGCTGACCACTGACATACACAGTCTCAACTTGCTGAACTGACTATAGTCCCTGAGGCAAGATCTCCACTGCAGCCACTGTAAATCTGTCAGAGTGGCATTTGGATGTTTGGTAACCTTCCTGACTGAGGTCCTTTCTTGCCTGCAGTGATTGGTAAGTTTAGTTGGACATCTACCTCTACAGGAAGAGTCTGTTTAGGTCCATATTTGTGCGTTTGTTAATGACAGCTTCCAGACACATAATACAAACTGTCTGTATGCTCCACATTACAAATGGACAATACTGCACGTGTGAATGTGAATGTGTTCTGTCCATCTGTGTGTCTGTGTGTCTTTTAGCACGATTCCAGGTAATGGCCATCACTACGGCGACCAGGTGACCTATGCTAGCAATTAAGAGTCCCTAACAGGCTCGGTGCCAGCGAGTTTGCACAGATGCAGCACATACATTATGTAAAATACAGTCCCTGAGAAAGTCTCCCCCCGGCCCCCAGCCAACGGCCTCTCTCGCTCCTTTAATCTAATACATTCGTATCATCGGCCCTGTGTGGAACCAGACAAACAAAACACACGCGTCATGAGGAAGCCGCTCGACACAGCACATCTGTGCCGTCCCTCCTATGCCGGGAACATGAGGTGGATAATACAAAGGAGAGTCTGGGGAAAGTAAAAGAGAGAGGGGGAGAGAGAGGAGAAAAGAAAAATATAGAGAAAGAGAGAGAGAGACGGAGAGTTTCAACTTGCTGGCTTCAAATTTGTGGGTTTTTCTTCCTTCATTTCCTATTCATGGCAGTGGGGGGAAAAAAAATACTCCCACTGTGCTTTTAAGCGTGGCAGCACAGCAGTTTTAAACATGATTGGCTTGTTAAAGTATAAAGACAATGGCCTGAATATATGTGGCGCCGACGGTTGTAAAAGTCCAACTCACACACCTTGTTTAAAGGCCTTTTCACAGATTTACGTGAGCGTGTGACCAGGAGAATATGGGAATAATTCTGTTTCACAGCCACTTACTGTGGTCCAGTACCTCACCGTGGTAAAGGTTTCTGGAAAGGTTTCATATATTCTAATGAGAACTCTTTTCCTCTTCATTATTTAATGAATTACTATCGATGTGAAAAAATATACACTCAGAAGCTCCATGCAATACTCGGTATCCAGAGAGTTTGGAGAATGGTATCTGTTTTTATAGGTTTAGGACTGACAAATCCACTGTGGGTAAACAATAATGCTTCTATATCACAGTTTATGGCAATGTTAGCTGTTCTGTCTCACTCTTTATGAAGAAGTTTATGCTCCAGCAACTATAGGCAAACCCATTTCCAGATTTAGAGTTAGATTCCCCAAACTTACTTAGATCACAACATCTTTGACATACATTTTCAGCAGGCAGTGATGCTGATTTTTTGCCTGGGTCATGTTGCTTCAGTCTTTCATAAATATGTATACAGTAATCAAGTTTTAGCCAACTTAGATCCAGTCTTTCAGATTTTGAGTGGTAAATTTGGCACCATTATCATTGTAAATACCAGGTAAGAATTGAAAGCTTGTCAGGCATAGCAAAAGTAACTAAGTGGGGGCAAACACACTTGCTTACCAGATAGTTTGTTCTGGTGCAGGAACTCCATCTGCAGCTTCTGTCCAGCACGTTGTGCCAAGAGATACGGGGTGGAGCAGGTCGGATCCCCAGTGGCACACATAACATCTGCCCCGCTGAACACCAGCTCCATGGTCTGCAGCACGCCAGGCAACACCACAGCTGCACACAATGCCTATACACACAAAGAAACAAGAGCACATGAAGTGTTTCTCTGTGCAGTGCCTTCTATTTGCTTATTCTGGGTCCCTTAAGGTTTCGACACCATTTCAAACTTTCAATAATGCATATTTAAGATCAAACTCGTGTTGGCACTTTTGTACATCAGATTCTTGTGGCAATTCAGGAAGTCCACCTTTCACTTACCATTTCCTGTTGTGATAGGAATACATGCAGTCAGGGCTCATTACATTTCCAAGTAGCTTTCTAATTAATACCTTTAACAATTCCACATCCCAGACAATTAACCAGCAAAAATTCCTGGAATTACAAGGAGGAGCGTAGGAGGAGCAGCTTGCTGTTGCTCTGTGTGTCTGTGTGTGCATGCCAGGTTGATAGAGAACAAAGGGTCTATAAAGCGGCATCAGAAAACCATATAAAGTGTAGAATTGAGTTCCGCCTGCTGATCTCAAAAGAGAAGTTAAAATAAGATCAAACTCTAATACTCCCTGTGGGAATCATTAAATCTCTAATCCCCATGAAAAAGGAATATAGCAAATAAGAGCAGGACAAATGGGCCATATTAAATATAATGAAACTAGCAATTTCCAAGAAAAGAAGTGTGGGATTAAAGGCTTGAAATATAGTGAACGGAGAACAATAACAACAGTAGAGTATACTGAGGCATTGAAAATATTCCAAATGTGCAAAATGTATACAACATAAAACTTATGAATAATAAAATATACCACAGATATAATAAGTTAAAGAAATGAAGGGTATGGATAGTCCTATACTGCATACAACCTTATCAATTTTAATATTAAAAGATCATTGCAATTTGTCAATTTAGAAAAGCTTTAGGTAAAAAAACATTGGTGCCCACAATCATACGGTATATTAAAATACACAAACATAATATCATATTTAAAAAGTGACTAACACGCTTCACACTAATTAAAAGATGGAATAATGTCTACTAAATTCCAACTTTGTACAAATGAAAAAACTACCAACACTTACAACTTACATTTTAAAAGTTAATATTGGGGAACTTGTTAGAGACAGATGGTCAAAGAATGATTAAAACTGACACAGCAAAGTCAAGCCTTGATGACTTTTAATATGAGCCAAGCTTAAAAACTGCTGGACCCCACAATTTGCGTAATGCAACTCTTTCGTCAGTCTTTCCTGCCCGTCGAATGCCCTTATCTTTCAAACTTCATGCCCCAGTTTATAACAAAGTTCTCTCTTAGATATTTGAAGTCTCATACCTTACTCAAGATATTTTCTTACAAGTTAGAAAGTTCCCTACAGAGTCATAGAAGACATTACTCAACTGTTTTCAGCCTTGGCTTTTGATTTGCAAGGAGCATTTTTAAATATGTTCACCTCAAGTTTGGAAACTTTAACCATGTAGATATCCAACATCGTAACAGTATAAAAATAACAGAAAAAAATATCAAAAAACAACAACAAAGAAGATTAAAAAGATGGAAGTAAAATGCCAGATGTGGAGCCAGAGGTGACCATATTTGGACGAGAGGGTGAAGCTGACACTAGTGCTAGCTGCTAGCTTAGTAAGCATGGTGCATTTACAGTCTATGGTTAACTGTGATAATGATAATGCTAATGCTAATTTTTTCTAGCAAAAACACAGCTTAAACCATTACACCAAACTGAACAGCCAAATCCTTCGAGAGTATTTTAGTTCAACCAAGCACTGTATAGTATTTTAAGCAACCAAAATGTTACAATTAACTTCTGTGAACTTAGAACACACTGTGAAATAGCAGCAGCTACGGTTATGCTCTGTGAATCGGAGGTTACGCCATGGCTACATTATGAAATCAACTGGTCACTGTGGTAGCAATTTCTCAATCACAAGGTAGCCACATTCTAAAGCATACCCTGCTTCATCGACTGTTTTACTTTAAACTCATTAGGAAACTGTGTACTGAGGTAATAAATCAAGTGAGAATTAAGGTCATTTTCTCAAAGACTTTTATACAATCTGACTTCTTTTTGCAATCGGGTCGCCCCCTGCTGGCCATTAGAGAGAATGCAGGTTTAAGGCAATACAGGAATTGGCTTCACTTTTCAGACTGGGTGTTACCCTGTTGGTATTTGCACAAAAAACTAATTTAGTAGAAGGAAAAGCAGCCTGGGATGGTTGAAACAGGCAAATAGCACCACTACATCAGACTGTGACAGGCTGAAACGGTAACCATAGATAACACACCTCAAATACTTCTTAAATATCTCCACAATGGAAGAATGACCCTAAAAATGAAGACCAAGACACATGGGAGAAGAGATTCTTCACCTCTTGTGGAAATTTCTGACTTTTGTTTCTTGTGCTTTAGCTTTGACTGCAATACAGACTGAATGTTCTAGAGGCCAGTATCAAGTGGCCATTAGAGGAGCTGCTATTTAAGGCACCTCTGCACTGGCATCAGCATTCAGTCACGGTGGCTTGCACTTGGCCTCCAGGGCCTGTCAAAAGAAACTTTTGGTTCAATAAATTCATGATGTTGGATGACTCCTTTAAGAGGAGCAGAAAACTTATATATGTAGTGTCTAGCCATGCAGACATGCTTTGTTAAAATCATTTACCTGATTCATTCTGTAAGCCAGCTAAGAGAGGAGAGACAAAAGAGACAGAAGAATACAGTCTGACTGAGGAAAATATTTTCTGTCTCCGTTTGTCTCTTTCTATCAGTCCAGTCAATTGATGTGACACTACACGATGACCCACAACAAAGCAGATCAACGGAGGAGTCGAGTGGCAAATGGAGGAATTTTTACGAGCAACCTCTCCTTTCATCTGACTCAGACCGAGTCAGTAAGCTGCATCGATCTGCCACAAACAAGCAAGATCCATCTGAAAGTGAGGTGCGGTGAGACTGCGCATATACACACAGGCAAAGCACACACAACAACTACCTGTCTACATAAACAGCCCACCCACACAAAGGACCTGGACTGGGATAAAGATGTTAAAGCACCTGGATTCATTTATTTCCATTTATGGTTGCATGGGTCCATTTTTAATCAACAGAAAAACATCAGAATAAAATGTATAGAAAGGACAGTGTTAATTTATCCATTTAATTCCCCTCATTCACACTAATGTACACATACACACACACACAAGATGGGGTCAGATTATGGCAAAATAGTCCCATGCAAGCTGGCCTTATTCTGTATCGTCCCTGGAAATGACCTTCCATGTCATAGCAATTACTGCAGCCACGAGAGGGTTGGTGTATATGTGTGCGCGGCATGTCTGTGTGTGTGTGTGTGTGTGTGTGTGTGTGTGTGTGTGTGTGTGTGTGTGTGTGTGTGTGTGTGTTTGAATGAGAGTAATGATATAAGAAGGTCCTTTGACACCCCACTCTCTAGGTCATGTGGCCTGCGGAGACTCTGTGGAGGTCACTGGGATATGAGCTTCTAATGGGGAACATGGGACTAAGAAAGAACGGGATAGAAAGAGGACATGAAACGAAGAAGCATCTTAACAGAATAAGCACAAATGGATGAGATTAAGTAGACTTATTGGCGCAGTCACATATAAATCACTTCACTACCTTTTTTTATTTTTATTTCATTACTTCAATTGACACTTTAAAACGGTGATTTACTGTATGTGTTGAAGGAGTTTCATGACCCCTGGGTCCATAAAAACCTGTTAAAATGCCATTGCATGATTTCAAAAATGCATGAATGTCAATGAGGAAATTGCTCATATTATTGCCTTTGTTCTGGAGAGGACTCCCAGAGGAATAGGTTTTATATAGCTTTTTTCTTTTTCGTACTTATGTTACAGTAAGTAACTGTGACACAGAACTGGAACAACTTGTCCAATGAGATTAGACTCAGTGTCCTTGTTTATGTTAAAAATAACAATTTTTTTGTATTTTTTAAATACATTGCTCATGATTTATTGCTTTATGTGAAGATCTCGGCAAGTGTTTTGAAGAGTGTTTATTATTTTAGCAGGCATACGCACAATATGTCGAGTCATGGTGTGTATAATGGCTCTACGACACATTGATCCCTCTCAAATCTGTTGAGCCCATTTATAAAGGCAGACTCGACAGAGAGAAAGCAAACACTGCCTGCCACTTCCACTCCTCCTCTTCTCTCTTACTTCCTCGCTTCCTCTCATGCACGTACGCACACAGGCACACACACACAGACGTACACACTCTTTTCTCTGGCCAGACCGTTTTAGGCAAGCACCCCCATGCATTTCTATGTCTGTCACACTTCTTTTCCTATACCACCCTGCAAAAAACTACCGCTATAACAGCAAATTCACACATCTCTAGTGGAGCAGCACACATGTTCACACGCATGTACACGCCACACACTCCCACACACACACACACACACACACACACTCGCAAGACAGCAAAGCCGCAATAAAACCAACCCAAGCGTTTCTGTTGTGGATCCTAATCCACTTTTCCACTTAGCTAGCTGGTATATCTCTTCCTTACTTTCCCCTCTCATTCCCTCTTTCTCTCTACATCTCCATTCCCCTCTCCTTCCTCCTCCCTTTTCTAGTCAAGAAAACAATACAAAGGGGGCTGATCTGCGTAACTGCTGACGCAGGTGGAAACATAGCTGTTTGGAGGCTCAGTGCAGCATGCATTTAAGACTCTCTTTTTAGAGGCAGCCAAAAACACAGGCATTTTTTTTGCCGCAGCAATAAAATCCAACCACAAACTGGCAAAAAAGGCTGTAGCGCCAGCCTGCTTACACTTGAGATCGATAAGACTTTGGCATCATCAGACTTATAGTGCAGTTTTAGTGACTGTCAAAAGGTCAGGGAGATATGGGCTTTTTCTGGTTCAGTGGATTTAGCTAATGGAGTACGCTATGTACCATGTTTCTTGGAAGTACAGATGAAGCCATTGTAGGTTCCCACTTATAATTGCATGCTTGGTGAACTTCTGCTGCACTTTGCTCCCTCCATAACTGAAAATTAGTTGGGTAACTGGAGACAGAATTACACATTCAGTGTCTAGAAATGGAGACATGTTTTACTTGAACAATGAGCAAGGCATAACACTGCTGAAATCAAATCAGATTCTCCAGTCATGACAGTGTTGTGCTAGTTGCTAGTAGCTTGATAGTCAAGGTAACAGATCTAACAACACATTTACTAAGGACATGCAGTAGTTTAAGCCTTCAATACACAGTCAGACATCATCTCCCAGTTGCTGGTCTGACAGAAGATGTTTTGAGATTTCCAATCAGGTATGAACTTGATGGTCACATTGGATGAATTCAATGTATTCTTGATCTGAAATTCTATGAAACTGCCAAGTACAAAGTATTGCCCCTGAAGTTGAAAACAGACTTTGAATCTGTTATATTAAAAACAAAATTAATAGCTGTGCTCAGTCAGCTTTATATCAGAAAAAAGGAACTTAATATCTCATATAATATGATTCCTACAACACCCATTTCTATTCCAGTGCTTTGGCTTCTGAGCATGAGATATGATCATGTACTGTGTACCTGATTGAGTTCTTCCAAATCCAGAAAACCTTTGAGGACCTTCCGGTACTTCCTCTCCCTGTACTTCCTGCGGACAAACGTGGCACGCTGTTCCGCCGAAGCCCCGCTGTAGAGCTCCTCCTCCAAGGGAAGATTAGCAGCCCAAAAACTGTTAGCATTCTTGTTTCCCACCTCCAGGAAGAGCTGAGGGGTTAAGGAACATCCAAAGGGAACAAATACAGGTGAGAATCATTTGTAGCTCTGTTGATAGGGTTTAAAATGAACATCTGTAAAGCCATAAAGCAACATATGGTCTGTCTTGGCAATAGCACTTGTTGATTGTGTTTTTAAATGAACAGGTAAGAAGACAAAACAGCTGAGGCAAAATATTCCAAAACTAGAAATCATTCTGGGTTGATGACAACATTCTTAGATAATGAACAATATAAACAGTTATATATAGGTTTAGATCTTTTTTGTTTGTTTGTTTGCATGTGAGAAAATTAACTGGAACCCTGGCTTAAAGTAATGACAGAACATGTGTTTGTTTTGTTGTGTGTTTGTTGGTTGGTAGGAGTTGAATGGAGATCAGGGAGATCAGGGTCCACATTTAAAAAGTCTAGGAGCACACTGCTATTTGGCCCAAAACCCCGTATTTCGTCCTTTCAGGGTGAGGAGTAAAAGAATGTCATCAACTTCCTAACTTAGGAAATAACTCCTATCTAAGCTGATATTTAGGATGGTTCCAAAGGTGTCTTAACCTATTAGGAATCGGCAGGGGATAGCTCTGGAGGAGAGTGTATTAAAATACTAGCAGAAAAATGTTTTGACTGGCTTTGTACAGGATGCAAAAGTGAGCACATACTCTTTCCACAAAACCAAGGTCATTGCAAGACCTTATAGCAACAGGAAACTTTCATTTCATGTGTTCCTGTTCCTTGAAATCTTCACTTTTGAATCTATATTTAAAAGATATGATCATGTTGTTACCATGTAAGCCAGTTACCTGTTACTTGCCTATATTCCTACATGCATAAAGCTGACACATCATAAATGGTGCTAATTCCTGCATTTCCATTTCTTGATATGTCAAACCCTAACTGTCAGAGAATTACAACATGTCATTATGTTGTCAACGTAACAGCTGAAAGTGTTGTAAGACATCACTCTCTTCTAGGAAATAGAAAGTCAAGATTCCTCTGTGAGTCTGAGACACTCATTAAATAAGGGCTTATGTGGTTTTCCTTATAAATGAAATAAGGCAGAGTTGCGTGTGTATATAATGTACCTCTACTAGCTCATTGCTCCAGATACTGCTGTCCAACTTCAAGCTCCTCACTTTGGAAATGCTTGGGCCAAGGGAGCGGTGCTGACCTGGCACACGGGAGGACACAGACATTGAAATGAGTGCACATATGTATACCAATTAGATTTATTCAAAAATGAATGGCTGCCAGGCTTTTGGTTCCTGAAAAGTTCACATGAAAAAAAAACAACAAGAAGAAAATACCAAATTAAGATGTACATATATGCACACAAACTCACACCAAATGTTAGTGATGGAATAAACAATAAACAGGCATTTACAAGACGGAGAAACAGAGCATGACTGCAAGCTCATTCTCTCACTCACAACAGACATATTTAGTCCCCTCAGCACTCCTAATTGGAAATGAAAGCACAGAACGAGGGCCATTAATTGCTAATGAATCATGAGTAATTCATTGTGTTTGTTGGTCGGCCTGTTTATTTGGGTGAACGAGAGGCTTCTGGGGTTGCTTATGGCCAAAGACAGAGCACACATGAATAATACATTAGACCGAAACACGCTGTATGTGTGAATGTGAATTATTGTCCTGTGTGTAACGGCGGGTAATTTTAGATTTAGATTTGGCATGATCTCATTACTGTCTTCTGTGCTCAAGTAGAGCAGCTGTGGGGGAAAATGTGGGGCCGTGAGCTGTGAAAGGCCGCCTTGACACAGATTGTTGAATTATTCCGTCACCTAAGATATGAAAAAGAAAAACTTAGCAGGAAGTCATTTCTGATAACTAGTGATCATGGTTACTCTACTCTATTCACTCTACTTACTTTGGGTATACTAGCTTAGACAGGGCAGAACATCACCTTAAAATTAAAGTCCAAGTTTAAGTGATCCTTGTTTTATATACATTATAAAATCGGTGTGAAAGCATACTTCACAAGCTGCTTGAGGTGTTGAAACACCAGGAGAAATTAACTGACAGGTCTTATTGCTCCCAGATCAAATTTTGAATCTGTGATGCTAGGCCACATCCTACTGTGGTCAGGCCTGATGTGATCAAATGGTGCATACATTACAGACTCCTGCTTTCCTGCCATAATAATTCTGTGCCAATATTCTTCTCTCCTGGAGGTAAAACAGAAAACTGCAGTAATATAATGTTCAGCAGCTGCAGTCATGTCAGCAATATACTGTAGGTGGGAGCTACAATAGAAGGGATTCCCTGGCACTGAGCTACATTTTTTAATAAGGTTATTTTGAATAGATTTTATAGGAAAGATTCTCATAAAAAAGTGTGAAGTGTTGGGGCGCATTAGTGAGGTGTTTTCATCCTTGGTACACCTGATCCCAAAAAGTCACCATAAAATGACAGCAGTGATCACGAATGAGTGCAACTTGACAAATAAAAGGCCAAAGAGCAAAAATGTGTGGCTTTATTTCTCGTGAAAAGTATTTCACTCTGGGTGCCTGCTGCTGCAGTGCTACAGCCACGCTCCATCCACTGAGCCATAACAGCACCACAGGGCCATTTTCACTTTCGCAAGGGTAATGAAGCTGAAAAAAAAGAACTGTGCATGCGCATCAGGTTACATGGTGAGATCCTCACATATAAATAGCCTGTTGTAAATGTCTTCATCTTCCCTGTCGAACAAAAGAACAACAACACAAAAGGGCATTCTCATCACAGCATCAAAAAAGAGAGAAGAAAAAAAAAAAAGAGCCCAACCCGACGAGGATTTCACTCCCCAATTAAAAACTTACCCAGTGACTCCAGCGACAGTTCATGGAGCACTTTTACAACCTTCCTTATACTTGTGTGGCATTTTCGCTCAATGGCGAGTCCAAAGGAATGAAACAAAGCCAAGCAATGAGCAGTGTATTTTTGTGTTACCATGGGAACTGTTGCCAGTGTCTACATCCTGGTTTAAAGACTTTATTGCAAATATGTGTGTGGAAAAAAAATGTCATCCCCTCCACAGTCTTTGAAGTAATGTCATTTCCTCTAGTTGTTGGGAGAAAGGGCAAAGAGGGGAAAACAAAATAAAGTGTGTAGGAAGAGGGACAATTTCAGTTACTAGGGATGTAAGATTACTGAGGAATGTTGGTTGGAGTAGTTTAGGAGCCAGGATACGAGCTGTCTTACATCAACAATCAGGAGTAGGAATAGCTCTCCTCAAAATAAGTAGAAACAGTCTTTAATGCTGCACTAATCAATATTTTTATATTAGTAATGGTTCAAATGACTGAGTGTAATGTGAGAGGGTCACTCAGCAATAAACTCACACATAATTATCTCCCTCAACTATATGGAGAGTTTTAGCGTTTTTCAGGGTGTTGTTTTGGTTTTAACTAGGGCTGTCAGCGTTAACGCATTAATCGCGATTAGATTAATGCAATCCATAACGCGTTAATTTTTTTTAATCGCATTTTAATTTTGTAAGCCTTTTTGTCCCTTCTACTCACCCGTAGACGGCTCCTCTAGCTGTAGCGCTATGCTTTGAAGTGGCCTCCTGCAGTAACCCTACCGCGGCGATGGAAAGTAAGAGAGCTACTGGACTTTTGAACGGCTTGTTTAACTTTAAAAAACTTCCAGACGGTTCAGTTGACAAGTCAAAAGTAAAATGCAACCTGTGTCAAACAGAGTACGTCGAGTTTGAGTTAGCACCTCCACGCTAAACACCCAGGTGCAGCCAAGCGAGCCTCAGCTCCACCAATGTACCATTTTGGAGTGTGGGAGTCGCAGCAGAGCCGTGATTGATTCCCAGTTAAGACACTCTGGTAAGAAATGCTTTACATTATGGGCTTAAAACTGCCTTGAAAAGTAAAATAACAGGATTTTAAACATGCAATTTAAAACGTGATTAATCGTGATTAACTATGGAAATTCTGCGATTAATCTCGATCAAAAAAAATAATCGTTTGACAGCCCTAGTTTTAACACCAAATTCACCATTCTCACCATATTCAGTACAATCATTTAAACTGATTTCCTTCAGATTCCTTTTGATCTGGTGAAAAATACTACAGTTTCAGTAAACAAGGTCCTCTTGTGACAACGGCAGCTCAGAACATGGGTGCCTATTTGTATTTTCTCCTTATTTTTTCTTCACTTTCAATTAGAAGCATTCTCACCTAGGCTTTTGGATGAGATTCACCTCATTTTAATATTTAAAGTAAACACAGATTGTTTTTTTGAAAATAAGTTAAAAAATAAACATGATTAGCTCTAACAGTCCTTAAAGCCTTTGCAAACAAAGACAAAATATTACAGTATGAAAGTGCTTCACATTAGAGAGTGAAGCTACAGACTATTAAAATTCATTCTGTCTTGCCACGAAAAAGAGGAAAGCCAATCTGGGATCATTTTTACCATTAGCCTTCTCATTACTTCTTTCCTCTTCCTCTTGTTCAGCGTTTCTCTTTATTGTCCATGACATGAGAGCACTAATTAAAAGCGTGAGCCAGCCATTGGTATTCCAAATGGACCACCGCCTAATTTAAGGAGAGCATAGTGTGAGGACAGCTTCCTCGTTGCAGATATTCAACCCTCTCTCTCTCTCCCGGCGTGTCGACAAAATGTAATATTAAACACCTCTGCAAATGAAATCATTTAAGGGTGTTTGAAAAGGGATGTTGGATATCTGATGCGTACCAATTACATGGGCTTTGCAGAGGTGAGGTGAAGAATCGCATTAAAACTTGTGACTCTCAGGCCTGGAGAAAGAGAAGAGATAAAGGGGGGGAAGCAGGAATGTATTGGAGCATGCAAGAGAAAAAGAAAATAAAAACTTACACACCAAGCAGATATCCCTCCACATCAAGCATGGCTGCTGCTTCCCTATAATCATGTTTAGCGGGTCAAGAAGCAGTTTGGGATCCCCCAAGTTCTCACCCGTGGCCTAATCTTTGTTGTCATTTCATCTGAGCCATCCAGCATTGCCAAATAGATTAGAGAGAGCCCAGAGGCCAGACGCCAACTCCCATAAGTGGCTTATCACCTGAGCTCTTATTCCAAAAGGGCCTCTGGGTCAGAGTACATACTCACACAGGCACAAACATCTACTAGGCCACACGTACAGGTGGAAAATTGAATCAAAAACATGCATGCTCTTTTACTTCAGCATGTCTTTGAGCGGTCGTCATAACTTTTTTCTTTCAGCATGGCTTTTTTTCCTCCCTTTATCTAAATAAATACCTCAGCTTCACTCTATCTGCTCGTCTCTGCTTGTGCTGTACTATCCCTCCTTGCAAAATGAAACTGATCCGCAGAGCAAATTGTGCTGAATTTGTTTGTGTCTTGTTGTGCAGTGGTTTATTAAAGAAAAGCACCCATTGCATTTCTTATGGATGCAATGGGTGGAAACCATAATGCGAAGCAGGAAAAGCGGCATGAAATGTTCGATTTGCGCCAGCGGTAACTTGATGAGGATATTAAGCAGTCAACAAACTGGAAAAGAAGATTAATATCTGAACGTATGAACAAAAGAGTTTCAGTTAGAAGTACTGAGTCATAGTGATTGGACGGCCGTGGTCAGAGCAACACAAGAGCATGGCTCACTAAGCCCCGGCTCTGAGCACCCTGAGGAAATATATGTGTTTACAGCTCGGCACTGTGCTATTAAAGCAGACTAATGCTAAACGTGGCTTGAGACACCAATTCCAAACCTTTTTGACTCCTACTTGTGATCCCACATTACAGATTTTACATGTTTATGAGCCATGAGCTATTCAACCAAGACATGATGTTCTCCACTCACGTTGCTTCATTGCAGTATTTCTGAAGAGACAGAATTCTCTGGTGTAAAAAAAAATGTAAGAAATAAGATAACATATATAGAAAAACACAATTATCTGCAGAATTAACGCTTTTCTTCCATTTTCACATCTTGCATATCATACATTGACCCCTCAAATTAACCTAGTGACATGCATCCGACCTCCTGGTTGGAAGCTGCTGCTATAAGAAGTATCATATAAAAGTGTTTTGACATGCTGTTCGCTTCCATCCACACAACACTGCATGTGGGCGTGTGGGTACTTGTGGGGGGTGGTTTATCTGAATGTACTGTACTGTATGTAAGAGTATGATGTTTATCAGTACAGTAGGGCAGCAGGAGTAAAGCAGTATGTCATATGTTCCTTACCTGCACACTTCTTGCAGATGACCACACCCAGATTGACAGATGCCCACTCCGGCTGCGGGGCACGACAGTCGGCGCAGCTCCTGTTGGCCTCGTTGAACCAGATCTTCTCCGCCACTTCATAGTCGGAGAGTGTCTCAGCAATCGATTCTTGGACCGCTTCAATCCACTCCTCCTTCTCCCGTTCCGACTCGGCCGTGAAGCTGCAACAATTGATTTTTTTTTTTTTTTTTTTTTTGCACCCCCCCAAAAACACATGCCTCACTGTTATTGATTTGATTTGAGAGAGCAATTAAACAGCATAGTATCACGTGGTAGGGTTACAGAGGTGTGCAGTATTTGAAGTATTTTTTTTTCTTTTTTTGGAGGTGGGGGGAGGTTGGGTTGCTGAGTCTGTATGTGTGATTGCAATAGATTTGGTGAAATTGATAGGGGGGTGTGGAGGGGGGGGGGGGGGGGGGGTGACGCGGCAGGTAAATCAATCTGCCTCACCTTGCACCGCTAAAATCTATAAAGTGCTAATGCAGGATATTTTTTCAGGAAATAATGTCTATGTTAGACTCAGGAAAGTTGTAAAATGGAGATCGAAAAATACTATAAACATAACCCATTTACAGCTTCAATATACATTTAAAAAATCATGCTTAACACTCTTGTTCCATCAGGACTCGCATCAAGAACTCTGTCAATTTGAAAGTGAGAAAAAGGAAAATAATCTAGGTGATTCTTCTATGAACATGGGTTGCAGCTGTAGCCTTAAAGGTTTCATTCACTACATGTCTAAAACTTTGCCCTGAGAAGGTAATTTCTCCATTTTAAATCAGATTATAAGGTAGATAACAAGAATAATTTGCAAGCAAATATCATTAATAGTAACAATTCACTTCAGCAGTACATTGTGCGACACTATAAGGCTACAAGTAATGGACACAACTGTCCAGTTAAGCCAAATCTTAATAGAAATCTTTAGGCTGCAGCACACAATCAGTGCATATACATAAATATAAGAAACCAGATTTCATGCACTGTAGTAACCTGGTTATTTCAAATATCTGTATACATGCAGCAGGTTAGTAATGAGATTTATCTCCCACCAAGAAAACTTAATTTGTAAGCATTACATGCTTTGGCTCTGTGGTGAAAGAAAGCTCCTCCTCACTCCCTCAAAGTAGTGGAAACCGACTTATTTGAAAAAAAAACTACTTTGTATGTGTTTCAGTTTTTGTCAGAATCTGGTTGGAATTATTTTCAAGAGGATGCATCATTACATGGAATGATCTTTCTCTGGCTCCACAGCAAAACTGATTCAGATTTGATTTACTATGGTATAGGCTGAAACATAAAACATACAAACATAAAACAAAAACAACAGTACAATGGACTGAACAAACGACCAGAATAGATCTTTAGCACGTTCAAGTCTCTTAAAGAGAGGCAGAACATTACTCAATAATGCACGTAGTTAATTTATCTGCAATAATACATTTAAATATAAATGGATAGTTTGCAAAGTATGTTGGAAGGTACAAAGATTAAAGCAAGACAAGATTTGTGAGCCTGAAAAGTTGTCCATGAGGAAATTTTTAAAATGAATTGAATTAAGAATTATATGTTTAAAACTGCTCAATGCCTGAGAACTTTAACCCCTGCAGGTATTCCTTTCTATTCTCAACAATGCTTTTGTTTTTACATTCAAACAAAGCATGATATTCACCCCACAGACAGGTGTAATTAAATAAATTACAAAGCCTTTTATTCTTTTGCAGACCTTTTCTACCTTCCTGTTTCTTTAGGAATTCTGCTACTAGAAACTTAGACATTACAAACGGCATGGTCTTATCGTCTGTTTTCATAAGATAGGTACTTTTCAAAGTTAAAGTTGGATGTGGCTCAGGACGTACAGCAGGTCATTCACTATTTGGAAGATCAGTGTTTTGATCTCACGCTCCTCTAGTCCACATGTCAAAGTGTACTTGGGCAAGATACTGAACTCCAAATTGCTCCTGATGGCTGTGCCAGCTGTGTGTGAGTGTGTGTGTGTGTGTGTATGTGTGTGTGTGTGTGTGTGTGTGTGTGTGTGTGTGTGTGAATGACTGTTAGATTAGTTCCTGATGAGCAGGTTGACACCTTGCATGGCAGCCCCTGCCATCAGTGTATTAGTCTGTGTGTGAATGACATGTATTGTAAAGCACTTTCAGTGGTCGGTATACTAGAAAAGCATGGTATAAATACAGTCTGTATAAATGCAGTCCATCAAAGTAGTCTTTAAATTCACAATATAAATCAAATAATGACATACTCTGGAGCTCATAGTCTCTGGAGAATATAGTTATACATGTTCACAATGTCATTAAATCATCTACAGTAACATTGATACCTGCTTTCTGCAATTTAAACCAGTGTGCATCTCTCTATACTCTAATAAATATTTAACTATAATCAATGAAAGAAGACAACAGGCTCTTTTCTTTAAAGACAACAGCCTAAGTTTAAGTGCAAATATATCAACTGTGTAGTGCCCTTTTGGAAAACCTGCCTGTTTTTTCATAACTTGTACAACTTCACATTCAGTATATTAATAAAAAGCTTGCCAAAACAACTCTAAATTGTAATACTGTACTCTGATAGTTATTACAATCCTCAATAACCCATTCCTCTTATAGATGGGAACAATAAAACCAGTAATTCAATTTTTAGGGATTATCCTGGAGCTCAGGATCGTGTTGAACAATTTCATATAAATAGGTACGAAGATGCAAGGCTCACTGAAGTTTCCTCCTCTGTCAGCATCAGCATTTAGTGCTCCAGTAGCAAATATATAATCACTACTGACCTCCTCTGTTAACTCATCCCTCTGGGATTCAATATCCACCAGGCTTTTGAAGTGCTCATAGGAGTCTTTCAACTGGACAGGACATTCTTTATCCCTATTATTGTCAGCCAACATGTCCCAGTAGCTTTGGATTTTTACTTTCATTTTCCTAAGCTCACTGTTTCTTTCTATGAGCTCTCCATAATCAGTTCCGTTTTATACTCTTTACTTTTAGTCCTTATGCTTTCCCCATTTTCCACACTTTTACATTTTTTAAATATTATTTGCTTGATACGCCTGTCTTATCTACATTCAAAATTAAATCAGACTGTTTTCTTCACATGCACAGTCTTATTCCTTAGTAACTCTTCCACAATTAATCATGATCCACTGACATGAATTATATAATAGATTACCACAATTACATAACTCTATATTTTCTATTATACTCCTCTCTTTTCTCCTTGTGTCATTTACCAATTTCTCTCTATGTTTTATAACAGAACCTTGTGTGCAGTCTGATGAAACACTCAACTTTATAGCTCCCACCACACACCACCAGTTCAATAATGCAGTGCTTATATGTGAGCAGGGAATCAAAATCATGCACTTTTTTCCTGTGCCTAATATGAAGAAGGAACCTATGATAGTCAATCATTTTTTTAGCTGCGAAAACACTGATGGATTTTAAATCTACATTTAAAACTTTTATGTTCTGCACTGCCTATTCTGCTACATAATGAACTTTTAGTGCACTACCTTTTTTTAATTCTATTTTTTTCTGTGTTTTTATCACTCTGCAACGCTCTTTAAATTGTTACTGTACATTTTCACTCCTTAAATCCTATATCTTTACTTTTATTGTATCTTTTATTCTCCTGTAAAGTACTTTGAATCGCCTATTTAAATGAAATGTGCTTCATACAGTAAATAAAGCTGCCTTACCAAGCCTACATCAGGTCACCGTGCCAAGTATGGCTCATACACTCATGGATCTTAAAAAGAACAGAACGTTGGATGTATAACTTGTACAGGTGAGAATAAGCCAAAAAAACATTCACTACAACTCCAGGAACAGATGTTGATACATATGTTAAAGGACCATTTCATGAAAGCTGAGGCCAGGCCCCAGTGGACATTCAAGCGTGATATGCAGGTAGAGACCATACTTTTGCAAATAGGTTCACTATTGAGCTTGCACCATCGTCCTACTAGGGTGTTTTTTATGATTCTGCCATGGTTACCAATAGGCTTTCACTGGAGCCATATTGTAGCCTTATAGGAGGATGGTGCAAGATGGTCTTTGCATGTGAATTAATTTTACTTGAATTGTCCTTTAATTCTTTTTTAGATCAATTAAGTGGGGAATAGTCTCCAGATTGAGAAGGAGTTGGTGTATCCGCATCATTGATGACTGACAGACACAGCTCCATTCAGGCTTACTTTAGAGTGAAGA
Source organism: Scomber japonicus (assembly GCF_027409825.1). Classification (NCBI taxonomy): domain Eukaryota; kingdom Metazoa; phylum Chordata; class Actinopteri; order Scombriformes; family Scombridae; genus Scomber; species Scomber japonicus. The sequence goes on along the minus strand of NC_070599.1, from coordinate 15,114,281 downwards.
GAACGGACATTTTATCGTACATAAAATTAAAGTTATTTGAGATACTGTGAATTTCGCAGTGGTTGCGCATGTATGTGTGTGTGCAAGAGAGAGAGCGAAGAGGTTGAGACTGCAGCGTGGACTGCTCACACGCACCACCTGGTGGCTGTTGGTGCAGACTGCAGCAAGAGGTGGTTACAATTGTCTCCTTGTGCTCCTCTGCCTCACTCACTGCTGCTATAATACCACAGCTCAGCACCATTAACACTGTAGCAGTTGCACCAAGTGAAAGCAGAGTCATGATTTCATTACTTACATTTGAAAAAATTAAATACTTGATACCTTGGGCAAAGGACAGGACTGCCAGACATGTTCTGGACGGCTGCCTCATCACAGTCAGGTAATGACATGGTTGCCAAGTGGACCCCCGTGGTCCAGAACTTTCTTGTCTATAGAGCTATAAGTTCCCACTTGTCTGCACCCACCCCTCACTAGCGAGGAGGCAAGGGAATGGCATTCACAAGATCATGGTTAGCTGTAGGTGCACTCCATTTGGGGCGTTCCAACTTTTTCAACCTACTGTAGGCTATTAGGACACATACAGTTTCTTTTCAAAAAGCCTACAATGATGCAGCTCCTGCCAGTAAACACACCTAAATAACTACATGTGCAATATCTGCCAAACACAAATGTATAAGCTATAAAATATGAGTGCAAATAAAGTGTGGTGCTTCATATCCATGACACTGTGTCCTTGTTGATGAATATGTAAATATGTCTGTCAAATTAACTTCCTTTATCAGCTGTGAGCACACAAACAGGACTCGCATCACTCATCTCAAATAACTGATTTACAAAACCCCTATAAATGTATTACTAATTTAATGGAAATGTGTTGTCCTTGATGGACATCTTGTAGAAAAGGTTATTTTCCATTTCTTTTTTGATTATAAAGCAGGTCTGGGTGCTGTACAAATACTGTGGGTATTTTCAGTCCGCAAGGAAATGTACACAGTCCATACTAAGAAACTGTGCCTTTAAACAACCTGTTTGGACTTCATAAACACGCAGACTACATCAACAGCCTCCTAGAGCTGCTGTTCAAGGATGTCCTGATGGCACCTGGGATGTATACCAAGACCTCCACTACACTGCAATAGAGAAAAAAAAATGTGCTCATCTTTCACAAGGCATAAAGGCATGTGAAAAGCTCTCCAGTATCATCTTGTGGAAAAGCCTTCTGAAGAATATCAGAGCGGAAAGTATCAAACCTCTTCTACTGAAGCCTTGTCATGATGTTATGTGCCATGAATCTAGTGTACCCCTTCACTGGAATGTTTTGCAGTTATACAAGTGTGTTTTATTTTGTTTGATCACATTTATAGTTAGATTTATGTTAAAAGAATATGTGACCTTACTCAACTTCAATTAGATACGTCAATGGGATTTCGGTTTCAGACTCGTTTTCATTACCATCGATTACAATGAGAATGCTGACAAGCCCCAGGCAACTCATGCAGAAGGAAGTCTTTGCTTTCAGATTAGCTACATTGAGTGCAAGAGAGATTACTACAGTGTTAAGGTCTTAAAAGACAAGCCTACCTGCCGCGAGTCAGCTAATTTTATACAAAATACAACATCCATGCGATTTAGGTCTAATTGTAGAATAAAATATCTCTGGATTATCATCAACACACGGACTACATCAACAACCTCCTACAGCTGCTGCTCAAGGACGTCCTGATGGCAACTGGGAAGTACCACAACCTCCAGCATACACCCCCCCTCAGTTTTAGACCCCAGACAAGGATGATACAATGATGCGTGAATACATGATGTGCTTTGCTACAAGAACATTAAAAGGACAGTGAGTATGACAATGTGGTATTCATCATGTTTTTTGAAGCATTTATGATGTGTTCATGATGAATTTTAAAATCATATTGCATAACTGACACATTTCAAAGTCATACAGTCCAACAATTGAAAGTGGTGATCTACATAATTGAGTTACGCAATATCTAATTGGGTGAGGGACCCACAGAATGCCTTGGGAGCTTAAGAAGGCTGTGGATCATAACCAGTAACAGGAAGGGAATTTCCTCTACGTCTTATAGTGATGAGAAGCAAAGTTGATTTCGGCAACATGAGAAGTATGGTGGGGGCTCAGTCTAAATATAACGTCATTTGGTTATTTTATGGTTGAGTGTTAAGTGTGAGATAAAAGCTAATCCTACATGACTGTGAGCAAGTCGACAAATGACATGGGTGTAACGTTCAGGTGTCTGCAATTTTGGGTATGATAGTGTATTATGAAGGTGCAGTTTTAAATTATATCAAACCAGGTGCATTTGAACACAGAATTCAGGGTCTTCCATGCCTTGATCAGGTTACTGTGACTTTCACATGATGGAAAACTGTGTTGAATACACATTTAAAAACAGGTACATTCAGTACTTCTAAGACTGAATGTCCATTACAGTCTAATGAGAAGTTATGAAGATACCTTGCAGGGATAGATGACACAACTTTCTGAGGGAGATGATTGTAGTTGCATGTTATGAGTAACTTAAAGTTAGCTAAACTTTATATAAATGTAACTTAAGTAACTTAAGTCAGCACAAGCAAGAGAGAAGAAGATGGATAGCAAGAATGACAGAGATGGACAGAGATATAAAGTTTAGAGGAAAGAGAGTTAGGAGAAAAAGAAACACTTAAAAAGCAGAAATGGGACCACTGGTATCCATGGCAACCTGGCGACCGGTGTAAAGTAAGACTGAAGATGAGGGGGAAGGAGATGAGGGGGAAGGAGATGGGGAGAGGAGGGGGGTTGTGTTTCGCTCAGGGCAGAGGATGTGCACTAGCCCAGCTTCGCCCAAGCAACCTAGCAGAGATCGATAGGTTGATTGGGTTCAGCCAGTCTGTGCCCACTGGTCTCTGCCCTGGGCCCGTCTAAAGAGATGACTGCTCATATCGTCTGGTGAACTACAACACAGCCAAAGTCACAGAGGAACTAAGAGGGGCAGGAGGCAGCGTAGTATAAAGACGTTCCCAAGGTGCAGACAGAGCTTTGGATATGAAGTGAAGGTTGGTCTCAGAAGATGACGCAAAATAAACTACAGTTTTCCAGACTACAGGTGGTGAAGAGCAGAAAAAGAAAAAAGTAATAAGTAATGAAAAAGAAAACTTTAATGAAACACCTACATCAAAGGAGAACATTCACAGTCCTTTAAAATGACTGAAAAAAATCCAAGAGGTGAAGTAAAAGTAAAATTACTATGTTGTACATCCTCATAATCATTTTTACCCTGATTATGGGTTAGGGTTAGTCATGGCTAAGCTGTTTACATGCAGCATTGTTCACTGTTACTACAAATTTATGGCAATATTGTATTTGTTGAAATATGTCAATCACCCTCACAATCACAGGCTTCAGGCTTAGACTATCATCTCCCTTCCTGCCACAAACTACAATCATAGTTGTTATTCTTGTGTTATTCTACACTGCTCCTGTGTAATTATCTGCAATGTTACCAATGTTAACTATTGAGCAGGATATTCCATTCCTCTAATTATTTTCCTTCTATTTTTAGGTTGCAGAAATTTTTTTTTTTAAAGTTTCAGTTTGCATTGACCCTCATGATCTTACATTGACACACAGGTCCAGAGATGGAAATCTTCAGGATCAGGGTTCCAGGGTATCAGTCCCCAATCATGAAAATGTATTTTATAATACATGTACTGTATACAGTTAAATCAGGTAATTCAATTTTGATGTGCAGTGGCTTGACATTCTTTGAAAAAACTTTTTTCAGTTAAACTAAGCACATTAAATCTTAAATTTACTCCAACTGGTGTCCTTTCTTGTGATTGATGTTTTAGTCCTTTATGTCCCACTACCCCACATACAGTCCAACATGTGAGTGAGGAAATGTAATTCTTTTTCATGAATGATGAATGTGCATATGGCTCCTTTCTGCATGCATGCATAATGTATATAATGGTAAAAGAGTCATATATAAATTGCTCATAATGTTAAAAAAATAAATAATAGGGGCAGTCAATTATTATAAGCTGAAGAGCATTATTATTTCATTTAAAATGTAGGTGACATGACAACTAGTCAGTCCCAAATGCATTGAAATGAGGGCTATATGTAGATAATAAATATGGTTGCTAACCAAAAGGTTTCTTGTGCAAGCCAGGTTCTCTGAGTAGTTATCTCTCCAGCCGACGTATTCCCTTTATATATGAAGCCAAAAAGCTGGTATTTCCACTCAGAGAACCTTGATTACACACGTCACCATTCGTCCGTTCTTTATAGTCAAATTTAAAAAAATTTAAACATATCTAAAAATGGGACTCAAGACTTCGAAAGCCAGTCACTACCACCTTCAAATATGTTAAATTATGCATTGCAACAGCCAAAAATAACAATAAATTAGTTATTCTGAGCCAAAGTCAAGAAAGGAGGTTCCATCAGTCACAATCACCATAAAAATATCCAAGATGTTGAGATAAGATTAAAACACTCTGAGGTAAAACTGGCAGATATTTCACGAAGATAAATCAATCAAGCATTTTATCTAAAGTGGGATTTAGCCTACTTAACATGGCATTTAAGAGTGCATGAGCAGGTAAAAGGTGAGTGAGGAAATAGAGAAGTGTATACAGTTACTATGGTGACTGAGCCCGAAAACGCCTTAAGGCTCAACGTAAACTGGAAGTATTGAATTAGAGCAGGTATTATATTACAGTGCTACACCATAGCTATATATAGTAGTTTTACAGGAACATCTGTTCAAATACATAATAATCTAGATTTTATTTGTCTAACTGCTGCACGACAAAAAGGTTGGATTTGGTTTTATCTGCTTTCCCACTATCCGTAAACGTGGAATGTTCAATAGTCAGAGAGTCAGAAGTGATGTACAACTGATCAGATAATGAGAAAAAAAATTAAAATCATTGAATTCAAATTAAGAACTGATGGTACAGTATACTATTTTTATTATTTTACCATGCTTGTGTACAAGTCAGTTGTCTAAACATCAACTCTATGGAGCCTATTAGCGACTTTTAGCTAATTGTTTTGGTTTTACACAACTAATGTACAATATACTATTTTGGTTCAGTCTCACACCTCTCATCAGTGTAAAGTCCAGATGCAGCATGTGAATATTAGACTTGTGTTCACCAGGTGGCCTCCAGGTGACTCCAATGTTGCTCCGTGTTCATTAACACCTTTGTCATATCAAATTAGCAAGGTGATAATGTGTCAGTGTGATTATAGCTTATTCTGCTGCCCCCAAGAGACAAAAAAAAGGAAATTAAAGCATTCATTTCAGCCTCATCAATTTTAAAACCAAGCCATAAGCAGTGTTATGAATGAGGTCATTGAGTGTAATAAATATCCCATATTAAAGCACACATGGCCTATTAACCATGCTTCTAATGCAATGTGATGCAGTGACAGGGATGTCAATAAAGGCAGAAATGAGGAGGCTAAACAAAAAAAAAGAAAATGCTATAAAAGGGAAGTCAGCGAGGCAGAGATTTTTTGATTTCATATTTCAAGTTTAACCTATCCACCTCTGAGACTTGTGAGTGGATTTGAAGGCAATGGTTGTGTTTGTATTTCTCAAAGCACTGAAAAATAAAAATTGAAAACAGCAACATGTCCCTCCATAAACAATGCCTGCCACACTCAGGATAATTCAAAGCTGTGAAGACTTTTCATTAGAAAATATTTTTTGTCAAAAGGTTAAAAAAAAAAAGTGAAAACTGTCCACACTTTTCGATTCATGCCAGACAAATACCCGACAAACGAGACAAATATGAAATTCCTGCAATATGCCCTTGAGCTAGGCGTTTATCTGTAGCTTTACTTCAGAGGAAGTGCTTTCTGATCAAGAGCAAAAAAATAAAGTTTTTCTTTTCTGCAAACTTGAGTGTCTTTGCCTGGTAACATCTCCTCACCTCTCAGCCTAATTGTCATTCTCTCAACTCATAAAAGTCTGCTATTGTATCTACCACAGCGGACTCAACGCTCTGTCCATTTAATGGCAGCAAAACAATGAAAAAGCCAAAGTGAGTCTCCACAGCTTAAAGTGATTAGATGAGTTTCTCACTAATCCCCACCTTGAGCAGGTAGGAGAACGCTCCCAGGGCTACCAATCGATTTGATCCACACACACAGACACTGACAAACACAGACACAAACACACACATACACACATACACACACACACACACACAAACACACAATAAAACCCTTTCAGCAATTACCTCATCAAAACAATTCGGGAGACCTGAGCTCATTCTAATTCTGCCTTTTTTTTTTTTTGGTTCCACACAAAATGGCAATTACGTCCAGCGTATTAACGAAGCTGCCAAACGATGGGACCATTAAGGGAGCTGACACAAACAGATCGATCGGACATACAACAGACAGGTAGAGAAAAGGGGGAGGGGGAGAGGAATCTTTAAACAAGGCAACGGGCAAAAAAAGGAAGGGGTAAAAAAAACAAAAAAAAACGAAGAGAAATAGTGAACAAGCACACGTAAACAAACATGCCGTGCTTTGTCCAGGCAGCTGTGACAGTTGTATTCTAAATGGGCCATTACAGCACAAACAAGCAGTGTGCTCATTGATTGTAGGGCCTCAGGGACTAGAATCACCTCAAAGGCTTTGTGTCCTACTAAGGCACAGATACTGTAAAAAAAAAACAAAAAAAAAAACAAGTCCAATAGGAGATTTCATTAAAAAAATCCTGATCGATAATTAGTGATTTTTGTAGCATGTCACATGAATTCTCCAATGCCTAATAAGTCTGTGATGTGTATGGTGGGTGCACTGTTTTGTCAAAGAGATTTGACATAAGAACATAGTGTGCTACTAATATGCAGTCAAAAAGAACTAAACAGAAGATCCTCTATCTCTCATTAGAGGTGAGTCTTTACTTTTTGACATAGTTGCTCATTTGTTTTTGCAGCTTATGTCTCAAAGTGAAACCGGTTCGATATTTTGTATTAATGTGTGCTTCTATACCAAAAAGTAAATACAACTGGTGATCAAACAAAGAAAGTGAATTCTATTTAAAACGTATTTACTGTATAATTAATTAAGTAAACATAAAGTCATATAGACTAAAAGGTTAATGATTGATTGGGCAGTTTTGGTGACTGTCATCCAGTGAGTCTGTATATTAGTATTTTTAGTCAAGACTGCAACTGGACTGAATATGTCATAAATAGTGGCATGGTGGTTGTTTAGTCCACACCAGATTTTGATTGACAGCTTTCACACCAGCCTAACCGGACCAAACTGACAAAAATACCAGACCACGGGGTTGAGCATAGCTCAGCGGGTAGAGCGCCCGCCCCATGTGTTGAGGCTATAGTCCTCGTTGCAGGTAATCCCGGTTCGCATCCCGAGCCGAGCGGTTTTATCCTGCGTGTCATTCCCCCTCTCTCTGCCTCCTGTTTCCTGTCCATCTCCACTGTCCTCTACATTAAAGGCAAAAAAGCCCGAAAAAATATACTTTAAAAAAAAAATAAAAAATACCAGACCACACTGAAAACAGGTTAACCTGTGTGGATGAGTTGTTAAACTTGTTGCATTTTCCTGCAGTTCTTTTCCACACAGAAAAAACTCAAGCAAAACAAAAATGCAGCCGCTAAAAGCTACTTGAGAATGTTCGCCTCGAGTACGCCAAGTAGTTGGATCGAATCAAGGTCAGATAACATTCCCACCACAAACAAACTGCTCCAGAGTTTATTTGGGACCAGACTGAGATAACTTCCTCAAAAGGGTCTCAGTGCGGTGCTCAGATCAGTCCAAAATCGAACTAGAGTTTGATTCAGCTGAACTAAAAAAGAAAGGTTCGAAAATGCCCTAAAGGTACTTTCACACCTAACCCGATCCATTATGGGTGCTTTCGAGGGACTGCCTAAAAAGTACGCCTCCGTCCACGTCTACACAACGTTGGTGCAGGGGTGTTTTTTTTGTTGAAAACTGAACTACCACAGGTTTTTATGACAGAGGATGTGCTACTCGAAAGCTAAATAACTAAAAAATATGCTTAAAATAATGAGCAGAGCAACATTTTTTTTTTTCGTCGATAATTTGCTCTTTCGTTTCTCATTTTAGTTTCCGTATTTTACTTTACACTTGATAATGGTTAAATATTTGCACAATATTTGCATTTACTGGAATAAAAATAGTAAAGAAAGAATTGCAGATAAATAGGCAGCAGATACAACAAACTAATTAATACACATAAATATTTTCTATATGACTACATCTCATTGAAATGCATTTTAAGGCTTTGGAAAACATCTAGGTGTGGATTAACTTTCCAACTCTCAAGAAAAACTATGGTTATGAAAGAAAAGAGAAAAAAAGGCCAATCTGATATGACTATGAATATTCTTTCAAGTATCATAAATTCCAATCGCACTATGAGGCTCTTAATACCACACATGTACAAGAGCAGATTAACCAAAATGCTTGCCCTAACCTTTTAGCTGTGAATTGGATGCTTTATGAGATATGATTATTGAGATAAAATACAGTGTAGCAAAAGGTTTAGTGTGTGTGAAGGGCATTTCTCCAAAACTATATGGTAATGTGTGAAATTTGTTTTTAAAGAGAATAAGAATGAAGACATCCTACTGCTTCCTACAGTAAGATTTTAAACAAATGTGGGGGTGTACTTACAATGTCAACCTACTGAATACATCATTCTGAGGGACATGTATTCATGAAGAGGTTCCTTCACTTAACATTCATCTTTAGATGATGAAAAAAGCAATAAGAAAGACAGTGTGTGTAATGTGAGAGCTGTGAGATCAAACAGACAGGATGCACTTCTCTCTCACACACACAAACACACACATAAATAAAAAGACCCATCATACATCACACACACACACACACACACACACGCACACACACACACTGTAGCACGAACAGCTCTTTGTTGTGGGAGAGAGGGGCAAGACTAAACACACTAACACAAAAGTGTATGTGCGTGCGTATGCAAATATACACACGTCACACATAGCACAGATGCATATTTACCAGAAGTTTTTGAAAGGTGTGATGATTTCAAAACCCCTGCGGTCCACCTCCCTAATATTGGCAGCAGTCAGTTCCACTTCAGCAATGGCCAGGCCAGCTTTATAGTCCTGAAAAACACAAATAAAGACATGGAGAGCTATACATTTAATAAAAAATAACTGTGAAGTTATAGTGCAGCCACTAAAAAAACATGAACAATAGCATCTTTTTCTTCTCACTACCCACAGCACATAAAGTTAATTGTTCTGCATTTTGCCAAAGTAAAGCTTTTCTTGCAAAGAATTAAACAATTCTCTTCAAGCATGGAGTTATAGTCATGAGGGCCAGCTTTTTTGTAAAAACTTGACGCTTGCTCGAACCACACAGGCTGTTAGCTAGTACAGTTGTAGCACATACAGTAGCTTCTTGTAAAACCAAAACTTTCCTCAAAATGTCCGTTTGTGTGCTTTTTTTTTTACTTTGGAGTGAGGCTTAGCTAGCTAAACTCATCACCTCTCTGTTCCTCCATACTTAGCATAGTATGAAAGTAGTCTCAATCTTCACATCTAACTTTTGGCAAGAAAGCACATAAACATATTAGGCATAAAACCTGGAAGCTAGAAGAAACAGCTTACTTGGCTTCCTCTTTTTTTGTGTTTTTGGCTTGGTTTTCTCCAACCCTGGAAACAGTTATTGCATAAAACTTCTCGTGAAACCAAACATTCTGTTTGTGTGCAAATTAAACTAATAAAATGCAATGTATAAAGCTAGCCACTGCTATTATAACTTTATTTTTACTTTTGAGTGAGGCTAACTGTTGCCTTAGCTAGTTAAGCTAATTGCCTCCATGCTCCAGCATCCTTAGCGTAGCATGAAAGTGGTCTCAAGCATCACAGTTTACTTTTGGCAAAGTCATAGTAAGTTGCAAATAAGCAAATAAAAATATTAGCCAAATAATCAAACTATTCTTTTTTAACTAAAAGGTAAGACAAAACATTAACTGTTGCACCATGCTGTAGCAGATACTGAAGCATTTTTACTTAAACACTAAAACACTTTTTTACTCACTTTATTATTCTGACTCTGTTCTAGGTTTGGATTGGCTTTAAATGTATGCTGCTGTGTCTTGTTTTGATTGGAATACTTGGCCGTGTTGGAAAATAGGCTTTTACCTTACCATCCTTCTTCATATTTAAACCATTTCCATCAGTTACAATCTACAGTAAATGTACCTGACTAAAAGAATGAGACTATAGATAGAAGCAAGTAAAATGAATCTTCCATTACTTCCATTACCATTTCTTCTCATAGTTTCTGGACTTACTCTTAGGGACAGTCTAATGAAAAACTGCTTCTTACTGCTAAAATGTTCCAGTTAAGTGTCCCTTGAATCCAAGGTATTCCAGACAACTGGAATGAGACCCTAGGACTAACAAGGAACAGGGATTATGTATATCCCAACTAGCCTGGGTATGACTTGGGATCCCTCTGGATGAGCTGGAGGAGGTAGCTAGGGAGAAGGGCATCTGAGCAGCTAACACTAGGACCTAAACTCAGATAAATGGCAGCAAAAATATCACATGAATTGAGCTATAGGCTGGTTCCATTCTTCTCATTTGAAAAATAAAGTGTTTTTAGAGTCCTTCAATAAACAACAAGCACTAAGGGAGACCCACAATCACTGCAGGGACATTCTCAGTCTCTGCTGCCCTGTTTTGTTTTTTTGGAAATGGCACTGGATATAGAGTTAGACGTGTGAGAGAGGTCCGCTGAAAATAGTTTGTGACAGACCAATAACACACCGAACAGTCATCAGCTTTTTCCCCGCATCTCACCAATGACGTACAAATCGGGTGTGTGCAAGTGTTAAAGAGAAAACAGAAAGGGAGGCTATATGTGTGTGTCTGCATTGTGTGTGTGTGTGTGTGTGTGTTTGTCAGGTCTGTGTATGTGTCGGGTCTGTGCGTGACGCGTGCATGTGTGCAAATGTTAAAGAGAAACAGAAGGGGAGGCTATATGTGTGTGTATGCATTGTGTGTGTATGTGTGTGTGTGTGTGTGTGTGTTCGTGCGTGCGTGCGTGCATGCGTGCATCAGCAAAGCTCTGCGGAAAGGCAAAGGTGCATCTAGGGAATCCAAACAAACCCAAGCTTTCAGTCTACATGTTTTCTGAGGCCCATTTCAGAAATAGGGGTTAGATGCAGAGGCACCGTTTTCATAAGCTCCAGCGTAACTCTGCATCACACTGCGCCCCTCCCTTCTTCACTTCACCCTCAACACTCACAGCAGTTTAGACCATTTTCTATAGCCTAGAGCTCTGAGCTGAGAGAGAGAAACAGACAAGAAGAGAGAAGAAAAGCACCTACACCCACACACATATAGGCACAACATCACAAAAAAAAGCATTACAATACACACTTTATTCCATCACTGAGGTGTACAGAGAAAGCCAAAAAATGTGAGTCAAAAGATGGGGGATAGAAAGACAGTGAGAACAAAAAAGGAAGGGGAAGGAGGGAGAGAGTATAAGTGAAAGAAAGGTCTTGGCAATCCTCACTGAGAGTGGGTGAGACGGGCAAGGGGTCAGCTGAGCAGTTGACAGAAAGGAGTATGCGTACGTGTGTGTAGACGAAGCCAGAACAAAACAGGACCTGGGCCAATACTCCTCAACAGCGAAATTAACATGCTGCCTTAGCAAGTGCTAAATGCTGCCCAGGCTCTGCCAGCTATGAGGCATGTGTGTTTCTGTGCTAACTGTTCACCAGCAAAACCATTTACACTAATTACACCAAACAAAGCGAGGGAAGTGAATCGACACCGTCTTTGTTGATGAGGCGCTTTTTGGGAATACATGGCCCAGCAGCGCAAAGGAGAGTGTGTATGAGTGCGTGTTTGTGTGCAGAATTAATCAAATAATTAACTACAAATTTCTCAGTGTAGCTAAGTTTTGCTCAAAGAGGAAGTCACGTATTTATTTGCTGGATTTTCCAATGTAATCTTTCAGTATTCTGTGGGCTGGTTCAATCGGGTCTAATGTTGTCAAAAATCGTCATTTGACAATCATTAGCCCCAATTCCGCTACTTCAAACAAATTTAGAAGACTGTGGTGAAATACTCATGCAATTTATTATCTTTCCCTAGCAGTTCTGCTCAATGATACTGAAAAGTCTGACAGAGCGAGTGGCACAGAAACATAGCGATAGGCTAGTGTGGAGAACTCTAAGGTCCAATGAAGCGTTATGAGTAATTAAGACACTCTGAGCTCAGAAGAGAAGAAGAAATAGAAAGATAAGGAAAAGGAAAGGAGCGAGACACCGTGAGTGATACAAGTGAATTCAATGTACGGCCAGGTCCTAATTGAGCTAAAAGTTTTGATGTGAGGGCTCAGGCAGCCGCAGAATCTTGCCTTTCTATCCTATCAATTATAACCACATACAGTCATTGCTCTTTTAAGTTTAGTATGTTCTGAGGTTTGAAGACACATGACGCGATAATGAGAGCACAGGGGTGACGGAGTTTAAACCAACCTCATTCAAAGCTTATTTTCCCCAACCATTCAGTTCGGCCGAGTATCTTAAGGCAACAGACGGCTGTAATCCAAACACTAAAGGACAAATGGTTTACATGTATTGCCGGAAATTGCTGTTTCACACTGGGTGGATATATGGGAGTGGAAGGCATCTGTATGTGCACATACATGCATCAGCATCCTCAACTATTGTATGTGCATACACGTGTGCAAGTGTGATGAGAGGGCAAAGCAGTTGCCTACTGTATACCTAATGACCCTCATCCCTCTCAGGCAGCCAATTAGAGCGCTGGGTGTTAGCAGACGTCCAGCCCTCGCCACTCGTTACCTACCCAACATGTGCCGTGGCCTCCTGCCCTCTCCAATTAATTCACCAAGGATGGAGGGAAGGAGGGATGGAGAGACAGAGGCATGGAAAGGCATTAGAGGTAAAAATAACTCACCCAATTACAACAGCCAAGGGGTAGGTGGCAATAATGGCGCTTATAGGGAGAGAGGGGAGAAGGCCTTTAGGCGAATGTCTAAACGCATGCGTGATTTTATGGCTACTTCGTTTTTTTTCCACATACTGGTAGCATTGGGTATCATTTGAGTTTTATCGATTCAGATTTTGTTGATCAATTTTGGTTCTTATCAATTCCAGTATAGTAAAAAAAAAAGAGATCAAATGTTTAAATTAATATATATAGTTATACTTCTTGTCTTTACACTGACTTTTCAATGAAATTAGCCCAATTCAAAGTCTTTTTAACTGAATATTTACAAAGTCAATTCAAACAATATACATTTTTTATCAACAGTCACCACATATTGTACATTTTTTGTGGATGCTGTGGTATCTGCAGACTTCTATTAAAGAGGACTGAAAAAGGTAGCAGTAGAATGCCTCTTGTCGTCCGCATTCCAGTGTTTAACCACCTCAAGGTTTGTCATTCTATAAAGCATTGCCACTGCAAAACTGAATAAGCTTATCTGTCTGAGGAACACTGAAAAAAACTAGGGCTATAGAAAAACATTGCGCCAGTTTTTCCATACTGATCTGTCCTAGCAATGAAACACAAAAAGCACAAAATAGATAACTATTGATTGCTGTAGGCTCCACTTGAAATACAAGAAGCAACCAAATAATGAAATACTTAAGCAATGGCTCCAAAAATGTGTATGAGAAATAAGGATAAAATGCTATAACTAAAGTGTATTCAATGCACAACATCTAGCTGCAACCATATAAAAAAAACTCAATACATAAAAACAGAGGGTATGTTAGAGATGTATGCAACCATTCATTTAACAGGTCTTTTTTTTTAAATCGGCATATCAGCCTTTTCTTTAGAATAAGTGATCTTTTGGGGCAAATAGTGTCTCCATCAGTAGAGATAATTATCTCACAAGGGGCTGAGGAGGCCTGCATGCACAAATACGAAAAGGTCATCTCTGATAGCAAAGTTTATGTGGTCCTTTTGTTCCAACCCTGGGCAGCTGGGTCATCATCAGATGTCAGTGTTGGTGGCATTTCTGGGTACATCTTCAGCTCTCTGTCAGCTCTTTGGTAAGATTTTCATCTTTAGGTCTTCTTCAGCAAAGTTCTCACAGTGGAGACATTATATCCCATTTGCAAGGAGGTGACTGCCCCTTCTCTTCCTTGCTTTCCTTTCCTTCTTTCTCATTCTCTCTTCGTTGTTTTTATTCTCCTCCTCTGACTGCATTGTTACCTTATCTTCTCCACAGTCATGCTCTGTTGGCTGCTCACATGCAGTCAGCTTTCCTACTATCAATTTGTCCTTGACCTGGTCCCAGACAGTACTGTCCTCCACATTGTGCTTGAAATGTGACATTGCAAGGCATGAGATTTATATAGTTACTTGCCATTGTGTCTTAAATTTAAGACCTGTGAAATGACATAATGCACTACTAAGAATTCTCAAAACTTCTTAAGTTTGACATTTCCACCTTATACTAGGCAGGAATCAGTTGATTGGTATCACTATCTCCGGGCGGAGGAGTATACTTTGGATTGCGGGCCATGGTCACCTCAGTGCAAATAAAGATTCAACATAACTAACTGTTACTATACAAGTGGCCTACCATCATTTTTTACCATTTTTTTCAATAATTTTGTTTTTACTTTGCCTACCTACAGAAGAGCTGAGCACAGGCCCACTTTAAATATTCTAGCCAGGCATCCAATTATAATTTCTTTCAAAGCTTTCCAACCCCTTATTGTGTGAATCAGTCACTCCACAGTGGCGAGCTGCTCTAAGAGAAGCCACACAAGTAGAGGTGGCCTCTACTTCTATCTCCAATTCCATGTCCACTCAACCACTTAAGCTGCTTTAAAAGCATGCAGGGTAAGACCATCTAGCGAGGGGGTAGGTGAGTTTAAAACAGCACATGCTCAATGGAGACAAAAGACTTTTGATTATTTTAAAGCATTGAGACAGAGAGGCCAAGAAGAGTGAGAAGCTATGGATGATTAGAGGATTGAAAATAGAGGTGGAGAAGACAAATAATTAATTTATTATACAGACAAAAGGCAGAAATAGAAAGTGGCACAACAAGCAATACATACACTTATATTGGGGCCTAAACAAAAAGCTATTTAATGTTGAGGGTGTTAGACAAAAACTAAAATATATACTATGAAAATATTTCTTGGACTGAAGTAAGGAGATGTTTTAACCTCAACAATTTTGGACTGAGTGAAATATCTCACCTTAATTACATTCAGGATTTCTGAATTTTCGTCTGGCTTTACAACCAGGTAAAATTTTGACTTTGGCTGGTACTGTATGTTGGTTTAAGCCCAAATACTTACATAATTCACAACATTCCCATCAGCAACAGCTGGACTTTGAGTTTTGTTGTGATGAGAAAATGTTTGCATGCTAACACCCTACAACTAAGATAATGAATATTATCTCTGCTAATAATATTAAAAGCACGTTAAAATGGGAATTTTGACTGTGTTGGCATGGTGATATTAGCATTTAGCTCAGATCATCAATGCGTCTAACTAGAACCTCTCAGCGCAGAAAAAATTAGCAACTAGATAATAAATACCAAAAACATTTAAAGAGTTGGTGGGGCAGGTAGGAAGAAAACTGTTTCAGAAGAATGCTAACACTGCTCTATGTCTGCTGGATGTGTCAATAGACGACTGTTAGCTACAGCAACATATTTGCAACATCAGCAATGCTATGGTCCAAAAAAAGTGCAATGGACACATCACAACGCATAATAAGAGGAGGTCCTTGGTTTAGACAGACACATTGTTATGTCACAAATTCTGCAAAACAGCCTTGCAGTCTTAGGATGATGTTAACTGCTACAAAGAAGATCTTGAGAAGAGCGAATGAGAAGCAGTTTTAATTAAAGCAGAGATTAATTAAATCCTCAGCCTTGCTGTTATTATATACATAGATTACCTTTTCCACCAGTGAAGGCTTTACTGTATGTGCAGCTTTTCTTAAATAGGAATTAAAGCAAGAGGAAGATATGTGGCAAGCATTTTTTTTGTTTCAGCCAATTGTAAACCAAGATTTCAAACCTGGGTTCATCTAACTTAGTGGAAACTACATTTCATACAAGATGACACCAAGAAAAATGATTCATCCAAAAAATAAGAATCAATCAATCCCTCAGCTACCAGAGCGAACACAAACTAGAGGGCACTTGTGATGTATGAGATGATAAGACTTTAACAAGTTGCTTTGGTTGTACCACTCTGCCTATGCAGCCCATGGCAGGAAGAGTAAATGTGTAAGTGTGTGTGTGTCAGGCGTGAAGAACCAGGCGACACACTTTGCGCAGTGTCTGACTTTCTTTACCTTGGTGTTTAAATGACCTTAAACACAGCTCCATCACAGAGCTTACGGCCCGTGAGAAATGGGGTAGGGGTGGTGAAGGAGGAGCTGGGAGGATGATGTTTCCAATAGCTCGTTCATCATGTTAGATTAAATACTGCACTCCACTGAACTTGAACGGGGCAACGGTCTACCTCCCTCCCTGCGCTCTTGCTCTCCATCACTCTCTCTCTTTCTTACAAACCACCAACGCTCGTTTCTCACTCATGCGACCTCTGCACTGAAAGTGCTCCCTCCATTCTCAAATTCGTTGTACTCTGAGCAATGACAATAAAGGAATTCTATTCTATTATATCCCTTTCACTTCATCGTTCTTCTTCTATCTCTTTGTTTGTGTCTCTTGTCTTTCACTCGCCGTCGCCTTTCTCTTTCTGTGAAATGCACTGCCGCTGCTGCTGCATTTATGCCGGGGATTTAGCTTGTAAGCTGAAATAATACAATTAATTTGTTCTCTCTGATTCTCTCTTTCCCTCCGTTTGTCCCGCTGTCTCAGATCAAGGAAGTGGAAATGTGCTGACATGCAGTGATACCCAAAAGAGAATTCTAGCAAAGATGTTTGTTCACGCTAATGAAGAAAATAATGAAAGGCAAACAACAAAACTACAAGAGCGAGTGAAACGAAATGAGAGCCAAGGGGGGATGGAAATGAGCTGAATGCCTGTAGCATTATCAAATATGCACACAAATATGTGTGAGGCACTTTAAGAAATAGTATCACTGCTACCAGGAATCGTTCCATCTTAGATAGGATATCTTTCTGCCGGGACAGGAGTAGGTGGGGAGTACAGTCACTCTATGTGAGCTGGGACTATCAGGGGTTTAATTGGATGACATCAAACAAGAAAGACTCATGATAAACCTATCTCTGCTTTATTCCATGGCTAAGAGAAGATGCAAGCTCACTTTCTCAAAAAGAGTGCAGGGTATTTATACTCAAAGTATACAAAAATACCAAATAGGCTACTTAAAGACTACGCTAAGCCTTTGGGGCCTTAGGCCATGTGAAAAGAGCACCCCATATTACTTCTGCATGATTCATGAATGCTGATACTTTAACAGTGTGTTTGAGGGGGACAAGAGTTTATGAGTCATCTAGCCCTAAACCTAACTACACAGTACAGCAAATTAGTTTAGCTTAGCATGATAATCTGATAGCTTTATTCTGTCTTTTTTAGTTTTAAGATCCCATGAAACAGAGGTTAGAGCATCTTTTGTACTGTGACGTATGTCCGAGTGAAATGGAGTGTTTGAGTGGTGTACAGTCCAAAGAGGGATTTAAATCAAAACCTTTGCATTTGATTGGGCCGCTAAAAAATGGCAGGAAGTGAGAAAAACAGACCTGCAGAGGACTGTTGGCTACACACATACACCTCCCTCACCCGTTGTTAGAACAGGAGGAGGGTGAGGGAGAGACAAATGGATTAAACCTCAGCCACATATTGTTTTTGTTAGCTATTACAAACTACAAATGGTGAAGTGTGGTTTTATATGATGGGTGTGGCAAGCTACTCACACAAAGGATGAACGTTTGTAAGGACCCTTGAGTGTAGGATGAGTCACAGACATGAGAGTGATATCCATCTTCCCTCATCTACCTCTTGGCAAGAATGTGACCCATACATCCCATGCTAGGGACTAAAAGTCCCTAATATGGGATGTTTCAACCCCTGCTGCTTTGATTTAGATTCTTTCAGGGTTTTGTATCTGTCAATCAAAAGTCTGCAATACTAGAGAAGCATTTTAAAGGCTTATAAATGATCATCAGAAATAAAGATATACAGATATACAAATGTCCATCTTCCAAACACTACAAACAAGTACTACATTACCCAGGAGAATTAGACTTTTTCCCTGCTTGCTGGTTGCCATCTAACACAAATTAAGCAGGTACAGTCCAGAAAAAGTCCAGTTCATCAGAATATCATATGTATCAGAATATATTCAGGACTTCAGTTGTAGAAAATAAAAAATAATGACTGACAGTCCAAGAAATTAATCAATGTATAGCTATTAAGTGAGACCACTGAGTAAATTTAGTCAAATCCTATTTTTATAAATGCTTAATTAAAGTCTTGAATCAATTGGTAAGTGCTGTTTTTAACTGAAGGGGGAAAAAATAAGCTAATATAAAAATCTTAATTAAAAAAATACATTGAAAAAAGCTTTATAAAAAAAAGAAAACAATAAAAGAGCAAATTTTAGTCACTCTCAAAACAAGCCAGCTCTCTCTTCCTATAATATATTCAGTCATTAATGTGATAACTTGCGTGCAAATTTCGGAGATGCGGTAATGATGAGTTTGAACAAATGGAAAATGCCACCGTTTTTAAAGGGTCAGACAAACAGCTTTAACAGGGGCTTTAACACCCCCCCCCCTCCTAGCCTCCAGTTCAGTCAGAGAAATACTGGTTTAATTATGTTGTCCTGACAATATTGTGAACCTTAAAAAATGGTGTCAGTAAAGTCACCTTTGAATAGTATCAACTTCTTTTTGAATAAACCATTTTTTGTCATCTCTCTCTCTCTCTCTCCCTCCCTCTCCCTCTCTCCCTCTCTCCCTCTCTCTCTCTCTCTCTCTCCCTCTCTCTCTCTCTCTCTGTTCTACACTAAGTATTTGCATAAAGATGCGACTGGACGCGGTGCTGCAGTTGGAGGATCCTTGCATACTAATAACATTGTGACACCTGTCTGCTTCTGACAGCTCACATTCACTCAGGTGAAACTGCAGTAGCACATTCACAAGCAGAGATTTCAGCTAGCGTCCACACAAAAAAAAACTGCATGCTGACAGCCATCGATAGTTGCCACACCCGCCTATGGACAGATGGTCAATACTTAACTTTATGAATTTCAGCCGACAACACACAAGTCTTAGTGCAACTCTCTTTTGTCTCTTCACATCACTCTCCTTTGTTGTCTGGCTTTAAAAGTTTTTGTAGATTGTAGACACTGCATTGCAAAATTGTCAGTCAAACCGAATTGGACTGCAGTGAAAAACAAAGCAGACTTATTATTTAAGAGAATAATAAGAAGTATTACACTTTTGCATATGCAAGTTACAATCTGTCACTGGCAACAAACCTTCCCTTTGCTGTATATCTATCCTTCACAGTTTTGTCATCCTGTCAATCATGCTTGTTACAGTCTCTGAAGACTAATGTTATAGCTACAAACTGCCTGAAAAGTTGATGCTCAAGCTCAGAAATAAACTTAAACATCATTATTTTTTGTAAAAACAAAGCACAGAACACTAATATAGATTTCCATTGTGAATCTATTAGTGTGTATTACAAATTCACAATAACAAAATTAAAACAGAAATATGGCATGGGAAAAAAATATATATTTTTAGAGATCTAAAAGTCAAAAGATCTCTCAACCTCTGTTTTTTACAACTCAAAATTTGGCGCTACATGAAAGGCATCTTTACTCCGAAATAAGTCACAAAAGAGTGGCAATGATCTAACTATGAGGACACTTTGATGCCTGTAAGAGGATTTTGTAAAGGAATTATGGGTGAAGCAAAGAGGCACCTGGGCAACCACAAGTGCATTTTGATGGTTGTGATGTGATAAAAATGCTTGAAAGTGACCCAATTGGGTGCAGCCAAATTGCATAAAACACCTAAAAAAAGGGCAATTTGCTGCTAAGAGCAAACAGGGGAAATGCAATCGCTAATGCTGTTCGGTGGCCTGACTCGAAAGGTGGTCCACTTGGGAGACAAGCAAATGTTTTTGTCTGCTTAATGAGTGAAAGGAGCTAATTTGATTTGGTCATTATTGAATATCATCCCAGTTCCATCTTGGACCACTAACTATACATAAACTACACATGCTCTTTTTCCCCCCAACCTATTCGACCATAATTCTCTGCAGCCCAGTCATTGTATGTCAATGTTCTGGTCAATAAAGTTGCAAAAGTTAGTTGGCAACACCCAGTAGTTCCTGTGTGCCAACATGTGCTTTTACCCACTGAAAATAGAGCACAGTATATCTCAGGGAACCCTCCAGCATTTTCATACATGTATATTTACTTTCTGCATTACACATTCACGAACACCTCAGTCTCTGTCACATACATCTCCATCTCTGTCTCATCTGCTTCAAATAGGCTGTGATTATTATCTTCCTTTTTCAAACAGGAAGCTGTCATCCTGTAGAGAGGAAGTCCCAGCGGTGTTGGAAGTACCTGTTCTGTTTTGCAGAGCCTGACTTTACTCCCCGCCAGGGACACCAGTACTCTGCCTTTGTAACCGCGGAGCTCCAACAAGCCTCGCTTGTTTGTTGAGGACGGGCGGGGGAGGCTGTCGGAGCGCTTCTGGGAGCTGCAGGCGGGGGGGCGCATGGCCGTCTGAAGAGTTTCCATCCACTCCTGGCGCTCCCCTGTGGACACGTGCATGAGTGAGAGACAGAAACTGAGAAAAAGAGGCAGAGATGGTGCAGATGGATAGTGTGTGAGTGTGTGAAAGACAGTGAAAGCAAGAAGGGGAAAAAAATCAAGAGGAGCCAGAAACAGAGAGCTAGACAAAGAAAGATCAGGGCATCTTAGAGCCTTTGAATCATATATAGTGTTAATTCATCATTTTTTGCATCCCCTCTGTGGGCTCCACTGGCTCATTGGCTGCTAGCCCTCTACTGCATACTGATATAGAAAATTCAAGTATAAAAGAAATGTAATTGAAACACAGGATGAGCCACAATTGGTGAAAATTAACTTTGCCCCTGGAAAAGAAATGCACTGCAAAGCTTAAAAGTGCAAAGTCTAGCATTAGAATTATAGATAGCTGCTTCTCTGAGATTTTCAAGCCCCAAGCAAGATGTGGACTAGGGCAACTTGAGTCAAAGACGGCACCTTATTAAAGTATATAATTAAAAAAATATATAGCTTTTAATGAGACACAGCCACAGTTCTGGGAATCTGCTAATGTGTCTCAATCTGGAAAACAATGTATCAAAGATACAGGTGTGAATATATTTTACAGAGCAGTTTATTTCTATTGGAAGGAGTAACACTTTGATTTCTTCTTCTTTGGTGGTTATAACAACCAACTGTTACGGTTAGTTACGGTTGCTAGGCCTGTAGCTTTCCATTCTCACACAGGCACATGGTATATAAACAGTTTACATTGAATACTGGCACATTTACTACTTGAAATCATTATTATTATTATTGTTATTTTGACTATTGAATCTTAATTTCAGACGATTTTGTCAGCTGAAATGACGAGCATCGCTAGCATATTCAATCATTAATAGATAATTAAGCTAACATTAGCTACACAAATTGGTTGAAACACTGTGTCCTGCTGATTTTTACATTTTTCAGGCTGGCTAACTTTAAAACAAGAACCCTGTAATGCACTTGGTGACTACATAAATGATATTGTGCTAAAAGATTCAGGCTAAAGCATTCTTTTTCTAATTCAGTATAGAGCTAGTCGTACACAGTGTTTCAACCAATTTGTGTAGCTAATGTTAGCTTAATTATCTATTAATTGATTGAATATGCTAGCGATGCTCGTCATTTCAGCTGACAAAATCAAGTAAAAAACATCTAACTGCAATTTAATTCTGACCATGTTTCACACCTTCACTCGCACAGTTGTTCATATTTTAGAAGCATATGTTTTTTATTTAAACAAACCTAAACATCACCAGAGAAAAGACTTTTGTGGACAAACCAATGTCTTGGAAAATGCAACAATGTCACAGTTAATAAACTATTGTTTTATGTAGTACTAATGTATTATGTAGTGTAGTGGTAGCCTTTTTTATGTAACCTTATGTAACCCCACAAATTAATTGTATATAATTTTATTTAGCCTTTATTTAGCCAGGAGAGTTCCATAGAGATACAAGATCTCTTTTTCTTGGTAAAAACGTCAGCATAAGTACTTTCACAACAATTTCAATTTATAGAACTCATACAATACATAGGGCTTAACAAGAGAAAGAGAAAAAGAAGAGAAACATACAGACCATACCATTGATAATACAATAACACAATTCACCTCAAGACAAGGTTATAGAGAACAGCAATGTGTTTCCTTCAGGGCACTTTGTGAAAGACCTTTAAAAAGGTATTCAACGAAGGGAGTATTTTGCAGCTCATTCCATGCCCAAGGTGATTAAAAGGAGAAAGCAGTTTTACCAAGCTCTGAGTGTACCCTGGGGATATTTAAAAGAATATGATTAGAGATCTAGTGCTATAGTTCCTGGTATGATAGGATAAAAGGCTGGAGATATAAGTGAGTAGTTTACCTAACAGTATCTTGACAATAAATAGCTACATGTATTATACTCCTCTGGTATAGAAAGGACCATCAGAAAGATTCATATAAATTACCAGGGTGAGTACATGAGCCTGCAGCGTGATATGCAAGGTCCAGTAGGAATTAAGTTATATGCATGTAAATCATATAACCATAAGCCAATACAGATACAAATGAGATGTGCAGAGTTTTCTTTCTGGCTTCAAAACACACATATTACATCTGAAACAGTGTGTTGAGTTAATGGTCAGGTAATGATTTGCTTAACTGAGCTGGACCAGTATATTAACTCAGACTGGGTTCGGGTTAGGCTATGAGTTTCAATTACCTTTTAAAAGAACATGGTATTTAATAAAGTAGATAACTGTATGATTACTCAAGTCCCAAAAACTTCATCAGTGCTGTCACTGTGCGCAAATATTGCTCACAAGTCATTGTAAGGCTCACTGTCCTCGGACTCTGTGTCAGTCCCAGAGTCAAACAAAGCATCATCCTCTGTTCCATCCAGTGGAATAACAACAAAGCTAGTGAATCTTTTAGGCTTCAGATCTGTGCTCATACTGTGTGTCTCTGCCACAGCTCAATAAAACCTGCTCATCTGTGCATATCATGCTTCAACATCTGCTGATATCTCGAACTATTGTCCCGAAACACTTCTGACCAACACACTGCCTTGAATCTGTCTGGTTTTGTTTTGTATTTTTCCATACAAAATACAGCATTAACGAGTCATCTACTGTATATATATTCTCATTTGCTGACAACACAGCTGGAGCGCTGTTTATAGGTAATACTTGTGGAAGCTCACGTCATTATCTTTATAGTTATAGTTATCGTCCTTAGTGTGGACAGCCTTTTACAGAACTACAATCATATCCAGCTATCCAGGACCTCTCTCTGTATTTTAGATAGATGTTTTTTAAATAGAGCTTCATGGTGCTAAAGAACTGGTTATATCATTAGTAACTAGTCTAACCACTGTTATAGTTACATGGCCTGATCTAAAGCCTACCTCAAATTCACTGAGGAGATTGTTATCAGATTAAAAACTATTAAAATTGTTCATTTAAGAGATTCCATGGCTAGTTTCCAATATGCTAACTTGTGGCCTCGGAAGTAGTACTACGTTACTACTGTAGTTGGTACTGTAAGCTAGTTATGGTTTATGCCTGGTTATGAATGTTTAAATGTGTTTGGGCAATCTCTGTTGAGGGGGAAGGATTTTACAACTTCTCTGCAACTGGAACCTCAAAAACTCTGTCCTTGAGCAGGACACTGAATCTCTGACTTATTTTAAATCACCATGGATTACACACAGCACAGCTAAATGGCTCAAAATGGAGTGCAAAGCATCCTTTTCCAACCAGGTCTACATTCAAACGATGTATACTCAAAAGGCCTCTCAGATATTTTCCTCTACAACTTTTCAAACAGACATAAAAGAAGACATGAAGCCGGCTCTCTAAAGCCCATTCCCTTACCGCTCTAGACATTGTACTATCAAAGCCTGCAAAGTGGAAACACAAGAGATACCAAAGGCTTGTAAACACACAAGCACACACACACATCATAGGTCTACAACAGCACCCAACTGTTCAATACAAGACAGAAAAAAAAATCGGATATGAAAACGAAGCCATCACTTAGGACGGACCTGCGATATTTGCGAAAAAGCTATAAAAATATCTCATGTACTTATTTCTAACAAGGAAAAAAAAGTTTTTTGATAAGTAAATGCACTTCTATTCAAAACTTGACTGGCTATCAACTCATCATCCAAAACAAAAAACAACAACCGACAGACTGACAGAGACGTGTCTGAAATATTCAAAGTGACAGAATGATGGCGTCAGAACAACAGAGAGAATGTGTGCATGTGATACCACAGCAGGGTATCACATGCCCTTTTTCAGGAAATGTATTTTTGGATACCAATCATTGCGCGGGGGGCTGATCACACCTCCTCTTATGTATGGTGAGTAAATAATCTTTACTCGGTGTAGTCACGCCTGCTTCATTTTAATTATCCATTATGCTTGTATTGTGCCAAACAAGTCATCATCATCATCACCTAAGAAGTAAATCCAATCCAACGACAACTCAGTCCACTCACTGGTTAAGAAGAACATTTTTAGACATCTTACTACCTGGATGACTGAGATTAATCTACATAGAATTATCATAACCAATACATTTGAACGCAGGTCATATGTTACACAAATTCTTTAGAGATAAGCAATTATCAGTGTCAAATCTTGACTTAGACAAAGTGGCTTTAAAAAAAGGCAAAATGGGAAATGAAACACCTTCTAACAAGCCAGAGGGCTGTTACAGTATGTTATGATTACTTCCAGCTGCAGATGCTTGTGGTGGTGGTTAAAGACAGAAACTGGCTTAATAATGTGTTTGTGGCAAATGGGGAAATTATAGGTTTTCAAACACCAAAGCAGAGCTGCAACGATTTGATAATCGATTTGTCAGTCACCAGAAAATTAACCTGATAATTCATTAATCATCAGTAATGACAAAATGACAAAAAATGATCTGGTTTCAGCTGCTCTAATGTGAGGATTTTCTGCCTCTCTCTGTTGTATATCATTATAAACTGAATATCTTTGGGGTTTGGGTTGTTGGTTGGCTAAAAGGATACATATGATGACATCACATAAGACATAAGGAAAATATAATGGATATTTTTCAGTATTTGCTGATCTCAGAAAAATTTAATTTACCGCAGGTGCTTGTTAATTGGTGTCATATCGTTTCTAGTGTTGGTGCCATCTCTCTATTTATATCTGTTCGGGTCAACCACATTTCGGGTCCTGCCTAATTATCCTCAGGTCTATTTGGATGAGATCTGACTGTCCACAGGTGTTGAAAATTAATTTATGAATTTTCAAGAAATCTGAAATTTCAAAAAGAACCAAGTCGTCATAAATCGGTTCACATTAAAAATGAATGCCGACTGAGCTCGCATTACCTTTCAGAGTGACCTGCCGTTGTGTCCTCAACAGACTCTCCCTCTGTTGAGTGACAGAGGAGGGTGGCGTTCTCAATGACATGTCAATCATTTTGCAGCTGCTGTCAACCTGACATTGTCTTAAATTGACCTTAATTAGCTTTTTTCACTGTGACTTCCTGACCCTCCTGTAGCCTTTTGCAGACGTGTGCCTCTTTTTAACCTTGCATGTGCATATCTACCAGCATTTCCACTTCTGAAGAAAAGCTCCTCCTCCCCGGGCTATTTCTACACACTTTATCCCCACCCTGAACCCCCCAAAAACTGTATCCGCTTCCTGGTCGTGATTTTGACTCTGCTGGTCTGGCTACCTACCAGATTCTTATGAATTCACAAAGAACTAGCATCAATAATGAATCTCCCTACTCAATTATTGACTCCTCTTTACATCACTAGGCTTTACTGTTCCGTTCCCACCATGCTTTCTGAGTTCCATTACCTGTCCTGTGCTCACTTATTTGCCTGTTCACTTATTCAGGGCCTTTCCTTTCTCCCTCTACTCTCCCCTCTTCGCCCAAGCTGTCAATCTGAACCCAGGAGGGCGGGATGGAGCGAGGGAAGAGGTGGGAGGATTGCAAGAAACTTGAGAGAAATAGTGTACACAGTGGCACGCACCCCCGCCTGTGTGTTACAGTAGCATGTGTACATCCGAACGTCTCTCGCATATGTTTGAGTATATGTTTTTATTCATTTATCTCGCACATGAAACCTCCAGCAGAGCTTGCCAAATTATCACTTGTTAAGAGACTTGTTACACTGTATGTAAAGCTATGTATTTGAAAGACTATTCCCACTTTCAATGAGGAGAGACGGGGAGAGTGGAAGATAATCCTCATTGAAAGTGGATGAGATGAGAGCCGGGTCCACTCTGTGCTCAACAGAGATCTTACAGAACGCCCACACGGTCTCCATCAACAGGAATAAAATACAGAAAGAGAGAAAAAAATACATAGAGCAGAGGGATTGTGGCTGTTTGCTTTGTTTCCTCTCCTTTCAATTATGGTCATGCCAGCATACACAGAATTCAATCTTTATTATATAAAATGTTTACTACAGACTGTTTTATGGGGATTAAATACTTCAGCTTGATTGATATGATTTATTATATATATATAATGCCATGCTTATCAATATGTTCATGTTATTTTACTAATTGAAAACATGAGGGAAATCATATTGAAAAATGTCTATGTGCTCTCATCTTCATGGAGCAATTTAGCATTTCAGCTCATTGTTTTACTCATTCTCACGGCTCTCATCAGTGTTGTTTAATGGCAACAAACTGGTGAACATATTGTAGTAAAGCATTTAGCAGTTAAAGAGCCTGAGATATTGTTCTCTGGAAATTCTACAGAACAAAACAGAGCTAAAAAGGAGGGAGGATATTGGATTGAATGGGAAATGTAATGAAAAAAACAAAACAGAAATAATGTGAAGTGAAGTACATCTTGTATAAACAGCTTTAACACCGTTGTATGTCCTCCTGGGTTTTTGTTTCTGCCATCATCCTCTCTCTGGTCTTTTAAGTGTTCTTATCCTCTAACATCTCTCTAAATCTCTTACCTGTCATCGCAAACAAATACAACATGTGTTATGAGCGGGGGTTGTAGAAAGGCTATCGCTGAAGCATTGAATACAAATCAACTTTTTTTCTTTTTCACAATAAATCCCATCTTCTCTGTTGTAACGTGTTTGTTTGCATCCCATCCACACCTCTCCAACACTCTCCCCCTATCTGTCCTGACTGCTTTCCATCACTCTCTTCTGTGTCTCTTCCTGCCAAACTCTGCTTCCCTCTTGCCCACCCCCCACCCCACCCACATGCTGCCACTACTCTCCACATCACTCCCTCCCTCCGTCCTTCCTTCCTCCTCCCTTGCTCTCTTTTCTTTTCCTCACTCCATCTCTGCCTGCCTGCCTGCCTGCCTGCCTGCCTTCCTTCCTCCTTCCATCTATACTCTCTCAAGCTGACAGTACCTGAGGGAAGAGGCCACCTGCGGACCAAGTGGAGAATCAGCCGACAGCTGTGTGCACACTCTCTCCGGTGGCCTTCAATTATTCACTCACTTCTCCCCCCCCTCCTTCTCCCTCTCTCCATCTTCACTCTGCCCTTTTCATCTCCCCCTGCCGTCTCTGCCTTTACCTCTCTGTTGCTTTTTCGCACCGAGATTTCATGTCTGCTTCTCGCGTTCCACCAATGTCTGTTATTCCCTCATTTAATCCCTTCCTTCCCTCGTTGCACCCATCCCAGTCTTCTCCTTCTTCTTCTGTCCCTCCTCGATGCCTTTAACACTCTCACAGGCACGTCTGACCATCACTCCATCATTTCCTCCCCTCTCTCACCCTTACTGCATCAGCCGAGCAGCTCCTTAACTCCACTTCACTAACCTACTCCTTCTCTTTCCCTCTGTCTCCTCATGTCTCCCTCTTTCTCGTGTGTTTCCCCAAAGATTGATGACTCTCCTCTACAAGGCGAGTGGGCCTGTTTAAAGATGCATGAGGTGATGAGGCCAAGTTTTCTCCTTCTCTTTCCCTTTCCGTCTCTCTCCGCCCGTCCCTTTCTTCTGACGACGGAGCCACCTCTGCGAGAGGCTTCCCACAGATCCCAGCGAGTTACAGGCCGCCTCCGAATCAGACAGCCTCCTCCAAACCCCCCCGCCCCCCAGCTCTTGTCAGGATGGCTGAGTGTGACGTATGACGATCAGCTAGCAGACAGTGTGATAAATGATGCCGCTGAGCAACCGCGACTCATAAACGGACAAAAAAAGCTGGCAGTCATCGATATGATGATGCACTGAATCAACAGGGAGAGAGATCACTGATGCTCAGTACTCAGTGTGGTGAAGAAAAAAAAAAAGATGAAAAAAGTTTGAAGGGCAAGCTGTTGGCTTTATTGCTTTTCTATAAACCTGAGGTGAAGTGAGATTGTATGAAAGAGACATTCAATTCATTCCATGTTAATATTTTAGCTCATAATAAAGAATTCAAATAACATTTTTCCAACTCACAATATACAATAGTTATTATGCTGCATGGCATCACAAATGAGGCTGCTGATCCACACACAAGCATGAAATGAGGCTTTCATTTAGCGTATAAAGAGGCCGATGAACTGTTACATGTATTCGACCTCAAATGTTACATACATAAATAATTTGCTAATAACATTTAAGAGATAACAGCTTTTTGGGGTGCCCCTGTGGCTTTGGGGTTAAGTGGCTGACCAAGAACAGCAATGGCCCCAATTCATGTCCAGCAGGGGACATGAATTGGTTGCATATCTTTCTCCCTTGTTTCTTGTCATCTCTCTACTGGCGCGATATAATAAAAAGCATAAAATGCCTAAAACATAATTTTAAAAATACAGGAGATTAAAGGTTTTCCCCTTTTTTTATAATGAAGTAGAGGTATTATATAATAAAGAGAGCTGTTAAAAGTAATTGAAAGTGCAACTGACCAAAACAAGTAGTACACATGGGGATAGTCACTGCTGTAGAAAAAGATGTTGTTGTGAATATTCAACACTAACTTCTGAAAATGTGGCTAAAAACAAAAGTAATAATAGATAAAGTATATTTTAAATCCGCTACATGTGTATTTTTTTGTGTATTCTACAAATACAGTTCCATATTAGTAACAACTGGATATAAACTTTGCCATCTTTCTTTCTCCTCAAAAATGTACTCAAGTTGACTGTTTCTAAAATGTATTTTCATCTATTTCCTTATTAGTCCTTAAAGTTGCACTAATCATTACTTTTATGTTACAATGGTAAATGGTAAAAATGACTACATGTAATTCGAAAGTCAACCTTAGGTGTTGACTCTATTGATGAATCCACAGAGAATTACTGTATTACATGACAATGCAGTTTTCCCCAGCTCTCCGCAGCATTTTAGTGTCTTTCAGCTCATTCTTTCGATTTTACAACTTGTGATTTTACTGTTTTAAATAACCCTGTTTACAGCAAGAGGCAGCTTTTTTCACCAGAGAGCTCTGATAAACCAACAGCACACTACCTGCCCAGCACCAAAAGGCAACTACATTAGCAACTACATTAACATAGTGGAGCCTTTAGCTGCTAGACAACCTGATATTTCCTTTAGGAGTTGGTGAACAACAAAACAGATCAAGAGGAGAACGGGTAAAGAGAATAATGAGTGAATATTGGACCTAGTAGTGGAAACAACTTCAAGTGAATGCTAATGCTGTTCCATCAATAAGCAACTGACTGATAATATCTTTGTAATATCAACAATACAAGGTGATAATATGTTAGTTTTGTGCTTGCAGCTTGTTGTGGTTTCCCATAAGATATTAATCCAGGTTTAAACATCAAATTAGTTTTACTTTTGTACTATCATGGCATGAACTGGCATTTGTTTCATTTTCAACCTCAGATGGCACAGTGTTTCTTTATTTTAATAATTACATGAGAGACTTTGATATGAATGGCCAAGGGTGAATAGGTGAACTAAGTATAATCAGAGCACTTCTAAGACTGTGTAGACCACTGAGATTGTAAAATCAGCTCCAGCACTTGACTGTCAAGTGCCTTCAAGACTGATTCAAACGTTTCTTGTTCAGACTTATAATACAATACATCTGGAATTTGACATCTTTCTGGTCTCTAGCTTGATTATACAACTAGACAACATGGCACAACATCTTGAGTATTGTTTGTACTTGAGCATTGAGCATAAAAACAGCCAGTTTAACCCATCAAGAGTGATAAGTGGATGCTCAATACAGATAATGAGTAGGTCAAATATTGATAATTCTATTTCTAGCTCAGAAGATGTCAATTTGTCAATAACTCTGACTGAAGTCTCAATGATCTGCTCAATGATCATCTTTCAGTTCTACAATCTTCTTAAATATCGACATCATATAACACAATGAGACAAATTTTCACAAAGCCTTAACCATGCAAAACTAAATGTCTGTGATCTCAGTCGTTCAAAGGAATCAGAGGGTGGCCGTCATCTGACCCCAGAAATGAACCCTCGATTAGTGAATCAGCAGTTTGACCTGAGCTGCCTAATAGACTGCGATCAAGCAGGCAGGAGGTAAAGCGCGGAAAGTGTCTCTTTCCCCTCTCATTAAGGCCGACACAGACAAAGCTTCCAGCTGAAATACGATAAGCAGAGACAACTCTTACTCCATTTTGTCTGACAAGGGAGAATAAGAGACACTG
Source organism: Scomber japonicus (assembly GCF_027409825.1). Taxonomy (NCBI): domain Eukaryota; kingdom Metazoa; phylum Chordata; class Actinopteri; order Scombriformes; family Scombridae; genus Scomber; species Scomber japonicus. The sequence continues at coordinate 15,083,360 of NC_070599.1, read as the reverse complement.
AAGGAAGGACTATTAAAAAGGACAGTTCCTGTGAGATTCAAGTTTTGCTCTTTTTTTTTACATACTCTATCACTTTAGACTGACTTAATAATGTAGCTTCAGGCAGGGATATGAAGTCATTACTTCCACTGAGACCTCCCTGAACATATTTATCAAGCTTTTACTAGAAAATAAAGGGGGGAGGGGAGGGCCAGTTTAGATTGCTTAAATTCAAAGTGTTTTTGCTTTTTACCTGAGAGTGAAGATCAATATCAGTCTCACATCTGTGTGGTGAGTACTAAGCTGGAGTCAGGGCATGTTTAGCCTTGCTTAGCATAAAGACAGTGAAAACAGCTGAGGCTGTTACAGTGAAAAATATCTACAGTATGTGAACAACTCTCAATCTCTCTACTGTAAAACGGCAAAAGTTTGTGTTTATTTTTCCAGCTTTGAATGAAATACAGATTAACTGTTTTAGTTCACTCTTCCTGTGCTAAGCTAGGCTAACTGTGTCCTAACTCCAGCTCTGTACTCAATGTACTCAACAATGGTACTGAGTGGATTTGCTACTTTTTGACTGAGCCAAGCTATCTGTTTCCCACTGTTGCCAGTCTTTGTGCTTAGCTAAGCTATCAGGCTGGTGATGGTACCTTCATATTTATTGTACAAACATAACAGTGGTATCTATCATCTCATCTCATTCAGGGAAAGAAGGCAAATAAGCAAATTTCCCAAAATGTGCAACTTTCTCTTTCAACAGGGGTAGCCTACAGTGCAATATGAAAACCGCAATGAAGGAGTAATCGAAAGGGCAGAGAGAGAACTACATGTATAGAGAACTAGAAACAGGAAGAGAGAAAGGAGTAAGACGAAAGATCACCGCAGAGGCATTTAGAGAGAGTGAGGTAAGAACACAAAAGAGACAAACAGAAAGGGAAGGGTGAGAGGAAAAGGACAGAAGGAGGCGGAGATGCAGGGGAGAGCAAGAGAGAAAAACAAGACTAGACAGGGAATCAGACAGGCACAGTAAGAGAGGCAGACTGACAAGCAGAAAGAAGAGAAAGAAGCAAAGTGAGGAGCTTATGGATGACTGATAAATACAGATGAGGGAGAGAGAAACAAAAAAGTATTGGATTTTATTAAAGCAAAGGATGCACTTCTTGTACCTTCTCTTTCAGCCCGGAAAATGAACGTCCGAAGGCAGGTGACTACCTCAAACTTATTGTCACCCAATCCCCGCACCTGTCTGATGCCGCTGGCCAGGATCATACCTTTGGAGTACATCTCCTAAACAGAGACACAGATAAACAGAAAATACAGAAAATAGGTTCATAAACACAAGCAGACAGTCAAATAGCATCATGCAAGCTAATATTGTTATTGAATTGATTATCATTTTGTATTATCTGTATCTTGTAGACCCATAATTACTTGACATGAGTGTGTCAACACATTGTTTGCATCAATAGATGTGTAGTTTGTATTGTATTAACGTCAGCTAGGATAGCGTTCAATTTGAAACACCACTGACAGGCATCCTCATCAAACCAGAGCCATTACCCATCAATACAGCATCACATTTATTTGCAGAAATAGCCTTCCTGTTACCTTTCAAGCAATAACTTTGATAGATGGCACAGAGCTCTTGGACGAGAAGCATTACAATCATATCAGGTAGCTTTATTTTCATAAAACTGACCATAACTGACTTGAAATTGTCTGAAAAGTGAACCCAAATTGCAATAAAGAAGCACAAACAAAAATAACACACATAGCATTGTCATCTGGGTGTAAGGAGTTATCATAAAACAAATCTACAAGCCGAAAACAAACTTCTCAAGTGTTTAAAAAGAGACATGCTTGCTGTATTGGGGATTTGGGTAAAGCACAGGATGTGCTTGTTGGGGTAATGTGGGATTTGACTGTGTGTATTGTTTCATTACTCCCACTTTTTCCCCCAGCAACTCTTGTGAAGGCATCCAAATAAAGAGGATGTTGCACTAGAGGCTTCATGACCCTTTTTACAGTCTCCCTTGACAATGGCAATTAAAGTACTGGGTCAATGTCAGTGTGGAAAAAAAAGAGAAATAGATGGCAAAGAAAAAACAAATCAATCCTCAATATTATCATTTACAAAGAAGCAAAGACAGAATGGAACTGCCAACAAATCAGTATTCAGAGCATTATGTGACAAGTACGGCAAGCAAATGTCCTTAAAGTAGTTGGAAAAAGGCAAGAACATCTCAGATTATAATGTTTTTGTAATAAAGTGAACTGAGGGACAGTAAATCACACATATAACCTTTAGAGAGGGCCATTGACAGCAACCCTGATTATAGTACATATAAAAGCACACAAAAGTTACTGTATCAACAGATTATACAACAAACAGGCCAAAGACATCGACATAAGAGACCACAGCAATACAAAAACTCATGCATGCACACTACTCTATGTCAGTCAGACGAGATTTTAAATTGATTAAAAAGGATTAGCTCGTCTTATTTTACAAACTTGCAGATTGTTCCACTATTGAAAATCTTTAAAAGTTTTCCAATCTCAGTACTAACATCAGGATTTAAAGGGAGCAAGTAGTCTTGGGACCAAGTGCAGTGTGGCAGTGATCTATAGTTAAAAAGACATGTGAGATACCCGTGAAGTTTGCCAAGAAGTGTTTTCGTAAATAAATAGAATGCAGCTCCGTTCTCCTCTAATTGCCAACGACGGCCACCCAACTTTTTTCATAAAGAATATAACTATGCGTTCTAAAGCCATCACCAGTTATGAACCTAAGGGCAGAATGATAAACTGCATCCAAAGTTTTAGGAGTAGAAGCAGGAGAGTGCATATAAATTACATCGCCATAGTCCATAACAGCTAAAAAGGTTGACTGAACAATTTGCTTTCTGCAATTCTGCGTAGTACATGCCTTATTTCTATAAAAGAATGCCAGCGTTGCTTTTAAGGGGCTTAGCCAGTTCATTAATGTGTTTTTTGAAGCACAGCTTGTCATCAAGGTATTTATAGAAGGACACTCTTATAAATATGCAACTTGTTAGTCAATTTCAGGAAAATTGACTAACAGGTCCACTGAAGTTACGCTTCTGTAGTGGCATGAAAATCACTGGATTATGAAAAAGGAAAAAAGAAGACCCGTTGCAGACATTGCATTATTCATGTCGATAATGTCATTATTTTTGCAAAGTACGAAGAAAAAAAGACATGTCGCTCTTCATACAGGCTCAACCTGAATTTTGATTCTCTACAGTCCTGCGCACAACATAATGGCTTGTGGTGATTGCCATGCACAACGCCACGCTCCTTTGCTCTACTGTAGCGCCGCTGTCACATCCTGCAAAGACACAAGAGTGCGGCGTAAGCGAAGGACGGATGAACGGAAGAAGAAAAGGAAGTGAACTTCTGACTCCCTCTCGCCATTCTTAATTAAGCCACTGACCTTGCCATCCACAAGAGCCTATTTCTAGAGCCCATACAGCCAAAAATACCAGCCAGCACAGTCAGTTAGGGAAGGGGGGGTGGTGGTACAGGGAGGAGGGAAAGATGGAGAGAGTGTGAAATGAAAAAAAAAAGAAAGAGAGAAATTGGGTTTGTGTGAAAGGCCAAGGAGAGGACTTGAAAGAATGAAACGGAAAGACTGTGGAAGGATACAATGAGCGGGGGATGGGGGAGGGTAGGGGGGGGGGTAAAAAAAACAGAGGATGAAGCAACTGTGAAAATTCATAATCTAGAAGAGAAAGAGATGTGGCTGGTGGGTGCATAGCAGAAGAGGAGGGAGGGATGGAGGGAGGGAGGGGGAAAAAAAGGAGGCGTGTGGGAAAGAGAGACATCATGTAGAAATGAAGATGCCTATGAGGGTCAGGGAGGGGTCCTTCTCATATTAAAGCAGGATGTTAACAATGGCAAGAAGTGGCTCAACCTAATTACTGACAGCCAGCCAGTGTATTTCTCTCCCCAGGAGTTTCACACCAATATCTCCCTCTTTGTCTCTAAATTTAGATGGAAGTTAAAGGAAGGTGAGGAAAGGAGAAACAAAGTGTGTGTGTGTGTGTGTGTGTGTGTGTGTGTGTGTGTGTGTGTGTGTGTGTGTGTGTGTATGTGTGGATGTCTAGATGAATTAGCTTGGTGGCTGATAATTATACCCCAGTATGGGTTAACAGTAATTAATTGTTTTAATTCTAGTTTTGGGGTCATGAAGGAGAGAGTTGTTTAATTGCGACTTGTGCATCTGTAAATACTCTGACAGCGGAGTCGGCGGGGAGTATGAAAAGAAGCGGTCAGCATTAAAGGCGGCAGATTCAGACACAACACTACACGTCGCAGCCGCCTACACACTAACACACACACTAACACACACACACACACACAATGTTTATAGACTGATCTCAAGAGGACGGACTGCCAAGGAAGCAATGAGGCCTAACTATCTCTCTTTCTCCAATAACAGACACACCTGACTCAACTCCCTCTGCCAAAGATCTCCTCTACAGTACACTTATTCCCCTCGCTCTGACCTCCTCCCTCCCACTCTCAACTCCCTCACTCCCCACATCCTCTCGTTCTAGCTATCTCTCCCGCTCATTTTACCCTCCCAACATTTGTCAACCTGTGTCATTTTGTGGGGCGTGTCACTTTTTGTTTGTGTGTGTGTGTGTAAACTGCCTAACTGTCTCTCTTCTTTAAAAAAAAACAACAAAAAAGAGTAAACTTCAGGAAACAATTAAGGCAAAGCAATGGAGCTAAAGCCTACAATAATGGAGGCACTGTGTGGAGAAAGCAGGGAGGAGGGTAAAGAGGGTGGAAGGAGATTTTACCACCAGCAAGGAGTTAAGGCTGTGGCATTTCTAAAGCGTCTCATTTTCAGTGGAGGTATGAGGACACCAGGTGGTCGTAGTGAGGAACTGCACCTGATAACAAAATGCTTATGGGCAACAATGAATGCCTGATCAGTGTTTTACCAATTGAGGTGCCTTAAAAACGATCTCTCCGAGGCAAAGAGACCCCCCCCCCCCCCCCTTTTAGAGTAACTCCAACATGTCCTCGGCACCTCTCAAGTCAACCGCAAGTCTCTGAATGCTGAACATTAAAATGGCCTTTTCCAACATTTCTTTTCAAAATTTTTTGTTGACAGAGGGAGATTTTTACAGCATTTTTTTTTTTAGCTATGACTCATTTGTTTCATTGCATAGGCCTTTAAATTAAATATTAAACAGTGTGTAGTCATGTGAGGCCAGCTTATCGGAGTCTCATTTATTTTTTATTGTTGCAGAATTTATCAAGGTCAAAAAAAGCGCTTTCAGGTCTTAAGGGAGTCAAGTCTCACAGAATTCAACTCCAAGCCCTCATTTTTGTTCCATTTTTGGTGCCAGGTTGAAAATTTATAGCTGGATTCATCACTTGTTTTTTTGTAATTTTAGCCAGCGGTCAGACAAGCTGTACAAGTTGATATAGCTAACATGTTAGCAAACTCGGACTCATTTACACACACAGCACACACTGAACGACATTAGCATTCTTTTGGAGTCTTGTTTGTGTCCAGCTGAAAAACGTAAATCCAATATTCAGTCTCTTTTCAAGTAGCTTTGCTCTACACAAACTTCAGAGGGAAACATCTGGCTCTTCAGCGGCTTAAGTGCTACTCTGCTTACTAGTTAGCCGCTTTGTCAGCCTGTGGTGACTCATGGTTTTTACAGATTCCTGCTGTGGCTGAAAGTAATGCTGAAGATAACAGCATGAGTGAACTAAAAATAATAAAGTTATGGGCTGTAAAACCAAAACAGTGAGCTGAAAGGTGCTATAAAAATGAGCTGTCACATGATAATTCTCTGTGGGTTCATCACTATGAATGACCCTTCATATGACATATAAGCATTTTATCTATTGTTAATATAGAAATATTGGTCAGAGCAGCTTTTTTGTGTAGGGGGGGGGCGGGGAGGGGGCTTCTAGGGAACACTTCAAATTTAAAGTTGTAAATGTAGCCATGAGTTGGCCCAGAGGTGAATTTGAATTATTGATTATTTTCTTAAATGTCTCTCTATATTACATTAATGTGATCATATTGCTTGATCACAAACTACAAATATCTACCTCTATTAGAATAAACTTTTTTTTTAATTAAAAAAAGTCTTGGATATTGAAATATGTTCAGACCAATGCGTGCATATGAAAGGAAACATTTTAAATTCATGAAACTATGAAAAGTTAATGAAACCAACCATGAATCAAGGAGATGAAAAGCCTCTATGTATTCTTTTGAACAACAGCTACAGTAAGTGTCAGCAGAGGCATCTTGGGAAGAGTAAGCAGAGGAGCTTTTCAGGCTTGGCAAGAGAGAGATCTGCAGCATCAGACAGTCAGACAGACAATCAGGCAGACTGACACACTGAAAGACTGATCCTCGATCCTAAAACCTCATCACCCCCTTGGCCTCCTATCCAGCCTCATTCCCCTCCTCCTCCATCATCTCATCCCTTCATCCCTCGCAGCCATCCTCCTCACTTCCTCCTCTCACTACCCTGAAGCCAGGCTTTGGACTGTTTTCACAAGCACTCACACACACACACACACCAACGCAGACACACACGACACCACATCAGGACCCAGAAGACTATACATCTCAGGCCCAAAGCGTTCTCCCAAGTCAATCCCGGTGTTGACGAAATCAGGAGAAAGGGGTGATTGATGAGACGGATCGGATACGAGCACTGCAGTGAGGGAGAAGTGAGACTGAGGATCTCGCTACTCTCCCACGCCACCTTCGCTACCCCGATGATGACATCACCGCGGCCAGAGACCTTCAAGCAGCGACTGTGATTAAGTGCGATTAGTTCTGTCTGGGGCTGACAGATCCCAGAGGATTTCAAACTACAAGCGAGTTTTATTTTTTTATTTTTTTCTGGGTGTGAAAGTTTGAAAAAAGAGAACAAGCATGGGAATGTTTCAGTGTGTGGGTATTTTTGTTTTTGTGTACAGGAACACACCATGACATCAAACCATGCCCGTGTCTGTCCAAACTAAATCCCAGTGCACACTACAAAACTTATGCTACCACTTGTTTGTCCAAAATCCTTTTTTTTTAAAGATCTGAGAAAAAAATCCAGAATCACAGATGGGAGATAAACAGTATCCAACACACACACACACACACACAAACACACACATATCAGAATATGGTCACTTTTGAGGACATTACATTGACTTACATTCATAACCTGGATATCTACCATGACCTGAATCATCACCACTACTTGCTTAAACCCTGCTTAAACCTAACGCTTACCCTAACCATAACCACTAACCCAAAAATCAGCTTTTTTGGGTTAAATTTATTGTCCCCATTTAGACAACCCTCCACAGTTAACTGGTCCTAAGTCTGAAATTTGTCCCCAAAAGTGGCCTATGACAGACCATAAATGCACACTCAATGACTTGATGTGTGTTTTTATTGAATCCTACAATCGTTCACATAAGTCTGAGATGTCTACAACTGGAATTATATCATAATTAGCTGAAATTAACAGTCAATTAATCAATCCATAGAAAATGTATCATTACCTCTTTTGATAATGAGTTTCAGTCATTTCTCTAGTTTCATTTTCAAATGTGTTCATGTGCTATCTAACTGAATTAGAGCTGAAAGTTTTAGTTAGTTTATCGATTAGTCAATCAAAAGAAAATGAATCGGCAACACTTCCTTGTATGATATCCTGTTAATATCTTTGTCTTTGCGATGATGACTTCTCCCTACCACTGACTGCACTTCATTCTTGCACATATACCACACGCACATACACTTTTATTACATTATTTATTTTATTGTGCATTTTATTCGATTTTTCAGTCTTATTCTATGTATATTTATTCAGCCTCTTTCTCAGCTGAATTTCCCCGAGGATCAATAAAGTCATATCTTTTCATGGGCTGTTGGAATTTGTGATGGACATTTTTCACTATTTTATGACTATTTTATAGACTAAACAATTGATCAATAATGAAAATATTTATCTTGGGCTTTAGGAAATTGTGATGGGTATTTTTTACAAATTTCAATTAATCATGAAAGAATTCGACAAACTAATCAACAATGACAATAAATCAGCCCTATTAGTAGCATAGTTTTTGTACCCTAATGTCACCCTGAGAACAATGTGGTCTTGTAGTGTGAGCAGTGCAGCAATCTTAGGAACTCTGTACTAGCTATAAAAGCACACACATACATGTGTCCGCACTGTGAGGGAAAGCAAACCACGAGTCATATTTCAATTTCTGACATAAAGTGGTGCTGAGAGACTTCCCGTCTGTCCATGCAATCTTCTCCTACCCTCGCGCTCACCCTGTGGAGGTGGCACTGTGCAGCAAGCAGGGTGGTGCTGGGCCTCAGCTGGCCGCACAAAGCAGGGATGACAGAGAGATTGTGAGCGACCTCGCCGTTCACCCGAAACATGATGAAGCCCTATGCTTTCTCAGAGGGGAGAGTCACATTGGTAGTATGACTTTAAAAAAGTCCAAACATCTCTCTCTCTATCCCTCTCTCTCTCTCTCTCTCTCTCTCTCTCTCTCTCTCTCTCATACACACACACGCAAACTTTCATCTTTCCCTGCCGACAGTGACACGGTGTATAAAGTGCTGACTCGCTGGCCTCCCTGCCTAATCCCACTCCGCCGGCGACGGAGCGTGTCCTGATAAATAAAGCAACAAATGCAATGGAAAGAGAAAACGAGGGGAAAAAGAGAGCGAGCGAGCACAGAGGGCTATAATTAGTAAGTGATTAACGAGCAGGCATCAGACAGGTCCCACATCATTGATTGTGATGTTGTGCAATGCTGCTGCAGCGAAAACGAGCTGGCCCTGGGAGGGGGGTGGGGGGGTGCCGAGGTCACCGCTCACACAAACAAACGCACGCACTGAAATGTGTTTGTTCTCAGTGCGAGTTATATCCAACGGTCATTAGCAAGAACACGAAGGTGAATCACAATATGTCGGATAGGTTATGACCTCTTGAGACTCACTCGAGAAGAGTGAATACACTAGTTAAAAGTTGTTTTGAGGTGTGTTTGCAAATTCCTCATGTACTAGTCATGTATGCTTAACGTTAAACCAATTTTCAAATACATGAAGAACAATTTGACACCTTTGATGCAGCTAAAGGTTTATATATATTTCTGTTTGGTATGAAAACTCAACACTACCTTATTGTGTCAAACTGTACTATGCAGTACTGACCAAAATCAAACCTTGATGATTGACATTCAACAGTAACATTTCAATAAAAGGATACAGTACACTAGTATTGCACTAGCATTGGAACAGTGTGAAGTACTAGTGCAACATTGTTTCACTGTCCTTTTCAAGCTGTAGCAATTTTAATGGTCTTAATAACAGTTTTATTTTTTTTAAGTATGAATGATTGTAAGGTATATATATTTTAAGTATGTGCTCTGTGTAAGAATTTTTGGGAGATAAATGTGCTGAATACTGAATATGCTATGTTTTAGTCTTTCTTGTCAATCTTGAATTGGCACAGAGCTCATTCATACTCAGTCTCCACCTTCAGCTAATTAACCAGAAACATTTTGGCTGATTAGCTGATTTTCATTTAAATCTGCAGCAATGACCACTTCTAAATATGGAATCAATACAAAAAGGTTGTGGAAAAAATAACACTGTCCGGACTACGCAGGTGGAGGTCAAAATGTTGTCATGTATGCATCTTTCTTAAGTTTTGGCTTTTTCAACCCTCAATACTCTACTCCAACCCCACCCTTCTCTACCTCTTTTTGATGAGGAGGTAGGAAATGCTGAGTGAAATTTCAAAACTCAGCTCAAAGGAGAGTGACGAAAGGAACAGGGAGGCAAAGAAAAGGATAAAAAAATAACTCACGAAGGGACAAAAACTTTTGTCATCAGGAACCTCAGCAAACTGAGATTTCTGTAAACTTACTGGGCAGAGTTTAAAAGATGATGATTTGATAACAGATTTAAGAGATACATAAAGTGACTCAATTGACTATTCTAGCTAAATGTGATTCTAAACTATAAGAAATACTGAAATATAGAATATGAAGTTTCTTTATATTTAAATGTTAAGAATTAAATAAAAATAAAGAGTTTGGTGCAAAAATAAATCAATATTTTAGTTTGAAGCAGATGAAACTAGAGTTGAAAAACAGTATTAAACTTAAAAACACAAATAGACATATAATAATATATAATATACAGTATACAATCAGAAAAAGATAAAAAAAGGACACCGTGTTCATTCTATTAAATTTGGAAGAACTATGAACTAAGCTCATTAAATTCATAAAAAGAATGATGATGATGCAGTTTTCTATGAAAATATGAAAAGAGAAGTTAAAGTTATTAGAGATTGCATAGCAACTGCATGGAAGTAAATAGAAACTGACACTGCAATTGTGAACACCATTTTGAGAACTAGCCCATTATATAGCCTGTCCTACTTTCACTTCACGTATTGGAGTGATAGAAGATGAGGTTGTACAGACCATCAAACAATTAAATGATGGGAAAAGGTCCAGACAGCCCACTGAGTTTTATCAGCTGTTTGTTGATGATGTCATGAATATGCTCACTTCAATGTATAATCAAGGTCTGACTCTGCACAGTGGCTGTATGAGGGACTCTTTTACAGTATGAAGCTGTTTTTTGCTTACTGTATAAAAAAGGTGATGAATCTAATATATAGATATTATAGACATCTTATTAACATTAATACTCACCATAAAATATTTGATAAAATAATTATGAATTCATATATTTTAGCCATCAGCCCCCCTAAACAAATTAACAAAGACAAACATTTTACTGGAACACATTTAGGCCATGTGCGCAAAGTTACTGCTATTGTTTATGCTTACAATATCAATCAACTATAAAAACTTAAATTATGATAGCACAGAGGTGATTAAAGTAGAGTTGTACATTAGCTGATATCTGCAGAAACACTTCCTGTTATGTAACGACAAAACAGCATTAAATTATTTGCTGTCATGATGATGAGACGCAGCAGTGTTACAGACCACAGAAAGTTTGAGATCAACTGAAACGGTTTGAAGTAAATTTTAATCTATGTTATCAATCTGTCATGTATTGTATTAAAGAAGATAAACTGCTAAACAACCAGAACGGATACAATTAATTATAAGCATTGTGCATTTAAAAAGTTGCAAAACAAAGATGCGTCATGGTAACACAGCAGACTGTAATCGACACAGTGTTCAAACAAGTACTTGCTGACCTTCATCGGAGAAGTATAGATGAATCTCAGTGCCTTCCATGGACTTTATACAAGATCATTGTACTCTAAGCACTTTATAAATGTCTGCACTTTAACACTTTTGGATTTTACTGTTTAAAATATTTGCAAATTTTGTAGTGAAATTCAATAAAAACGCAATGAGGGGGAGAAATGCTGAGGGAGTCAAAAAAGAGAGGAGAGTCTTCCCTCTCCCTCCCCTTTCCCGAGGAACTGGTCAGGTGCCAACATCAATGTACTTTACTGTATGGCTGGGCGGGCACAGAGAGTGCTGGCCTGTCATGCATGGCGTAATGTCGCTCCGTCCTTGCCCTCATTCTTTACCCTGCCAAGCTAATGATGATGATGATGACAATAAGAACGAGGAGGAGGAGAAAAAGAAGAGAACACTTAGAACTTGGCTCACCCTTTCGTGGTATAGTTTGCTGCAACGGTCTTTGCTAGTGTGAATGTGGTTTCTGAGGGTGTTGTCAGCAGGGTTGTGTAGACATGTGCACACAAAAGGTTTTAAGCTTTAGCAGCCATTACAGTGAGTGCATATTACACTTACTTTGTCATTGTTGTAGTAGGCCAGACTCTCGCCATCAAATCTCACCCACCTCCTTTGAAAAACACACTTCCTGCAAAGAAAGGTGAAAGGGTGAGGTGAAAATATGCTTCTTTGCACTTCCAAATTCAATCCATCTGGCTCATTCAACCAAACTAAGCCAGTTTTCGAGTGAAATGAGCCAAAAGGAAAGAAAATCCCAAACAGTAAGCCAGTCCCTAAATATGCTCTGAACAGGTACTCATATTTCATCAAGACTGCCATTGATTCATTAATGTCAAGAGTTGTATCAACAGCTGTCAATTAGCATAATCAAAACAAATGGCCACTTTCAGTTTGAATATTCAACAGCCCAAGGGCAGTTTGCCAAACCTATGCAAATCAGGTGTTGAAGGAGAATATAAAAAGGAAGTAAATGATTGATAGTTCTGCCTTTGAGCAACAGTGAAATACGAAGCTCCAATAGACAGTGGAGAGAAAATGCCCTGTCGTTTTGCCAGAAAAAGCCCAACTAAGCGGAAGTGGACTTATTGTACATATCAATACTACAAGGCTGTCTTCCACTTCCTATCTGTTGGATTGTGCTATGCATTATGAATAGATCTGCTTAAGGCTTCTGTATCTAATACCATTTATCAGTTTTAATTGCACAATGAAAAGGGCCTGCAAAATAACAGTGTTGCTGGCTGGAATGGCCCAGCAACACCTCAACCACTGCTTGGTTGGTGGTTGAGGTGTTGCTGGGCCATTCCAGCCAGCAACACTTTGTACCACGTATATATTTAAGATAAAATGATTCACACAAAAACGTAGTGAAAACAGACCTAGATTTATTTTAACAGGAAATGGACATGCATTAACCAGCAATCTAGTGAAAATGCAGAGCTGCAGAGCTGGGAATCTGACTGCCAACAGCTCTACTGCAGAGGATTTCATGCAGATCTATGTATCATTACATCACATAAAGAATTCCTAATGTCTGATCATCTGAACTGAATCCCAAATGTAATCTAATGTGTCTAATAGCATTTATAAGCTTGAGAAGTATTGTAACCTACCCTTGAGGCGACAGTTTGTCCAGCCAACCCACTTTGAGCACCTGGTGTTTAGGAGCTCCGTAGAAGCATGCATATGGGGAAATATCAGGCAGTGCATTTCTGCCCGTTATCCCCAGAGCATCTGCAGGCGCTGAGTAGAGGTCACATTCCACCATGATCAAGGAGCTGCCCTGAGAGATGGTGCCAGGGGCCGCTGCGCTAACAGCAAGAGCGTCAGAGGTTACTGTGCAACTTTGGTCAAAACTGCCTCGCGGCAAAATGCTGACACACTCGTCCACTGTCGAATATTCGTCTTTGTAGTGGTCTGGAGGAGCTGCAGCAGGAGGAGACTCTTTTTCCTTGGAATCTTTCTGTTTGAGAATCTTTTTTCTAAATGGGGCACATATGACATTATGTGTTAGGTGACAATATGTTCATCTACTTATGTACAATTTGTGAATTCAAAGCAACTATAACTGATATTTTAACCATAAACATGCATGCAATAAGAATGAGTAACGTGAAAGGCATCGCTGGTAGTGATGAATCCTAACTACCCAACTCTCCATTTCTGGCCACGGAAGGAAGAGAAAAAGCTTTAAAAACCTGCTGTACACTACCTGCTAAGCATGATATAGCTAATAGCCACAGTTAGCCACTAGCTAGTGGAGCATTTAGCAGCTAACTGACCTTTTATGTAGAAAATATAATACAATTGCCAATACTGACTGCTCAGTTTAGATTTTTATTTGTGGCCTTAAAGGAAAATGCACTTATTTGCTTTTGAGAGTTCTGAAAAGATACCCCTTTCATGTCTGTGAGCTTATTATGCAGCTAAAGACAGCAGACTATTAACCTAGCTTAGCCTAGAGACAGCAACAACAAAAATTAAACAAGTAAGATATACCCTAACATGTTCACTAGTGAGCTTAAACTGGAGATAAAATATAAATACATTTGTACATAAATTGGAGAAGTGCATTTAAAAAAATATTGACAACCTCCTTTCAGAAGGCCTACTTCTGTATATAACTGGAGCAGGATATAATTGGTCAAAAAGATGTGGCCACATATTTGCATCAGAATATTCAATACCAGACCATTTTAAAACATCACACCAGTTTGCAAAGATGCATGAAAGCAGATTATATCACATTGTGCTTTGAGTGGTGGCTGCAACCACTATTTTCAGGACTGCATTTGCTTAACCATGTGATGTACTAAAACATGATATGATTCTATCGTGGTTTACATATGTTGATCCTGAGACTTATTAACCATAGAAACATCGGGTCAGTAGTTCTCTTTCTGAACATCTGAACCTCTGTTTTACATCAGCATACCGTACCTCAGTTTTTTCTGTTTTATCTTGTCCTTAAAACCCTTCTGTAACACTTCTTTACCTCCTTGGTCCTATAGAACATAGAAGAGATTAGCATCAGATGAAAAGAAAGTGTCCATGTTTCAGTTAGACAATGTTATCTTGTTGGTGCACTAAGCTATGTTAACTTTAGTGGCTAGGTGACATTTCTATTAACCTCAGGGGGCAAACTGAAACAGGCACATTTTACACTCTGCTATGTGTGACAACATTTACACAGAGGGAAGTTTAGTGTGTAGATTGTGGCTGCAACACTGCTGATAGTGTTAAAGATCTGAGAAATGTCTGTTCCTCTTTGGCAAGCTGCTATTCACTGTCCACGAGTGGAAGTGTATAGCCTACTGTCTTACCGGAACACTTTCTCGTCTGTTGTACAGGAACGTTTCTCCATAGGGAGCAATAGGCGTCAAGGTTCTTTGAAGTGGAGCTAAAAAGGACACACAGAGACAACACAACAGTGGTTTTGTCACGGCATTGAAAGTTGCAGAATACAGTGTGAAGGCCTCAACATGGTGAATGAAAGTAAGGAGCTTAACAGAATTGTTCCAGTTGAATTTTAAACCCATCAGATGTTATAGTGCCCTTTGATTAAACCAACTCATTGATCTGAATAAATGTGCCAACCCTTGATCCATGCAAGCCAGTAAACCAATTAAATTTTGTTTTAGCATGCCTATCTCTCTGCCTCTGCCTCTTCCCTGCCCAACTGGGAGTATGATCCTCCTCAGTCTGTATCAAACAGCCTGAGTGTCTGCCAAGGCCATTTCTCTGACTTTGCTCTTACAGGGACCGTGGTCTGTGGTCGGTGCAGGCAAAGGAAGAAGAAGAGAGGAGAGATGCTGGCCAGACACTATTAGTCTGGAGACCCGAGGCCACCCTGCGTGGGCCACTGCCTGTCACTGTGAAAAATGACACCCCCCTCTCCTGAGGATGGTGAGGGCCAGAAGACGCCGCCACGGGCTAGACACACACATAGACACTGACGAGAAACAGAAATGCACTTAGAAAGTGGCGTATGAAGATCGAAACACCCTCAGACACATAAAGATGCCTTGAGACAAACACAGACATGAAAGGATGAACAGTCAAATAAGCGCAAACAAGGCATAGACACAAACTCACATCCATACAGACGTAAATGTACTCCTTCTTAAAGCTTTACAGACACCAATTCGCAGATCCAAACAATGTGGACCATTACAGAGGGGAGCAAAGGGCATGTACTGGGCTTGGTAAGCTTTATGAAGGGGTCAGTTTACTTGATGATAGAATCCATTCCAACACAGCGGCCCTCTCTATGGACATGCTTGGTGGGCACACAGCAACCATCAATCATCATCTATCAGCCGACCTTCAGGCCACTAGTGATTCTCTTCGAGGGCCGCCGGACGCTACTGTACTCAATTCCTGTCTGATTCTTTTTATTGTTCCCTCACTGGCCCGGGTCTTGGGATTTTGTCTTTGTTTCTCTCAGTCTACCATTCTGCTTCTTTATCTGCTCCTGACCAGACTCTCTCAAGTCGCAGTCTGGGAAGCCATCAGCTCAGAGTTAGTGAGGAGATTGATTTTGTTCTGAATGAAGTCTCGCCTCTTTTAAGTGAGGGAGTTACACGTCACTTTGTTATTACTGCTTGTCTGTGTCACTCCGACACTAAGCATGGAGGGAGGAAACAACCCGCCATCTGAATTTAAATTAATCACCAAACAGATTAGCATGTTAGTCATGAGTTGTGAATTCCCCTGGGGAACTGGGGGGAAATATGCCAACTGAGCCATCAAGAGGTGAGATGGATAGAAAGCTCTGGAAAGTCTCTGTAAATTGACCTTGAGTTAAAAATGATTTGTTTGGGCAAGACAATATCCCCAGGAAGCCAATAGACCATATACATTTTAAAATACTATAAAAAAGTAAAGTAAAAGTAAAATCCCCATCAGTGTGCTAATTAGCAAATGTTATATTTTAAATAAAATGCTGCTACATTAATTAACTGAAAACATTAACAGATCATTTTGTTTGTTTTGTCTGACCAATAGTCCATAACCCAAAACTTTAAAATACTGATATAAAAATCTCACAAGATGAAATAGTAAAATACTAAAGAGTGTCAATAAAAATCCAGGAAAATTCTGGTGTACAGGAGATACAAAATTCAAATGGATTATTATTTTTGGTGTGCTTCAGTTTGCTACTTTGTCTTCAAAGCCTGCTAAAGAAAAAAGCCTCAAGTCAGCCTCCAATAGCAAGTTTCGATTGTTTCGACTTTTGAGTGAAACAGTCATTCTGTGCAACTACACTGGATACTTTTAAAGTTTTGGATCTCATCTAGGAATAAACCCTCCAAATATGCTTTGGTAAAATGATATGTCAAACAATGCCTTGCTAGACCTTGCTGTGAAGTGAGATTTAGCTTGCTAGTCAAGCTGCCTGTTCCCTGCTCTGGGACTGCCTTGGCTCCCTTTCTTTGTCCATATCGCAGCCTGTTTTGCATCCATGTCCTCTTCTTGCCTCCCAACCCACTTCACTTGCCTTCCTCTCTTCTTCCCTCTACTCCCTCTCTTGTTCCACACAGAGAGAAAGTTGGAAAACAAGGCCTGCCAAGAGACTGCTCCAGTGAAGGTACACAGAAAAAGGAGTAAAAGGAGTGAAGGTGAAGCCAAAAAAGAGACGTGAGGGGAGTTTAAGTGTAGAAATCTGTTGATACACTCGCTGTAGATAACAAGAGGAGGGAACATCACAATGTGGTCAGATATGGTCCCAATAAGACATATTCACAGGATTTACAACACAAATTCATGCACATTGTCATCACACATATACCTCAGCACATACAGTAAAGCAGCTCACGTACTACCTTGCCAAATGGGACATATGGGTCTGCTACGTCCAGTCAATACAGCCAGGGAAGAAGACAAACTCAGAACATATTTGTTCTGGTTGTACTACAATCCTTTGTGTTGTTAGCAAAGTTAAATAACTTCTAAAAAGGCGGGCGACAGGAAAACACACTAGCGTCTCGCTGAGGGACAAGATGTGAGAGAGCATATTCCCTGTGAGATGTATGCTTGAATCAGGGGCGACGCCGTTTCCCACGATACCTCCACCCCACCCACACAATACCATCATCTCCTCTCCCTTCTTTCATCCGGGCAAACAACAGGCACTGCTGACTCTACTGCCAAATGAAATATTCATGGCAAAGATGAAGCGGATGCAGCTGAAAGACTGTGTGTACCTTTCTGTATGCCGTTTGCACCGGTGGGACCTTCGAAGCCGGTTAGGTGTTCAGGGCTGGTTGTTTGTGCTGGTGGTGCGCTCCTGAGGAGGAAGAAAAATCAGTGGATTAGAACCACCAATGCAGTGCATGAAAAACTACAGTCGGTAGCAACATACAAACATAAAGGCCTTCCGAATAGAGATGTGAAACTCTGAAGTTAGTTTCCCAGTTCAGAAGTTCAAAATTATAGGCAAGGGCATTAGGATTGTTACTGTACATCGAATATAAAGTTGAATGTGAAATTAAAGGTTACAGGTTCTCTATAAGTTTAAATCTGAAAGTAAAGAAAGTCAGTCCTGTTTTCCTGTTCAAATCTAGTATTATCCTGGGGCACTCCACTTTGTTCTTCTACTTGTATCAAAAAAGCAAATCAATTCTGAGAAGTACCAAGTTATGCTTAAACTTAGAAAACTTGTTTAGACCTTGAATATTTCATATTGGGAAATATGCTTATTCTTTTTTGCTAAAAAGATTGATTCAAATCTAATTTCTTTATGGTAAAAATGAAGCTACAGCTAGAAGATGCTTAGCTTAGCTCAACACAAAGACTGGAAGAGGGGCAAAACAGCAGCTTCGCTCGTTCCTAGGGCTGGGTGTCGGTACTCAATACCTTTAAGGTATCTTCTGAAATAAATCAATACCAAGTAGTATTAAAACGTCTCCCATCAAAAAATACCTGCAATAGATTATTTTTGCACTCAGAGCTAGATAATTGGACTATTTGTATAGACTTGCTCATAGTAAATCAATGCAAATGTTCTTCAATTTAATGCGATGGGTATCAAATAAAGCACTCAATTGGTATCTGTATCATTTTATGGTACTTGGGTTGGTTACCTGTGTCATCATTTTTTAAACAGTACCCAGCCCTACCCTGTCCATAGCTTTTGGTTTTACGCCAATCTGTTTCTTGACCACAACTAGTAATTTCCTGGAGACTCCGGCCAAGAAATAGTCTGCCCCATAATTCCCTGTAAATTGTTGTTTCTACACTATGGCACAAACAGGAGATAGAAAGCTTTAGAGGTGGCGGTAGGTGAATTTTGTTACCCACAGACTGAGCCAAGCTCACCATCTCCCTTCCAGTAGCATTATATTTACTGCAAATACATCATAGAAGTATTAATCTTGGCGTCCAACTCTCAGCATTAAAACAAATAAACATATTTCTCACATTTTCTATTGCTTTAACTTTAAGCTCCATACCTGTCCAGAAATGGTGGCACGGCATGGTTTGGGATCTCAGGGACGGGCCTGTGTCTCAGCCGGTAGGAACGAGTGGGCCGTGGACCTTTACGACCCTTAAAACTTGCCTGCAACTCATAGATGGAGTTTTCCACCATCTCGCCTTGAAAACCTGTTTGGTCTTCACTCAGGGTTGGGTCGGTAATAGACGGCAAAGGCTCCTCTGAGGAAACCTCCCAGTCTGAGGGGATTTCAGAAATGTTGATAGACTCACTGCTACTGCTGCTGCTGGAGGACAACACAGAGGAAAGCACTCTGGTATGTTGGGAAGTGGACTTTTGAATGTTTTGAAGATTACGTGGGGCCGGTAGAGGCGGGCGGACATATCTGCTCTCTGGGATGTCCTCAATTTCTGATCCCAGTCCTGCTCCTGGAGGCAAAGTCTGACACCCTTCCAAATCGCACTCATTCTTGTCCTTTGACTGAGGGTTCGGACATGAAGTCCCCCTCTTTTTATCGTACATGAAAACACGTCTTGGGTATAGCACAGGTTTCCTCCGACCCCTTCGGTTCTCTTGCCCTCCCTCTTCATCTTCCTCTCCCCCACTCTGCTGCTTCACACCAAGTGCTTCCAAACTGCGGAGGATGCGTCTACGATGGCCTGTTGGAAACACTCTGAGCTCCAAGAGGCGTTCATCTGTGAGGTCTTTGCAGTCTCCCAGAATGTGGTAGCCTTTCTGCTGCAAACATAGGGTGTACTGGGACAGGCGGAGGGTGCATAGCCAGTCCTCAATCTCCTGGCTGGGCTCTGGAGGCTCCAACATGATGCTCTAGTCTTGCATCTGCCACATCAGGAAGAAGCTGATGAGTGTAGGAAACTGGTCCAGCTTTGAACTGTTAACACAGAGAGAGCAGATATTAATAACTATCTGACAGTCTGCAGGTGAAGAATTTAGAAGTTGAATATCTACTTTAAATATCACTTTGATGACTTTGATCAACTTTGGCTGTTAAAGCATGACATCATTAAAGGAATAGTCTGACTTCATGGGAAATTCTTCATTATTAATTATAAATTATTTATGAAATGATTTTCTTTCTTGCCCAGAGTAGATGAGAGGATCAATACAACCATCACATCTGTATATTAAAAAGTTAGCGTCAGCCTAAAGATTGTTGGCTTAGCTTAGCATAAAAACAAGAAGCAGAACTTCTAACTTCTAAAGCGTACTACTGAATATGGTATGCCTAGTATATTTAACACGTACAAAAATACCAAGCTGTGCACTGAGCGGGAAATATAATAATGTATTCATTAAACAAACTAAATATTATTAATTTGAGAAATGTTAGGGGTGCTGATATGTAGATTTTATATTAAGATAACATCTCCTGGCTGGACCTTCATATATGAGAGTAGAATAAATCATCTCATCGAACAAGAAAGCAAATTAGAGAATTTCCGAAAATGTGAAATTATTCCTTTAACTTTACTGTAAAAATATATATATTTGCACTACATTCAACCAGGTAAAAAAAAACTGCCAGCCAGTATAACCAGACCAAAATTTGCAACACTCCTGGATGAAATAGCAGGAAACAGCTATGAGGAAACAGTATACCACCCCCATAGTCAGGTTTTAGTTACTTTCCTTTATGTCTGACATTTGAATTAAACAACACACAAAATGAATTCCTACAGAAAGGCACATAATTGACCCCGTTTTCCTTTTTTTGCAGCACTTACCACAGTACACTTCAGAAATCCAAGCTTTGCATTGCAGCTCACTGCCTGACAACATATAATAACCTTGTGTTGAACATCTGTTTCCTGATGCTTTCACGCCATCTTTTCATAGTCAAGCACCAATGAATAGTGTTGCAGAAATGTGCTCTCCCTCCCTCTCTCCTCCTATCTATCTACCTCTCACTCACACCCACAGGAAGGCACATCATCACAACATCTTGTCATGTCCACTTCTCTTCTTTACAAGCCTATAGTACACAGGGCACATGAAGTGTTACTTCTGCTTTCAAGTAAACAAACTCTTGCAGCATGCGCATGTGTATATATTTGATTGCTTTATTATGTAAGCAGTTCACAGAATAAACAAGAACAGAAACTGACCGTTATATACAACATATTTTTAACATGAACCCTGCATTAAATTGTATAGCATATCTTTCTCTGAAACATTGCTGTACTAAAATAATGATTGTTGTGCATAAAACTGAAGCATCATGCACAAAGGTCATCATTGTGTTCATTTGTGTTCAGGGACCTTTGAAGTCTTGAGCACACACATTACAGCTGTTGCTGGAAGCAACATTGATTTATTTTTAGCATTGAGGATGCAGGTACAAAATGTCAGTGCTAGTAATAAAATATCTATGGAGTATCAGACTAGCCCAGCAGTGTGCTGCAGCATTAACATGCAGGAACCTGTATTGGCTCACAGCCATTACAGGCACACGCCAATGCTTGCTGGCACATTTGACCTGGCTTGCGCCACTTCTCAGCCTTTTAGTGTTTATACACCCACTCACACAACTGCACATAAACACAAAACTACACACTATGGAGCCCGCAAATACAGAAAACATTATTATGGGCTGGATAGAGGAGTTATGATCCACAGCTACTGCCCGCTGTCAAAACCCACAGTGTGTGTAGATCAATAGCAAAGAGCTAAAAGAGAACTTCACAAGATAAACAGCTTGAACATGCCAGGCAGGCATGAGAATATAATATGGAACACTTTGTCTGTAGATGTGAAGAATCAAAAGGAGGCAACAAACACACAAATAATACACAAACACACTATTCACTGGCATACAATTGGACAACTGATCAAAGCACTCAAGTTATTGTTTCCTCATGTCTGATATGTCTGGAAGCCAGCACAGAAGTGTGTGTCTGTGCTACACCCAGCCTAGCGGCCTTCTACAATAACACAGGTATACAGGCTATGGTTACCCAGTGTAAGGAGTGAGTCACAGCATGCACGCCCATGCCTGCATAGCAACACACACCTACCTCATACTTCTGCACATCCCACCCTGCCAGCTAACTTTGAACAAAGTCCAACTAGTGTCCCCTTCCTGGTTTGAAGAAGAAAAAAGAAAGTAGCCTACCTGTGTATGCAAGGGCAACTGGAAATACCACTGAACCGTGCTTCCACTTTTAAACGTGTGAACTGCAACCACAAGAATGTCAGAAGAGTGGACTAAATATAGTCTAAGTCTTATAAAGTCACTCCACAAATTATGTTGTTGTCCAATGTGTTGACAATGGTATGGCAGTGCACGTGTGAGGTGTGCTAATATGTGTTTACAATCACTTACAAAAAAAAAAAGAAAGTGGGGGGAAAAAAAGGTATTTCACAACTATGACTATAATGAAACAGATGCCATAAAAGTCTGACTGACGCAGCTTCCTTCACTTTCTTATAACAGCTTAATTTGCCGAGAAATGATACAAATCACCATTTAAAACACCTGTATTAACTTCTAAATATGACGTGTGAAAAAATGACTGGTTTATCTGCCTCGTGCCCACTTAACTCGGCTTTTGATAAATAAATGACGTAACACGTTAGCGAGCGTCCTCGCTGGAGGTTAGCGGCGCTTACCTGCGGGTTAAAGACAGTAGGGGACCTCGGGCATCATCCTCACACCGCTGCCGGGTCCACTTTCTGTCATATTTTGCCGCTCAGAGACTCCGCTGGCTGCCTCAAGTCCCCAACTCGTCTGTTTCCGTTCCCTTTCTGGTGAAGCACTGAGAGTTACTGAGACTACTCCACGCCCATTTCAGCACACAGCCAGAAGTTTAGACTGAGTGGTTCACTTCAACTTCATTTCTACTCGCAGTACAGCATAATAAACACTACAGGTTGTAAAAGTTTTAATGATCTGGTTGGCTTCATTGCAAGTTAGGTTTGAATAGTGTTGCTTTGTACTCTCACAGTGCCAGTTTTCACGATTTAAAAAGAAGAAGAAGAAAAAAAGTGTGTTTGTAGAGGTGCACTTGTGATGTGTTTCCTGGGAACACTTGCATGTCCCAGCTTGATCCTGAACTTCCAAGATACTCATTCAGCTGAGGCAGGAATGCAGTGGGCTCCCTGGCATACTTGATGAAATGAGCCCTGGGGAATAAGAACACATTTTATTTCATTTTATCCATTCCAATCATTACTTGTTTAACCCTCATCCTACTGTTGACTGGGGTCCCCAAGAATAAACTATTGTAAGAAATAAGTAACTAATGTCAACCCTGAAACGTAATGTAATTTTAAAAAATGATTATTTGAGGACATTTACGGTTAATTTGCATATTGTGTAAAGTGGAAATGTAGTTCCCCCGGGGACCTCAATACATTGGTGTTAAAAAGCCCTAATTAAAACACAATGATATGAAGTCATTAGGAACATTGATTGACAAAGTCATGAACACTTGGGATGATAGAATAAAGCATCTATGATATATAACGGAAATTACACCTTTGGGGGTCTTTGAGAACTCCTGTCAGTAGGATTAAAGTTTTAATTAAAAATAACATGGGACTGTAGCATGCAGTATAACATTGAAATGTATGGGACTGCTGATTAGTAGTCAGGGTTTGTGCTCCAGATCCACAGATATACATAGTGTAACATTATACGTTGGTGACAGAAAGAAACTGACAGACTAACCACAGTTAGTACATGAACATATATAGGCTATAATAGGCTATATTGTTTTATGAGATTTGATTTAGTGAAACACTACTACAACTACTACTATTGCTACTGCTACTGATTATTATAATGATAGATTCAAACTAAATACATATCAAATAAATAAGAGAAGACCATACAAAAGAATACAAAAACTAAGGAAAAATTACTTTAGGACATTTACAGAAAGGCTGGTGCAAGAAAAAGGGGGGTGTAACTGTTAGTGGTTTCAACATGTTTTCAACAATTTCCTAAAAATAGCTTTTCTGTAACTGTTCATTCTTCGAATAATGTCATTAGGGGAAATCCACTCATTTCATCTTCATTTTTCTTTCAAAGAAAGACTCTAATGTAAAACACAGTCAGTTAAATTGCAGAGAATGTAATTGTTAAGGTTAAGGTCAAGATGCCAGTTAACTACTAAGGAGAAAGACAGACAGACAGACAGACAGACAGACAGACAGATGTGAGGGTTAAGGTTAAAAAATAAACCATTACCAACATCTAAAGTGAACAGATGCATGAAAAATGGAGTTTTATTAAATATTATTAGTATTAATAGTAGGTAGTATAAATTAACTCATTAGTGTAGCATGTATAAATGTAAGAAATGTACATGATTGCTAATTATAAAAAATAACTGAGCACAATGTGCAGAATCAGCCACATGATGGAGACACAGCACTGCAGCTTCAAGGCTGCTGTGACTATGATATCAGAATTAAAACAGACCCTTTTCACAGGAGACATTTTGACATTTCATAAGCGCAGCACATGTGTAAATGATCAAATTAATGATGACTGAATGTGTGTAAGTGCTTCAGTTTCAATGTCATGTTGTCACACTGTCATGGCTTAAGGGACACATTGTCAATGTTATAGTTAAACTTGTTGTGGTTGTTCTGAAATGGCTGAAAATGTTTTCTGGGAAAAAGGACAAGATGTTCAACCAAAGTGTTTCACTACCAACTCCACAATCCATCATAAAAGCAACTTTTCTCATCTTTGATGAATCAAGTGTTCTGTGACTCATCACTGAATAACAGCCAGCTGTGTTCTTGAAAGACTCAGGAGTGGTTAAAGTTGAAGAGCTGATGTCTTCCCCCATGCAGACAGCCGTAAAATGACTGACAGAAAGAATAGAGGAGAAGGATGAGACGTCTGGAGGACAGCACTTTGTCTTTTTCTGTAAGGCTCCTCTTTTGTCCCTCCCTGCCACGCCTCCAGGGGTCGCCTTGGCAACATGTTTTACTGCTGGCAGCCATATAAATACAGCATTGGCTCCTGTAAACTAGGATAGTGGTGCGCAGTAACACTTGATACCAAGGACACGGTGAAGAATTCTAAAAAAAAAAAAGGAGGCAGACAGGGGAATGGAGTGCAGTTTGAATTAATATTTGACATTATTCACCAAATGTTTGTAGAAGGAGTAAATACCTTTTGCCATATACAATAGGGACTGAAAAGGGGACTGTAAACAAGCCAGAATAGACACTTCTGACCCTGATCTGATTACATTTTTCAGCTCAGCATGGATAATCATCTACACCTGAGTAAACAGATAGATGAGTGTCCTCATGGAGAAACGAGGGAAGACAGTCTCCTCAACATGTTGACTGATACTATCCGGGGGCTTGAAGCTGTCACATTCTCCACAGATCATTATAATGGACCAGTGGGTGGAAGGAGATGCATAGGAGAGGAGACAGAGACAGAGATTGAAGAAGGGATGCACAGTCCAGCAGAGACAGTGACAGAGAGTGAAGGGATGGAGAGAGGAAAGAGTGCTGATGAAGAACAGCAGGAGAAAGAGTGCAAGAAGAAAGCTCTGGGAGTGCTGAGGGAGGTGAGTGTTTTTCATTCAAACAGAGTGACAGCATGGAGAGAAGCTCTCAGAGACTGTGCCTGCATCCTCAACAAAACTCCACCAGGGGGTGCCAATCAGCAACACCAGACTACAACAGGTATAGTAGCAGTAGGAGGAGTTCATCTGTCTAATAAATGTCTTTCTCTGCCTTGCTTTGAAGCTCAAATGAACTAGAACATTTAGGAAAATTATAAGGATCTACATTCTGAGTTGTTTAGGTTCAAAGTCTTGACATCCTTGTTAGCAAAACTGATATACAGTGTAGTTTGCTTTTCTTTTTCAAAATAACAGACACCCGCCATGTACTATAAATAGATCAAATCAATTTTTTTTAAATGGGGTTGTCATGATCAGGTGATTTTAAGATAGCTTTCTAACTCTGAGAAATCTTTTTTTTTGCTTAGGATTTCAAGGTTGTATCAGTCGAGGCCTCAAGGAAACATGACAGATTAGTCTTGGTCGTTTTACTACACAACATTAATGTGTGAACTACTTGAAGGAGTTATGGCTCACAATATTTGGGCACAGTCAATAATTTAGCTACTTGTCTTGATGGTTTTCTTAATAAAATGAGCTTGCAACAAAAATATTGTAGTTGAAACCATTGAATAAATTGAAGTGTCTTTTTTATGGGATAATTAAGCAGTTCAATAAGTTTAACTGTGAGTAGGAAAAGGAAATTAAGTGTCAGTTAAGAGTAAAATACTGAAAGTAGTACAATCAGTGGAAGTTGAAGTGTAAGCATTTGTATTGTTGCTAAGACTTAGTTAAGAAGATTGATACCACCTTCATCTGAGAATGGTATCAAATGTGTTATCTAAGTCTCGGCAGTGTCAGATTACATGCTGAAAGTAAAAGAACAGAAGTTGAAAAAAAAGGACCTTGAATGATTTTATGACTATTTAAAATTCTATTTGTAAAGCAAGTTTGCCAAGTAAAAGTATTATTTTATAGTTGTTTATATGTTCTCTATGTCTGTTTGGTTCAGATAATGCAGAAAGTAAAGACATGCTTTGCTCAGATTCCTTCAGTAATACATTTTGGAGTATTGGGGAGGACCTAGAGAACATTCTGGACAAACTGAACATAGTCATAACCAAGCTGGATGCAGAAATCCTCAAAATATGTTCAGAAGAGACTCTGGATGTAGCGCCTCAGGAAAGCAAAGATCCAGAAGGTGACAAAAATGACGAATGCGGCTCAGGGCATGAACAGGGGTTTGAAGATGGAGGTGATCAAAGCCTGACAAGGCTTTCACCAGACACTGACCTGACATCAGCTATAAACTTTGAAAGTCTTGCCTGCAATGATGGAGCAAATAGTGGGCATGGGCAAGAGGTCAAAGGTCAAGAGAGTGATAACGTTTTGGTAGAGACTCACGCCGATTTCCTGGAGAAGACAAAGAAAAACACAAAGAGGACAGATGACAAGTGCAAAGAGGAGACAAACAATGAATGGATCACAGTTGGGTAAGTTGACTAAAATTACCCTTTTGGTCTCCTTAACCTCTTAAAATAATATTGTCAATAATATATATTATATAGGTCTACCAGTGTTCTAATCCAGAAATACTTTTTAATTGAATGTGTTTGAAAGTATTTTCAGCAATTGCCCCCATCCCCCCAAAAAGTCAGCCCGAGAGCCTGAACATGATTTGATTCTGTCCCTTCATTTCTCCTGCTCACTGATGCAGAAGTAAACTCTCTGCACGATTTATCACAAGGTGCATGCGTTTTGACCCCCTAGCCTCCAAGAAACCGGAGATTTCTAACAGCCATCATTCTCAAGTCAACGCTCACATTTTTCAAACAGCCAAACAAATTTGGAAAATTCTGATTGAATGAAGAGGCCGAGTCTGGGAGAAGCTGATATGGAAATGTGCACACTGCAGCATTTCAGATATTCTTAAGATAGTCTCACTTGTTGAAACTTGTGCACAAATATAGTATATACTGTATGTTTATATATGGTTTGAAATTATTTCTAGGCTCGCTGGCCACTTTGAGGATGACCAATCAGATGTACAAGACGCATGCTTTATCCGAGCACCTATGAGTGTCACTGAAGTCCTGAGGTGTGATGTAGCTGACAACTTGAGCTGCCTGATGGTGACCGGCTCTGAGGAGCTAGTCAGCAGAGTGGTCAGGGTCAAGGTTCAAAATGGTGCCAGCGTCCACTTCCCCGTGACTGTGGTTGTGCCCTTTTGCACACGTTACCGTGGCAGCTACAGGGATGTCGCCGTCAAGGTAGTGGATGGGGCGAGGAGGGCGAGCTACATCACTCCTGTGACAACAGAGGGCACATATGGAGGGCAGAGGGTAAAGTTCTCCATTACTTACATACATTCATTTGATTTATAAACACATTTATTCATATTTTAAAGGGACAGAAACCATTAACTATATAACATTTTCATTTAAAATATGTATGCATTTTCTTAGGTGTCTTATTTTATTTATATAACCTTTATTTAACTAGGAAGTCTCCTCAGATACATTATGTTTTCAACAAGAAAGACTTGATCAAAATGTCACTGTTGAATAATTAATACATAGTCACATAAAATATTGACACATAGCACAATAACATAGGATCTGAGAGGCCTAATGGAAAGAGTTTGACTATTAAAAACAGTTACATTACTCAAAAGTCAGGTTTTAAGCGTGGGGTTTAAATGTCGAACATGATCCAGTTTTTTTAAATGAAATGTGTTAGTTCATTATTTATAAGACTAATGCATGCATGTGCAGGATGTCACCATAATCCAAAACAGGCAACAATATGGACTGAATGTTTTTCTTGTTGCACAGGGAAAGCATTTATGATAACTGACATGAACACCTATGATTTATTTAAGGTTATGAAAGTGAGTTTGAAAGTTTAGTTTCATCCAGTCAAATTTCAGTACATTTGAATGAAGAGACTTTTTCTAAAACAGTTAAATATATTGTTCATAGAGTAATATTATCTATATTTTACAATGAATTGGCGTGGTTTCTTGAGAAGTGTTTATAAATGAGTCATTTCATTTGTGCTTTCGTTTTTTCCTCAGGGCTCATTTGCAGAGGTGAAGGTGTACTTCCTGGGCCTGTTTGCAGTCATTTCCTGTCTGAAAAGAGACAGTTACACAGTTCCCAGTCGGGGTTTGTCACATAAACTACCTATGGATCCTCGCATCTGCCTTAACTACCTCCCAGGATCTTTCACTACTCCTGTAATGGTACAGTCCATGGTAGGAGAAGATGATTTGATCACTTCCAGTTTTAATTATCTTGTATTCAAACATTGCTAAGCAGTAATCACAGGGTTTTGTGGGGGTAAAACATCTTTGTAAATTTGAGATCAGCCATTTGAAAAATAACTAATCATTTCCAACAAATGATAAAATAAGACAGACAGATAAAAACAAATCCATGTTAAGGGAAAAAGATGTGAAGGAGAAACAGGTAGACTGTTTAAAATTCACAGGCTTGAGTTTTCACAGATGTTTGCTGCCACTATTGCCAGCTGCTGCCAATACTTGAATTGACTTCTGAGTCCAATCATCTGTGAACTAACTTCACCACAGCAGTTTGTTGCTTGATCACACGCCAAAAACCAACAGCTCCCACTCCACTTTACTGCATGCTGTCAGCAAAACAGAAATGTGGAAAAATGTATTTTCATATCAATGTCCAAATGCTGCCTAAATAATACAGAACAGATGTTTCCTCGTCTGCCTCAGATCCAGCCGGTAGATGCTGTCCTCCTGGCTGCAGTCAAGTCCAGAAGTGATTCCTATCAATCAGTGGTGTCTACTAGCCCGCTGCTCTACCTCACCCACCCGTCCTCACAACCACTTAAAAGACCCCTCACACTCACCCTTCCCTGTCCACCAAACCCTGAGAAGAAGAGGGACACCAGAGGACAAAGGAAGGAGACAGAGCATCACCACACCTGGCCTGTCAGTGCTGCTGCATTGTGGGATCCATCTTCTTCCCGAAGGTAAGATGAAGCCTCTTCATGCTTGTCTTAATTTCATTGAAAGGAAAGTGATGATAAGACAGAGCATCTGTGGCTATATTTAAGAGACTACAACTATGACAGTGGTGGAATTTAACTCATTCAAATATATTTTATGTTTGAACTATGTTTTTGTTGCATATTTATGTCAAAGAGGATTTTTTTTTACTATGTAACTAAGTTGCTTGATCTTGAATATTGAATTATGTACATTTACACCTGTGCTGTACTGCAGGGGACTTGTATTCCATTTTCTGTTATAATTTAGTTTTTTTTTTTCATTTTTTCGTCAGTCAAGAAAATATATTTTATCAAGTCATTTTAGTCTAGAAAAACAATACAACATAATAAAAAGTCTGATACTTTTTGATAAGGATATTCTGTTTTTAATATTTTTTGTCAGGATGCTGGGCTCTTCTGTGCAGTCCTCTAAAGATATGTCCACTGAGCTGCTGATTGTTCTGGGCTCAAGTGACAAACAGTGGAGCGTCCTGGAGAAAGTCACCATCAGGAATCAGCAGAATGGACTGGTGTCCTTTGAGCTGACAGAAATGTTTGACAGGTTTGCGACAGAATGTTTTCTCCTTTTAAAAGTAAAAAAAAATGTGCATCTTCAAATTACTGATCAGAATATTTGACAAGAGAATTGAGAATTAACAGGTTCAGCTTTGACACGGTCCACTAAATGTGACATAGTGACTTCAAAGGAGACAGAAAATAGAATAAAAATGATGCATAGTGGGAAAAAAATCTATCAAGAAAACCACTGCAGGGAGGAAGAGGGGAAATGTAAAATGTGGTTTTCTGATCTTGTTAGAAGCCTTGCTGCAGAGTTCTGGACCAGTTTGACGCTGGAGGTCAAAACATTAAGAGTTACAGTCATTTAGACTAGTGGATATCAAAGGCTGGATACTTTGCTGCAGGCCAAAGGGAGAGAGAGAGAGGGAGAGAGAGAGAGAGTTATTTCCACTTTGTAAAGATTTATTGTCATTCAACTGCAGAAGTTTGTAAGCCATCCAACATTTATTGTCCTCAAGACAGTTTCTGACTCTCCAATGGAGCTTAAAAAAAGCCAAACTGTTCGATATTGGTAAAAGATACTCTATAAGTAATAAGAAGGACAAAATTTAAATGTGTCAAATTTAGATTTTTACTCAATGTAGGTGTTGCTGCAGTTTCCATCCCAAACAGATCACAGAGTAAATCACAATATGAGGCAGAAACATCCAAAATAGGATTACAGACAGCGCAGACAACCCCAGGGTCAAATATGTAGGGTACCGCTCATTTGTAGCATTACTTGAGTCTGATCCTGAGCTCATTTGTCCAGTTTGTCCACTCACTAGCAGTAAAATCTGAAAAAAATAAAAACATGTAGTATAGTATTAAAAGAAGACCTTAAACAATACACTACACCAGGGGTGTCAAACTCATTTTCATTCAAGGGCCACATACAGTACAGACCAATTTGATCTCATGTGGGCCAGATTGTTAAAAAGATGGAGGGAAGGAAGGAAGAAAGGAAGGAAGTAAGGAAAGACAGACAAAAGGAAAGAGGGAAGAAAGGTAGGAAAGAGAGACAGAAGGACTGATGGAAGAAATGAACGAATGAACGAAGAAAGAAAAACAGGAAGGTAGGAAGGACAGATAGCAGGAGGGAAGGAAAGAAGGAAGGAAAAAAGGAAGGTAGGAAGGACAGATGGAAGGAATGGAAAAAAGGAAGGTAGGGAGGAAGGACAGAAGGAAGGAAAGAAGGAAGGACAGATGGAAGAAATGGAGGGAGGAAGGATGAAAGGGAGGAAGGACAGATGGAAGGAAGAAAGGAATGAAGGAAAGAAGAAAGGAAAAAAGGATGGTAGGAAGGAAGGAGAGAAGGAAGGAAGGAAAAGAACACAAAGGAAAGTGGGCCGGATTGCACCCCTCGGCGGGCTGGTTCTGGCCCATGGGCCGCATGTTTGACACCCCTGCACTACACATACATGAGTTGTGCTGTAATGCCAAAGCCTCTTACTACATCTCCTCGTGCCTGTGCCTCCCTGCTGAAGTTGACCAGCCACTGTAGCTGATTGGAAGGATTGTAGGTTTTCAGCTCGCCGCCATTATTTCTCATGCATAGCGTGAGAATGGGCACCTGGCTCGTTCCGCAAAGGAGGATGTAATAAATCCTATACCTGACCACAGGACAGTAAAATGCTCTTAGGCGTCACCGATTAAAAGAAGTGAAACCAAAGCGGTTTCTATTTGATGGTGTACCTTTTTGATGAGATGCAGTTAGCAGTCTGTAGGAGAGTTTGTTTCTCAGGGGCCTCGGGAAACAGTAACAATCTTGTGAAAACATGACATCCTCGCCATGTTGTTGTCATATCAAAGAGACTGTTAACACTGAAACACATGCAGAATACAGTGAACTATAGTTGATGCATAGAGGGATGCAATTAATTGAATTAGATTTAACACCTCTCAGTGAAGTACAGCCTCTTCAGTTTCCTTTTTGCTACAGACTTAGCCTGCAGGATACAGAACAAAACATTTTCAAAACAGCAATTATGTTTGTTTTAGATGAATTCAATTTTACAGTATTTTTGTGCTTTCTGATGCAGATTAGAGTAATTCAATTTTTAGAACATTTTGAGTCAAACATGCTTTTAAAGGTTCCTCACCACATGGATTTGGTATCTGAGGCCCATGAGCCTGATTAGTGTGTTTGACAGTCGTTGTAGGTTAGCAGGGCTCTGTGCTGTCCTCACAGCCACATCGACACAACAACTACCAGCAGTCACGGTCATCAGGAGTCCCCCAACCACGTATAGAAAGTGGAAAACATTCCCGCTTGTGATATACAGAAAGAAGAGAAAATTAGAGAATGAAGACTTGTATATTTGAAGACAACTGTTCTTTTTTTACTCACTTGCGGACAGTTAACTCTGGTGGAAATCTTAACATGAGGAGATTTGATGAGAGACCCTGCAGGAACAACTCTAGCTCTTAATCTGCAAAAGTAGAAAACATGTTTATGTGACCGCAATTTGACAGTATGACATTTTTTATACAGTATATACTTGTGTTTTGCGTAGAATAAGACAACTATTTCATTCACTTTTTGTTTTTTAGGTCATTTTCCAACATAACCTTGATGAAGCTGGGGTTAGGAGTACTTCCCATATAGTTTTCCTAACAGCTCAGTTAAATTCTTAATGTGGTGCAGTTTATGAGAGCATATTTCAACACCTTCATCATCTCATGGAAATCACACTTCTTTGGGAAAAACATTCATCATCTTTATCACAAAATAACTATTAGTTCAAGGCATAAAAAACATAAAGTACTGTTAATTAAAATTCAAGTAATGAACATTGGAGATTTTTATTTTACTTACCACTTATCAAAATGCTCCGCCACTCCGGGGGTTTTGATGCTTACGAGTACATGCCTTTTAAATTATGTTCAAGTCTAAAGGATAGTGAGATAAGAAATGAAATGCAGAATGCTACAACTAATAACAAGACTTATAGCCAGCTTTTCTTTACGTAAGGGATTTAAGAAAAGGCAGTATGGCTAAAGGGGGATGTAAATGCCATGAATTCCAGGCTTTAACATTTCTGTGTCAGAACATAAGCACAGGTTACGAATGTGAAGTAGTCTCTAGAGAAGTAATAGACAAAGACAAAAAAGCTTAGCTTAGCTTTCTGATATCACCACTGGTTTAGAAAATGTAATTACTATGTTTAAATTGTGAACTGTTCCTTTAATAAGGATGAATTCTCCTTATTTCCATCTTGCAATTCACTTCTACTTTCTTATCTAAAACAGCTCCAGTGGGGAATAATATATATAGTACAGTAGGTAATAGTTCTTTATTCTGCTTTAGTCTGTATTCAGGCCCATAATAATCCCCTCTTCCTCTCTGTTCAGCAACTATCTAAAGCTCTTCTCTCAGCCCTTCATTTTTCCTCTCTCACTCCTCTCCTCAGGCTATTGGTAGTCCGTCTCCTCTCCCCCCTGCAGCCTTGCCATCTCACTTCCCTGGCACAGGAGCTGGAGGAGTCAGTCTGCTGCCACGCCGTCACCGTCGTCCTCTGGCGCCGACAAGATGAGCCCCATGCTGTCTTGGTGGCCGCCCTGCCCAGCAGAGACCTCAGCTGGGAGATGTCCAAACTGCAGGCGGAGGGCTACAGCGACCTTCTGGAAACCTCATCAGAGATCTGCATGCGTGAAGGAGACCAGCTTCTCATTTGTTTTAGTGGAAACATCACTGCAACAGGTAAAGTGTGAGATTGAATTATTGAAAAGGCTCCATATTAAGCTCCATATTAAGGCCACATACAGACACAATGAATACATTTTATACATATACATCTTTTTACATACCAGTATGAATGACAAGAAATGAGACAGAAATGTAACAAAGGTCCTCAGTTGTATTCAAACGAGGGATCCCATGCGTATATAGCCTATGTATTCATTAACATTGCTTATTTACTTCAATCTCTAGAACTACATGGCGAGTTTTGACAGTGCTCCTTTAACTGAAACATTCACTTCTCTGTCACTTCTCTGTCACACTTTTTCACCAACCTTGACACAACACCCTGAAAATCCAAGCAACCAAACAATAAACAAGTGAGCAAGGTTTTGTTTGTTTGTTTGTTGTCTCCCCACTGTTTCCTGCTGCTGTGGTCGAAACTGAAATTGGTCTGCATTTGAAGCTACTGCATGTGAAACTGAGTCAGTGCTAGGTCATTTAACACTTACATATTGTTCCTATTCTACATCCACACAGTATGGTCTGGGTCAGTTTTTACCCAGTCTAAGAATACCCTTATAAAATGAGTCCGCAAAATCAATAGTCAATCTGACTGATCAATAAATGGATGATTAAATGTTTCAGAGAGCAGAGAGAGTGTATTTTTTAGGTTTTACACTACTCATGTTTGGCAACCTGGCAAAAGATACACAGACATGGCATGTCCAGTTTCAAGATTCTCTAAAACAATTTTCCTTGATTTGACCCATTCTGGTGAATCAAAAAGCCATATCAACAGATATGAGTCAAATTTGGCCCATAACAGCCTCAACGGACAACATTCGGGGGTATATGTACAGCTGTTAAACGTTAAAATTGGTCAAATTTGATCTGAACAGTAAGTAAGGGTTAATCATAGACATTGGGCCCCATTTAACAATCTATAGCGCTTGGCGTGAAGTGCGTGGCGCAAGTGCCTTTTGGGTGTATCGAAATCCACTTTTGCTATTTTAACAGCAGGAAAATGGTCATTGTGCCAGGCGCATGGTCTAAAAGGGATGGACTTAAGTGTCTGCATGCTGCACCTGCCTATATAGGAGTATATTAATGATGCAGCCCTTAAATAACAGTGACATATGCACAAGTGACTTTAGACCTGGTTTTTCTTGGTCAGTAGCGCAATAGCTTTCCTCTGCCTCAAAATAGCAACGCGCCAATACTGGTGCAAGTGCATTTTCTATTTAGACAACGTGGGCGCAGAACGAGGAAATGACAACTGCGCGGGTCCTATTGTATGCAAGGTTTGCTACTGTTACTGAGCATATGCTTCTGCTGCTGAACCTGTACCCTGGCCTCCACATGAAGGGAAGGAAGCAAAAAAGATAAATGGCATTTTTTTTTTAAAGAACTTCCTCCTCCAGTTTATCTTTTGGCAGGTTCCTCTTACAATTTACATAAACTAAGAATAGTGGTTGTACACAGCAACAGCACAAAAAGTAATAAAACTGTTGCTATTTTGTTCTTTGTTTTTTTTGTTTTTTTTTTAAACCAGCCCATGCTCAAA
The DNA here is from genome assembly GCF_027409825.1 of Scomber japonicus. Classification (NCBI taxonomy): domain Eukaryota; kingdom Metazoa; phylum Chordata; class Actinopteri; order Scombriformes; family Scombridae; genus Scomber; species Scomber japonicus. Next base: position 15,048,267 of record NC_070599.1, on the reverse strand, counting down.
AACAGGTTTATCTTCCTCCTGTGTGTCTCCACATAACTGGATGCCACATACCTTATAATAGATAGAGTAAATGAATTATGATGTTTTGACAGGGAGCCACCAGAAAGCTTGTTGGTTCTCAGGTGTGTTTGCTCTACTATCATCCTTTTTATGTTATTGATGGACTCACAAAATGGTTTGTTGTATAGACCAAAAAAAAAACTAACTTGTTGAATACATTACCACCAGCTTTATGATTGAATATCATTTTACAGTTATTCTTAATTGCTAAGATTATACTCCATTTCCCAAAACTCTCAACATAAATAAAAAACTGCACGCTCATCTTCATAAACTGCCATGTCATAACCAAACTCTCCATACAAAACCATGTAATCTTCAATATAAAACAACATTTGCCTTCAGACATCACACAAAAGCCATCAAATGCAAATACACTTGAAAATAACCATTACACACTGGTTAGATCAATCAATTCAAAACACTACTGTAAAATCTGTTACTGCAATGAAAAACAGTGCTTATGTGCTCCAGTTGTGATATTTTGACTGAATGATATTGAATGCCAGTGCCTTCTAAAGGAACACAAGTGAAAATAGTAGAATAGTGTTTGTAGTTTTAGGAAATGAGTCTGCCTTTTGGTAGATGATGTCATGGTTTGGGATGTTTAGTTAATAGGCCCAGTTACAGTATAGTCGGTATGTCATTGAGAAAAACTGTAATTACAAGCACTTTCAAGTCATATTCACAAAAATACTGACAAAGAAAAAGTCTTTTTTTAAATATCTACTAATACAACTAATCACAATATTATGAATATTCATGTTTTTAAATAGGAACTCAAACCAACCAACCAGTCCTAAGCCAGCGCATCACCTTTCACAGCCAACGGAAGAATCACCTCTTCTTTCATCTGACTGAAGTGGATCCGTTTGGCAACTACAGCTCCCCTCACTACAAGGGCACGGCCATATTTTTCAAGGTCACCAGAAGTCAGCTTGAGTGGCTAGGTGACGTAGCTGTTCCAATGGACACGAAACTTCTGGGGGATCCCGTCTGTAAGCTGTCTCTGACTTTACCCAAGGTGCCTTATACTTCAGAGTAGAAGCACTCACATCATATTCTGACTCACACAATAAAAGGAGCACTCTGACATTTCACTATGTGTCATTTCAGAAAGTGAGAAGCATTAATCGGCCCATTGTGGCGAGAGTTAAGTTGTGTGAGGAAACAGGTAAGTGACATGTTGGAGTCTAATGTCTCTTTTTTATATCTTCACGTACTTTACTGTCAAAGTAATCCTTTAGTATGAATTCAGATCTATGTCAAAGAAGTTTGTGTAGCTTTTGCTCCCTTGTTGTCAGTTCTTATATTCAATTCTCTGTTGAAAAGGTAAAAGCATTGTATTCACCTCACTAGAAAATGAACCTTCACCAACATCCTTTTGTCTCTTTCCTTTGCAGATTCCCTGTCAGACTCTCTTCTTCTATGGCTGTCCGGAAAGCTTTCGGAGGAAGAAATAGCTCTGCTGGTGCTCTCCCTACGACTTCGACGCAGCGCCACCCAGCTGGTGAAGCTCCGGGCTGGGGACAGCCTGTCTGCCCAGGCCTTCCATGTCTTGGCCATGTGGAGGAGGGGGCTGCCTGCTGCCTCACACCAACCCAAGGCCTCTCAGCTGGCCCACTGCTTGGCCAAGAGCGGCAGGCCTGATCTGGCCAGAGAGCTGCTGCTACGACAGGCTGAAACCACCACACAGGGCTTTCAGAAATAAGGATTCTTGAAAAATAGAATTCACACTATTTTTTAATCAGTCAGGGTCAGAGTATGTGTGTCTGCCATAAAAGCTGCTGGCAGTGTTTTGTTTGAGCCACAAGGGGTCAGCATTGGACTGTGGTATTCTGTATTCTGTCTCTTCTAACCATGGGTCAATTCACTGTGTTGAAAATAATTAATTATATATTAACATTTACTTTGACAGATTTAAAGCAAAAGTAGCTGCAAATCATTAGATTGAGAGAGACTGAGAGAGACATTCAGACAATCAAGGGCAAGCATTCACACTGAATCTGAATTTAAGGGGTAAAAACGGAACAAATTAAGGGCAAAATTGAAGGTTGGTTTTTATGTTTCTTTTTTTCATAGTCTTCTAGAAACTATATATTTAGTGTAACCACTTGTAATTAATATCTACCTCACATTATATGCAATAATGTTTTAACAATCTGGATCCACAGACACACACACACACACACACACACACACACACACACACACACACACACACACACACACACACACACACACACACACACACACACACACACACACACACACACACACACACCAGTTGTCTTTTATGTCAAATAAATATATAAATAAAAATTGTTGAGATACTGTACTGTAGTTATACGCATGACTGGTTTTCATGTATGTAGTGTAGCTGATAACCAAATGCACACTTACAAATGTGTTTTCTGAGGTTATTGTCACATTCAAAATCTGGAAATTTTGCAATCATCAATCTCTGACAGTGCCTCCACACTCTCACTTTATTTTGCAGTTCATCTCCACAGACAGGTGGGTGATTTACAAGACCAGTCAGCCATCTCTTTTCTTTGCATAAACAATCGCTGACACTGAGCTGTGACCTCTTTTCTGCTCTGTGACATCGAATCTTTAAGACTTGACAGCATCTGTTAATGGTAACTGATTGGAGTACAGATGTATTACTGAACAAGCCCACCGGGCCCAGGTACAGAGGCCAAAGGACTTAATTTTGCATTAATCAATAACAGAGCTCCAAAAGTCCTACTGAAATACTGAAGAAATAGCCTAAACATTCACTTTGCAGATGTCACAAAAAAGAATGATACCTTTTAAGTGAGTGTTTATCCCCTCAGTTTATCTAGGGGCTGAGTACTCCATGCAATATTTGTCTGAATTTGGCTCCTCAGTCATATAGCATAGGCCTGCAGACCAATCTACAACTTCATGGACATACAGTGGATTCTTTTTCCAGGACAGGGTGGAATATTTGAGGTGCTGAGAGTGCTGCTCTTTGAAAAGTTTGGACACACCTTCCCATTCACATCAATGAGAAAGTGTGTCCAAACTTTTGACTGGTACTGTACATTGATTTATTTTGTTATTATTTGTATTTTTTGTTTTTTTGTGGTGTTTCAGTTGACTGTATGGTGGTTTGAATATGTTTTAGTGTTACGTTCTAAATGAACATAGAAAACCATTTTGAATAATGTATAGGGGGCTACATTGCAAAACTCAAGGGGTTACCCTATGTATTACAAATATGATATTGTTAAGCCTATTGCCTTTTTTTCAAGCTTGTGTGGGCTATAAATGTCTGTTTCCATTAGATTACTGATAGACTGGTTGTGGCACAACACTCAAGTTGAGTGGACCAAAGAGGAGTTAAAGTGTTCCACAATCAACGTGCATGTTATCCAGCTTCTGTAAGGGACAGTGGGATTGTTGGAAAGACTCGAGTCTTAACAAATGAGCAGTTCACATGCTGATTGCCCAATGACCAAGTGGTTGATAGAGAGTGGATTACACACAATTGTGCACAATTGGAGAAGTTGGTGATGGCATTCATGGCCAAGTTTTGAGATACTTCATCATGATTTCATGCAAGTAGCACTATTTTGCAGCAAAGTGATAAAGCACTTGCTACTGCAGTTAGGATACTTGAATCATTGTGATTTTGTGTCTGCAGAGAGACCTTTTTGACAGTTTTGATAGGGCCATACTGAGTGTACCTGGAGTCAGCTAGACTTACAGGCATGACAGCCATTGCAGAGAGGGACGCAAGACCTTTTCTGACGATAGTGATAGTATACTGAGCTTGAGGGAAGACACAAGTGTCACGTAGCGACATTCAGTGTTATCGTCGCCATGCCTACTCACAGCCTTGGAAACTGTCTGGAGGCCTATACAGTTTGTTCAGTGTGCTTTTTATGTGCAAAATCTAAAGTCCAATGCCTCAGTAATTGAGAAGGCCAAAGTTCTGGCATCTGCATACACATCTGACCTAGATGACAGTTTAGACGAGAAACGAATTCAGCTCAGATCATTTATTAAGCCTGAAGATGATATAAGCCCAAAAGGGGTCCTCTGAATAATTGTAGATCGTGGCTTGCAATCTGTGTTTCCAAATGTTTATGTCGTACTGCAGCTTTTTCTGACTCTGCCCCTCAGTAATTGCAAAGGGGAGCGGTCATTCCCTTGCCTGTCCAGGATTAAAAATGAATTGAGGACTAAGATGATACAAAAATACCTCAAGGCACTTTCTCCCATGGCAATTGAGGCCAAACTGACCAATACATTGGACTTTGAAAAAATGTGTTGTATAAGGTAGGACTATTTTATGATTCATTTAGGCTCTTTCTGTGTTTGTTATATGTGATGTGTCTTTACATGTAAGTGCCCAGTGGCCTGTTGTCTCATAATCTGCCAATGGATTGGATTTTTTTATTTTATCTCTCAGCATACCATTATACTATATGTATACTACTAGGTACATTTTCTGTCTATATATATTGTATGGATTTTAGAATAAATATACTTCAAACTCCACTACATATCTTAATGCTTGCTAATTCTGGGGGGGGGGGGGAATAACTAAAATCCCTGGGTTTGAACATTTATTTTGACCTTGGAAACAGTAGTTGAGAAAACAATGAATCCACAAGGTCCAGCTAATAGGAGCTTATAGAAAAAGTTCAGAATTTTGAGTGTTAGATACAGATTTATATACAGTAGTACCACTATCTAAATTGGAGCAAGGTCAGTAGAAAGATTAAATATTAAACCAGCAACAGCAGCATTCAGTTAGCTTAGCATGACGGTTGTAAACAAGGGGAAACAACTAGACTGTCTCTGTCAGAAAATAATAAAAATCCACTTACACTAAATCCACTGGTCTCTTTCAAATGTTAAAATTGTACATAGAGTACAAAAAAAAAAGGTTACAAAAGGCAACATCAAAATACTTCATGCATTTTGGAACATACATAAACAAACAGAAAAAACAGGATACTCTTTTTGCACAATGAGTGTGTTTACTTTTGATGATTAAAGCATATTTTGATGATAATACTGACTAATACCACTTTTCCACCGAGCTGGAGCTGGTGCTGGTTTGGAGCCAGAGCCTGACTAAGCACCGGTTCTTTGCTTTTCCACCACCAAATCTCCAGCCCGGAGCCTCAGAACGGGTGCTGGTCTAAAGCAAGAAAAAAATGTTGCTGCCTCTCACTGGTGAATCATGGAAGTGCTTCAAAGGCGCACGCTGGCTACGTTATACAGTGACGTAATCGCGTGGCTCCTTGCCGGTTGCAAAGCAACAGGTTCGTAAGAGGTGCTTGGATTAGCACCAACTGAGCACTGGCTCTAGCACTAGCTCCGAACCAGCACTGGCTCCAGCTCGGTGGAAAAGGGGTATAATAGGCTGTTCTTTTCCCTTTACTTGAATAACACTTTGATTCTGTATTTTTACTTATTTAAACTATGGTATTTCTACTTTTACTTCAGTAAAGGATCCAAGTGCTTCCTCTACCTCTGTATGCTAAGCTTACCAGCTGCTGGCTGTACATTGCTTGCCATTTAACTATCCCTTAAAAAAGATGATAATCAAAAGCACCAGAACAGCTACTAAATACACTTTGTGGTTAAACTGCTTTCTTAACTGCTGTCATCAAGGTCAAGGATGAACTTTGACCTTTGGCTTTTACTTCAACACAAATGAGATTTCTTTAAAGTGCTCTGAAAAAATGGAAATTTAAACAGCTATAATTCCATGACAAGTGGGCAGCCTATCTGCTGATGAAGATCATGTGAGCTACTAAACAGACCCTGTAGTCAGATTGTTTTCCCCTCTATTATGTACAGTCCAAAAATAAAACAGTCAGCTGAAATTGGTTATATTGTGCTACTGTAAGCCAGCAGAAGTGCGCTCTGTCTTTTTAATGACATTCACTGGGGTTTTTCTTTTACATCTGTCGTCAGCGCCTCAAACTCCAGCTGTGTGACATTCTGCAGGCCCTGAGCTGAAGCAGGGGGGTAATGATAGATGCCATGTGTCCAGGTGGGGGGTAGGAGACTCCCCATGGAGACAGAGGAGACCACCCAGTGCTGCAAATAGAGGGGACGGTTAATGAAGTATGAAATGGTAACAGGTGGATCTGATGGATTAAACAGGATGATCGCTCCTGCTCCTTCTCTGTCACTCGCTGACAGAAACTGTCTCCTACATTCATTAACCTTTTCTCTTCCCTTCATATCCTGCTGCTCTGCTATTGTTCCTCAGCTCCACACTTATGTCAGAGTATTGTGCTCATATTTCTCTTTTTAAAATTTGTACACTATTTCTTTGTCTTCTCACTATTATCTCCCCACTTCTCTCTCTCTTCTTCCCCCTTTCGGTGTGATTCTAAAGAATACATGTGGCATCACGAGTAGGATAGTTTTGTGCCTGGAGTGTATATGTGCCAGGGGGGGGGTATCATTAGTCTCTGGCACAGGGCCATCAAACACACACACACACACACACACACACACACACACACACACACACACACACACACACACACACACACACACACACACACACACACACACACACACACACACACACACACACACACACACACACAGAGGGCCTTGGTAGAGGTAAATGTCACAGAGGGGGCTCCCACAGTGCCAGGAAATCGTTTCCTCTCTCATTTTATCTCCCTTCTCTCTCCCTCTACATTATTGAAAAGGCCACGCAGCAAGGCACTCCAGGAGGCTGCCCGTCGTCCAGTGGGGGAGGATACAGAGGGCTGATGAGGTGAAGAATTCCCACCGAGGGCCAGCATAAAGAGATTCTGATTAAAACCTCATCTGTTTCATCACCCATTTCATCACTATCCTCCTTATTCTGATTTTTTTGGGGTGTTTTGTGTTTGTTTTTTTTGTAGAAATCCTTGCTACCTTGATCAGTTACTGCTCTCACACTTTTAACTGTCAAGGTAAAACAAGTGTGCTGTGATTGAGATGCAGAAGCAGTCATGAATGAGCACATGTACTGTCACAACTCAGCCTGAGAATGATCACAACTGGGGGGGGGGGAATGCACGCTTCTTCTCTTTCACACTTGCACTTGTTTTATTTTCTGTAAATTGGCTTTTTGCATAAAAGTGACAGAACTGGAAGGACACATTAGTTATGCAACCTCTCTGTTAGCTGTAAGGTTGGTTTAATTACTCAGGCTCTCGTTTACACATTTAGACAATCATACACGCTATACTTCTTCAGAGTAATTTAGATCTAAGCAGAATCTTCATAAACATTCAATATAAAGATGCTGAAAAGGAACGCCGATCTCATGCATATTAAATACATACATGTATGTAGGGTTAGGGTTAGGGTTAGGGTTAGGTTTAAAAGACGTTATTGAGTAGCTAAAGCATTATGGTGATGCAGATAGATGGGCTGTTTGAGCGTTTGTGGTACTGTGCAGAAAAAAGCAATGTCAGATTTTTCTTCAGAACTTTTGTTCACAATCAGCTGAACCATCATTTAAAATAAACATCATATGTGAAGAAGCTGGTCCCAAGTTTTGTGCAAGGTTTAGGTAGTGTTGAGTGAAGTTAGCTTAGTAAACAAACAGATTTTTTTCTGAGACTGATTGAAAACTGTTCATGCAGCAGTGCGGCACAAAGGAGCTGGAATGGTCTGGTCATTGGAGCTTAAATTGAAGTTATAAAGGAAAGTCTGTGGCCCAAAATCCTAGAGGAGAGTCTAGCTTTGTGTCTGATATGTTGTGTTCTTTTTCTGATACATGAAAAGCCTAAATTTACATTCTTCTTATCATGACTCATGATTTTAAAGTGCACCACACGTACACAATTACACAAATGGAATTCCTATAACATCTCTTTGTCCTTGTGGACCATTTTCAGATCGAATTAAATTGGTATTGTTTACTCTGGAAATCCTGCAAGATTGTGTGAGATGTTGTGAGACGGAGCTGGAGGGAAAAAAAAGGTGAGAAAAGGATGGGATGACGGTGAGAAATGGAGGGAGCGGCGGCAGGGGTGAAGAGGTGTTGGAGGAGTGATGGAAGACTGAATAAACAAAGGAGAGGGGATGAGAGGAGGAGGAGAACCCATGAGAAGGTGTGACATGATGGGAGAGGGTAAAAACGTGAGAGAGAGGAGGTGTAGCAACAGTGTGTCTACTGGTGTGTGAAACCAGCCTGACATCTGGTGTGTGTGTGTGTGTGTGTTTGTGTTTGTGCAAGCGTGATTGGGGAGAGTCATGGAGACTGGCTCGATATTTCCTTCACATACACACATACACATAACATACAAAGCACAAACACTTTCAGGGTAAAAAGGTCAAAAAGAGTGCATTGCTCAGACTCCCATGACATCTATATTTCACACATACAGAGCGCTGTACATGCATCCTAACATAAGCAGCACTTACTGTATATGACCCTAAAACTACATATTTGAAACTCCAGACTCCCTACGAGCAGCTACTGTACAACACATAATAATTAAAGTCAGTTTCTAACCAAAACTCACTTTAAAAATTACCCATTTTTATCATCATTCCTACTGTACTCAATAAAGCAAGTAATTTTGTTCCGTCACACTACATTTCCAATGTCTGTGATGGCTTTAAGCTAATGCACCCTGCAGCTCCAGACACTTGCATTTAATTTGGGAGCAAAATTGATGTAACTGTCAGGCAGCCTGATAAAAATATGACATTTATTAAATAGATTACAGTAATTCCTGCATTTCCTTACCTTACCTGCTCAAAAAAGCTAAATAAATGTTTACATTGTTAAAAACTATGGATGGACACTCAAGATGGCAACTTGTCTGGACTTCAAGCCAGACTCTAAAGGTGTGTTCAGACAGAACGTGAAGCAGATTTGCTTTTTCACCTGCTTTTTTTTGTTTTTTCACCTTCAACTTTACGTTTGTTTGTGTTCAATTCAGAATTCACCAGAAATGTTCTCCTGTATTTCCATCCAGTCTCTCTACCTTCCCCTGTCATTGCTGTACATTTACTAAAGCAGATTCATAAAGCCCTGGGATACAGGCATGTTGTTCACTCAAGTTTAAACATCAATTTGCACCTACAGTCATGAAAAGACATTATCATGTATATTGTGTTGCTATTTTGATATCTTTTCTGTGTGTAGTTCACACACTAATAGAACCAGCATCAGTCTTTTCATTTTCCTCCTGGCCTGAGGCCATTCTCACTAGGCATAACCATCGTTTAAAGAATATACACTACGACACAATCTCACATACTTACCAAGGTCATCATCAAGGACCTTACCTAGTTTAACATAAAGTTCATCATCTCCTACATAATCATTTGCACCATCACTTTTTTATGAAAAGCAAAATGTCACTGCTAAGATTTGCAACAGTTTGTTCATTAATCGTGTGTGCACATATAAGAACATGTCAAAGGACAAAGAACGTGGTGGGTTCATCATTAGAATATACACGTACACATTACACATAGTTATTTGACAGATTGTCTACACGTGAATCCCTTTTAAGAGAAGATGAAATCTCTCGGTTGCAGCAAGGAGAAGATGAATTTGAGAAGTCGATTGGCATGACAATGAAGACATTTCTCTGTAACTCACGCTCTTCTTAATGCCCTCTGATCTCTCATCTTCATGTCTCTGCCTCTGCGTCTACCATCACTTCCACCTGTCCATCATTGACTGATGTCCTGGTTATGTCCCCTGAGACATAGCAGGAGATTCTGCACTCTAAGAGAGAGGAGTCATTGAGTCTCATACATGGTCTTTTCACTCTTTTGAAAGAATTTTCTCTCTCTGTATGCTTATCATTCCACTAGACACTTGATAAAAACTAAATCCTTCAAAACTGGATGAAATGGAGGAAGCTGTCACCCTCAATGCAGGAATTTTCCTCAAAACAAAAACAAGATTCAAACTTCAGTGCTACAGTGGGTGACAGATGATGTTTTTCACAGTGTGGAGGCCTCATCTCCCCTTGACTCTCGATCACTTTTTACTCTCCCCCACGTTCCTCTTACAACCAGCTGTCTTCATTCCTTTTTAATTCCACTGTTCCTCATTAGATGGACACACTGCAAATAACCTTGCAGTCAAGGGGTCTCATTTCCTTCTACACGTGGCCAGTTGAGCAGGGAGTATGTGGAAAAATTCTGGATTGTAGACCTGTCAGTAAAGACATTCACTCAACAGCAGGATCTCTGTTACTGTGAAGCTGACCCCAGTGGCATAGTACACACTATGATGCACATATGACAGGAGAGAAAAGAGAATGAAAATAATAAAAAATGACAACACTATCGCACTGCGACACAAACATGCCACGCTTCTTCCAGACAGACAATGATTCACTGCTTTTCCATTGTTTCCCCCAAACCACTGGAGGCAATAATGTGGCTTCCTAGGTCACAGAGCAATATATCTAAACATCAACATGGGTTTGACTGTGTTTAGATATTCACATGACATTGAACGAAATGGGACTGCAGTGTTTGTATACAGTATATGAGTAATATTTATGCATCTGGTCAATTTAAGCTGTTGGTTACTATACTCTGTGGCAAACTGAAGCGTTATGCAGCTAATAATATTTTAACACCATGCAGCAGTCCTTTCAAAATCCCTGGGTTCACTCTGCTGAGGGCACTGATTTTGTGTAGCCATTTACATTACATGAGCATCTTGTTAGTCTCCCCGCTGTAAGCCAACCATCTGTCTGGTTGGCTGACCTCTCCCTGGCCTCTGATCTTTAGCCCTTGGTCAGCACTCAGCACAGCGGTTGTAAAGAAAGACTAGACTAAGACTAGCCTGCAAATATTTCCAGTGAGTGTGGCTGATGGACACATGGCCATGACTTGGCGGTATCTACTACTCGCTCTGGAGTTGTTATGTCTGCTGTGGTGTTTCTTTTACAGAAGGCTAAGGCTTCAAGGCTCAGCAGGTAGGACTGTGAAATGTCTGACTTTTCAGGTTTCAGTATAGAAGAGGTGAGCATAATGTTAAAGCCAAGAAGTACCAAAAGTATAAAAACACCACATATTTCTATTTAATAGATGACTTAAGGGTTTGTCACACTAGAGTTTATCATAATAAGACTTTGGAGTAGAATTCAGTCAAGATAGGAAGAAAAATCAAGAAAAGTATCAAAAGGAAGCCCTCTTCTATGACAGACATCAAATAGCTGCTGTTGAAGATGCAGATGTAGCAATGAGAGAATCACAATATAGAGAAACAGAATGACAGTAGATCAAATTCAAACATACAATATAGGCTATAATCTTCATCTTATATCTGAGAAATAAAGTCCATTTCTTTTTCCTTCAGGATGATGTTTGAGCTTCACTGTACAATGTGATGCCAGTGCAGGGTTTGACACTTGAAGGATATTTTCACATTCATCTGCTAAAAAGCGTAAAGTTTATCTGTGCTCACAGGAAATCAAGAGTTTAAAGTGTGTACTTGTGAGCATGATTTGTGACATAAGTAGTTTGGATCCACTGTGCAATTAATATCAGTATTGAAGTCTCCAGAGCTCATATACTAAGAATGGAATTTTTAGTGATATAGGAAGCATTTTGTGTCTAGTAGGAAAACTTATAAAAATATTGATGTGTTCAGAGATTCAGGATTTGTGTGAGGGAGAATCAGGAAATGTCATTGTAAGGATTTTTAGGTGAGTAATTGAACTTGTTTGTGGAAAAACAATATCAGATTCAAATTATTGGTCAAAGCAGAGTTTTTTTGATATGGTCAAAGATATCTGGAGGGAGTGGGAGCTAGGCGGTCATTAGCTTAGCTTTACATAAATACTTACAGCAAGGGGGAAACAGACAGCCCTATACAGTACCAGCACAACCAAAGTTCACTAAGTAACATGCAGTATATGTCTGTTTAATTAAGACTTGAACAAAAATAGCATTCCATGTTTTAACTAGGAAGTTTTTGCCCGCTTCCAGATAAGCTAAGCTAATTTCCCCTAGCAACGTACATACAGTAGCGCAAAGACATGAAAGTGGTATTGAACTTCTCATTTCTTGCAAATATTATGTGTAATCAGGTCAACTCTGATGCTAGCCTTTCTTGCTACAACTTGCTAGCAAAGAATAAAAGTGTTTTATGTAGCTTAAATTGCTTAATTGCTTGATCATTTCCTTTTTCCCTCTTAAATGCTTTGAAAAAGAAATGAAAATTATGCCTAACTACTGTATAATGGTTATGATAGTAGTCTGCTACTGACTCACTTTATGAGGTAGCTAATTGATGTACTCTGTTACTTGGTGTGTTTGTGCTCTTGGTGTGTGTAAACTGATGTGAGTGTGTGTATGTGTGTGTGTGTGTGTGTGTGTGTGTGAAACTAAATGCCACAGTTGAGATGTTAAGCTCCAGGCTTAACGTCTCAATTGGCCCATTGTGCAGCAAGCATAGTAGTAGTACCAGGAGAACGACAGTAAATATTCACATCATAATCATCTTAATGAGCGGTGGCATCAGAGCAATTTGGAAGTGCTGTAAGGTCTCTCCCTACTCCTGTCTGATTATCCAACACTTTTCACTTTTTCCAGATAGTTTTTTTTTGTGTGTGTGTGTGTGTGTGTGTGTGTGTGAATGTGTGTGTCTACAACATTTCTATGACATATCCCTAAGGTGTCATATATCGTCTCACAAGAGTCTCAAAGCAGGTGTAGCCTACAGATCTCTAAATTTGTAAAAACAAGAGTGAAAGTACCCATAGACACATACTTAAAACCAGCAATCTACAAACAAATACACACATTGATCTGATGATCATGACTAAACTGGAAAAGATCGCAAGGTCAAAGCTACTATATCATCATAATCCTAAACCTCTGTGTGTTTATATGTGCATATGTATACATGCTTTACATCGTCGAGTAATGGATTTAATTAATTTCCCAATTTAGATAGACATCATTCCCATGTCTGAGAATCCCAAATTAATAATAAAATATTCACATCTATCATTCACTGACTGATTCATCACCAGGGATCCTGTAATGAAATGAGTTTGCTTTTCTTCGTCACAGCATGTTGGGATTCGAAGGGCTTCCTTCACCAAATTTGCAACATGCAAACTGTGATTTGTTACTTGAGATCATTTCCTCTCCTAATAATTTTGACACCTTTTCACCAATCAAACCATACATGAACATGTTAGAGCCCTGCACGACTTGCATATTTACGGCACTTTTTAGAAAGACACTCATTTTGTCAGTAGCAGTTATTATACAAAGAAACAGCTGAATTCTCAATACAAGACAAAAAGAAAGAACATTGTTAAATCATAATCAACAATCCTCAAAGTCCTCACAGTTTACAGGCTTCTTGGTTGAACTTTAACCTCCTGTGCCTACTGAAGTTTTGTGTGACCACAGTTTTCCTGTGCAATGAGGGACTATTGTTGAACTGCACACCTGATCTCCTGAATGATGAGATTCTTGCCATGTCCCACTTATGCCAGTGTTTCAAGATTTCAACAGTTAACTCGGCCAATACAACATTATCATAATTGATAGATCAAGGTTTAATTGAACTGGATTACACCTGCCACAGTAGTGAGAAGCCCCTTAGAAAGCGATATATCAACAGATTTACAAAATGTATTCCTAGACTATTTACCTATGTGATCTTTTGGTCTATAAAACATCAGAAAACAGCAGAGAAAAAAATCCAATCTGATACATCTAAATAGCTTTTTTGGTTCATCCAACACTGGAAAACCCATTCATATTTTACTCAACTGTTACATAAGACAAAGAAGAGCAGCACATCTTTATGTCGGAGATACTAGAAGTAAGAAATATTTTGCAAATTACACCAAAATTGTTGCCAATTAATTTGCTGTGAATCGACGAAGCATTTCTAAATCCAAATTATTGTACAGACAGCAATACAGGAAACTTCTATGAAGCTTTAAACATGGAATCACTTTTAGTTTAATTGGGTTTTTTAGCTTTACAATGTCCTGTCATAGTAGTTTCTGAACAAGCGCCTGATATACCTAGAAAATGAACCCAGGAACCTTTGGAAATGTCCCCATTATGGCTCACTATTGTACTCAGTAACCTCAGAATATCTCAATTAAATTCTCTTTCACTGTCCAAGTATCTCTCGGCCGTGCATGGAGCTGCTCCAAAAAGTGTCTCCTATTATTTCCCTTCAGCGTGTTTGAGCATCATGAAAATAAAGTATAGAGAACCAAAGACGGTAGCTGATGGTGATTAAATGCGAAAATACTTTATCTGCGGATTCAGTCTCACAGCTGTGAAACCATAAATAGTCCAGACAGTGAAAGAGTTAAAGGCATTTCCTCCTGAAGTCAGCCAGACGGATGATCAAGTTAACGGGCTTGATTGAGAAAAGTCATGTCTGCTTAGTGTCTCCTATAAGCACAGACATATGTTCCTTCATTTGCAAATTGGCAGTGGTTTAGCATCCTCAGTGTGCCTACAGAACATGTAGCACGGGGGGGGGGGGGGGGGGGGGGGGGGTGGTTAGTATGTTTGCTCATGTGCACTGAACAGCACACTTGCAAATTTTGCTTTCATAATCACACAGACTTTGTGTGCGAGTGTCTATACTTATGCATATTTGAGTGTGATCTGAGGCTTGTTCAGAGTTGTGTGTACTAGAGATGGATAAAGAAGGAAATAGGAAATATCTGTTTCTGTGTGTGTGTGTGTGTGTGTGTGTGTGTGTGTGTGTGTGCTCGTGTTCTGGCAGCACTGTTTGGCATTTCTCAAACAGCTGTCAGCTTCAGCCAAAGTGTTTCAGCTGACTGATCCTTAAACTGGGCCAATAAGTTCCCACACAAAAAAAAAAGCCACATTCACTGCATGTGGACACTTTGCTGCATCTTGCCATCCATTACTCTCTTTAACCATCACTCCTCTCCACACAGTTTTGTATCTTACTATCTTTTTCCTCTCAATCTGTATTTTGCTTGGAAGCATTTCTTGTCAAACTTAATGTAAAGCCAAAATTAAATAAAGAATTGTCTCATGCTCATGTCTCTGCCGTTTGTTTGTGTCCATGTGAAACTGGACTCTGTAGGAATGAGCTGTGTGTGTGCGTGTGTGTGTGTGTACGCTGGAGGCGAGAAGCATGGCAGAGCTGAACCTTACAGCATCTCCTCTGGTACCACCCACTGCCCTCCAGCTACACCACCCCCCCACCCCCCCACCCCCCCAAGGACGGCCAGCCCATTAGAGTAATTAACTAGAGAGGGGGTTGATGGGATGGAGGGAAAGAGAGAAAAGAAAGAAAGAGGGTTGGGATAGAGAGAAGGAGGCATAAGAGATAGAGAAAGTGGTTTCAAGTGAGAGAGGATAGAGACATTTGGGAGAGAGGGAGGGAAGAAGAGGAGAGAGAGGGGGGGGGTGGTCTTTTTCTGCCGAGGCAGCAAGTGGGTGGGGGCCGTTGCCTTCCTGCCTGCCGTTAATCCCTGAGTGACTTTCACTGCGTACAGTAAGCAGTGCGGCGCAGGCCAGAGCCCCCACAAATTAATCTAGCAAAGAGCTTGGGATGTGGCCGCGCTGAACCCCCGGCTTTACAACCACCCACCCCTCCCCACCCTTGCTAAAAGACTTGGAAGAAAGGGAGGAGGAAGAGAGAGGAACTGAGAGACAAATGGTTGGGGGAGAAAAAGAGAGGGAGGGGGGGAGAGAGAGAGAGAAAGAGAGAGAGAGAGAGATAAGCTGCTGCTATATTGTCCAGTGAGAGGAGGAAAAATGTGGAGGATAGAAGGCAAAGGGGACAAAATGAGCAGAGGAGGGAATGACAGGAGGTGGTGAGTAAGGAAAGGGGTGGGGGTGGGGGTGGGGGGGTAGAAGAGGGTAAAAGAGGAGATAAGGAAGGCAGTGTACTATTTAAAGCACAGCAAAAGGATGACCGTGTGCCCTCGCTCCAGTGACATCACTCAGACATGATGATGTCATCAACTGTAAGGTGCTTTTCTGCCACTTCATCATATCATTTTCCTCCAGCGTAAAAGCCAAACATCATCGCAAAGCAAATGCGGACGTTGCATTTTTTTAGTGAATTTGCTTCATGATCTTTGTGAAATATATATATAAGGAAGAGTTCAACATTTTGGAATATTGAATAAGATCATTTATTTTAGCCTAGCTTAGCAGGCAGGTGGAAACTATCCACAACTCTAAAGCTGATTTATTTACAAGATGTATGTAAAAATGACAAAATTATGTGATATTAGGTTTTAGAGCTATTCTCCTTTTTGTTATTTTTGGTAAACTTGGGCAAACTTCAAATTCATACAATAATTCTGTAGTTATCAAGCTCACCTTCACTTTCATCTTTTTTGTTGTATTGCATTTTTGTATAGTGTTGTGGGTTTTTACAACTGTATTGTTTTTCTTTGTGGACCCCAGGAAGAGTAGCTATTGCCCAGCACAATTGCTAATGGAGATCCTAATAAATAAACAGATACACTAACATACACACAGACATCAGACTGACTCTATTTACACAAAGTCTTGAATCGCTCCACTAAAGTGTAAGCTATTCCTCTGTGGAACATTGGTCCTTACATGCAGCACCAGCTCCTCTAGTCAAAATGATGCAGGAGTGGAAGCTCTCCAAAGGGTGTGTCAAATTTTTAAATGACTAAATGGAAGATTTTAATCTGTTGTTTAGGGAATGTTGCCAACCGGGACGATCTGTTGTGGGAAAATCTGAAGGTTGCATCTTCTGAGCAAAGACACAGCGGTTGCAGTGCTTTTGTAGCGGCATCATCTCACTATAGAGAGGGCGGGTGGTGCTGTCTGAGATGGAGTTTAGTTTAATCCTCATCCTCTCTCCGCTGCTGCTGCTGCCTCCAGGGTGTCCAGGCAGAACCAGCCCAGTTTATCCCCCTCTTCACCATTTTGTTTATCCCACCTGCAGCTCCAATTTTAGTGCTGTCTTGCCATTGCCGCGACTAATTGATTGAGACCTCACTGATGGGGATGAGGATCGCGACGCAAGAACAGCTTTTCACCATCTATCCTCTCGTTAATTTCCTTCTCTCTTCATGCTCTTTTTCCCTCCACTTCTGTCACCAATAATTCTCTCACAGTCACATTCGCTCCCATTGCCAGCCACAGGTTTTTTGTCTCCAATCCCTCCAATCAGCTCATATATCTTTATCAGTGGCAGCTGCTAGTCTTCCTTAGGGGGAGCACAATAACCAAGCACCATATTGTTACGGCCAACCCAGGAACGATGATGAATGATGATAATACTAAACAATCTCCCCAATATCCTCTTTCATTTAGTAAGCTGCCCCTTAGGCCAACAGACGCTTATTGAGCTCTGTACTACAGCGTTTAGCCTCAGGGCCCCCACACGCTTCGCCCACAGTAGGCTTGATTGACCTGATACCTCATGAGGATGCCAGGCAGCTCTCTCATTTGCGACTGCTGCTCGTTTAAGCCTGTGCTGATTGCTGAGGCCGAGAGCCGGTGGGGTGAGCGAGGGGGCGGTATCTGTTTTATCGGACTATGAGAGTAAATGTGGGAGAGCTATGAGCCGGATGGTGAGCAAAACAGTTAAAAAAAAAAAAAAAAAAAAAATCACACTGACAAATTACGCGCCCCACATCTCAACTTCAAACCCCGGCACAAACACAACCGCCTGTAGGCTCATGTTGTCAAGTGTCAATCTGTGCACATGAAAGGGATAGACAGACCCAGAGTGAGGAGTGCACTGACTGAAAACATCTTTTATTACCGCTTTTATCCAGAAAAACATATTTCTATATATTTTATTCTATATAAGAATCACATTTCTCATTAGTACAAATTCAGGTAAAAATGTCTGGACTACAGTCAAAGCATAGTTGCTGTGCAGATCTCAAAATGACTGATAGAATCTAAAAATAGATGAATGTCATTTGATGATCTAGGAGTGGGAGGCATGAAAGTTGTTCTGAAGATGTTTTGTTTTTTTATGACCATGACCTTTTGGTTTGTTTTCATTTTCCTTTATTGTTCTCTGAGACTAGGAAGAGGACAAAAAAAGGCTGTCAGATGTCTCCACCGTTCCACAGATTTACATTTTGAATAGGTGGAAAACATGGGCTGATTAAACAGATAAACAAAATACCCAAGGACAAAAGGAAAATATTTACATATTGCCCTAAATTAATGTGTAATTCTCTGTTTGTGTATGCTTTATCTCCAGGACTGCTGGGTCAGAACAGGTTACAACAGAATAAAAAAGTGAATAAATGTTTGCTTTCCATGTACTTTAAACATAATTAAACATCATCTGACAGCCTAGAAAACTGAACTGTACAATAAAATCAGTAACTAAAATGATAACAGTGATAACAACATGTGATTTTATTGTAATTTTGCTCATGGGGTCGACTGTTATCTGTGTCCGCTTATTCAGTTTCTCGCTGAGGGCTTGATGAAAAGATTGATACCACTTGTCAGTTCGAAAAATTTGATGCTGCCAAACAGTGAAAAGAAATGGAAACAGCTAATTTGGGTTTGCTTAAAGGTAATCTCCATAAAAGAATATCTGCATATGAATGCAGAAGCTGCAGGCAAGGGACAAGATGTTGGGATCGGAAGTGTTCTGGTTTCAGACTGATAGCCGATGGGCTCCATGATTGGCCCAAAGATAACAAAGTCCACCTACTGTCTTTGGCTCATATCATATGTTAAAATCAAACCCAAAACTCAATTTATCTCTGAGAGGTTTGGGAATTGAGCATGTGAGACAAAATGACTTGGCATTACATTAGATAGTCATCTATCTTGGTCCGCTCATACTGAGAACTGGTAAGAAATAGTAAGGGGGCTATTTCACCTGCCTCTGCTGTGTATGTTATCCAGGCTTTGGTGATATCCAAACTATCCGGCCGTGTGGTCCAGTGTAGCTAAAAAGGATGTAGGGGAACTACAAATAGCCCTAAATTAAAGATTACATCTTACCCTTTGGTGCAGAAGCAAGTCCAATATTTTAAAAATGCATGAGCCTTTCATGGCTAATGATAGAATATAGATTGTCAGCTTCAAGAATATTTGTTTAAAGAAAAAACCAACTGCTTCTATAAACATATACATTACACTAGTAACAGACATAGTTAAACCACCAGGCATGACGTGATGGGTCGATTCAAAATGCCCACACCTAAAACAAATGCAATGAGGAGAACAATGATGAGAAATTACAGGTGAAATTAACTTTTTTTTAAAAATAAAAATACATTTTACAAACTTGATGAATAATTGAATAATCTGTTGTCGTAAATGTATATTGTTAATCATTTTCTTTGTGTGTATACTGTTGTATATGTTCTGTATGGACCCCAGGAAGAATAGCTATTACTATTTGTAATAGCTAATGGGAATCCTAAAAAAGTAAACTAAATTAAACTTCCAGCACTTCTCAAGCTCATTAATTAATGTATTATTTCTCATTTAATTCATACAAAAACATTAGTGTAAAAACAACACATTGTAGTTTTACTGACATTACATGCTACAACTATTTCTTTGCTAGGTGCAGTATACGACAACTGCAAGTCATTGCTCCAGGTCAAGGAACTGTTTGGGCACATTGCTTCCTACAAAATGGTCCCATAAAACTTGAAGTTTTCAAAATCTAGTTTTTGGTACAAATTCAATAAACAAGGCTAATTAGGGAGCTTTAGCGGTGCAAGGCATATTTTGTTACCTTTAGGCTAAGCTAAGCTAGCGTTTTCCCCTATTTTGAGTTATTTTTGCTAAGCTAACAGCTGTAACCATACAGTCATGACAGTGGTATCAATCTTCTCATCTAACTCTGCAAAAGAGCCAATAATTCTGTTTACAAAAATGTTTATTATCTATTGCTTAAAATTTAGAAGAAACAGTCATTGTGTAGGGAACTACATGGTCACAAGTGGTGTCAAAATAGGACATGTGTTTTTCTATCATATTTGCACTCAACATTTGACCTAATTTGAGGCAATTTCTAACTCATGTGGTCCTCCAGCTATTAGGAAGGATCATTTACAGGTATTGCCTTTAACAACCTGAAAGACAATTGCAAATACCAAGATTCAGAGTCAGTTTTGACACCTGCCGATGGCATTGTACAGTAGAGTGACATGACACAATAACTATGGACCAGGTGTCAACAGTTTCACAACAGTTTCCCACAGCGAGCACTCAACACTAATTACACATGAAAATTGCCTCCACAGAACTGGCCACTACTGATACAACAAGCTTCCTGTGTGACCGAGTCGAAATATTGTTAAATTTGCTTGAGTGGTAGCCAATCAAGAACTGAGGAACTAGTCAGAAATATATTGAAATATTTAACAACTGTTTTCAGGAACTAGGAAAGTGCTGGGTGAGGAAGCTGGATAGATGTGGAGAAGAAACAAAAGAAAAGAAAGAAACCCTAGATGTCTTTGTGTGCTCTAATTGGCTCCTCTGGCTTTCACCTTCACAGGTCGAATCTGTGCAGAGACAGAGTATAGTGGTATGGATGGCTGAGGCCAAAAGGTGATATTGTACTCTGTATGCTCTGTGCCTGTGTGTCTGTTCATATCTGTGGTCTGTCTGTGTGAAAAAACGAGCATGAGTGCATGCACATGTGTGATATTTTTTTATTTAACTCCGCTCTTGGCTTTCGCAGTTGAGAGAAAAAAAAAGTGCGTACAGGAGGAAAACAAAACAAATGGAAGCGAGAGGAAGGAAAAGAGCTCCGTAATTTGCTGGCTGCTTTACTAATTGAGCTACCACAGCACTTCTCAAGAGGCTGGTTGGCTAGGAGATTGGATGGATTGATACGGATGCACACTCGCATACACACACACACACACACACGCACAGGCAAACAGAGAAAAGAGACGCAGCTACGCACACACAGATAGGAAATGCCTCAGACAAGCTTTCATCTGTTGTTTTCTTCGACAAATTCGATTAAGTTCTGCACAGGCAAAACAGAAGAGATGGTGGCCTGCCCTTAAAAGCTTTGAGAAAGCCAGCACTGCCTCACCGAGTGCTGTTTTATTAGTCCACAAGGATGCATCTCAATGAGATTTGACTCGCTGTCAGAGATACATTTATTTCATATGTTTGACAGGTTTTTCTGTGCAATTCAAATGAAGACTATTTTACACACAACACCCCTACATCAAAAGGACCTTGAGGCACAAAAAAAATGACTTCAAAAAGGTTACAATACGCACTCAGCTTCTATAGCATTCTTCCTATCTCCAGCTTCTGCTGCTTTAACACTGTGGTAGTGTGCAGGAATTAGTCAAATATTTAAACCACAAAAATGAGCATGAGAGAGAGGGAGAGCAAGAGAGACCTCAAGCTTTACGCAAGCAAATAAATCTCTGTATTGTTGTTATTAATCCTGTGTCAAACAGGAAAGCTCCAACGTCATCTGGAGAAGCAAATAGGCGCTTTCCATCGCAGCTTTGCATCTCAATGTGGACGATCCCTCCCCACACACACACACAGTGCTCCTCAGATTAGCACATCATTTAGGATTTTTAATGACACTCTCAGATGCTACCATACTTTTTTTTTAAAGATGACGAAGCACGCATTTTATTTTTTGCTGTATAGAATAGCGTGGGTCTACCCATAAGCTGATGCTTTAATACTGTAAATGTGAATGAAACTGAACTCCTTATGCATGCCATTCTCTAAAGTTTAAGCAAAAGAGAAGTTAAAGTTAGTAAAACCTCTCTATGGAACAAAAAACACATTATGCTTTGACTAGACAATGAGAGGAATTGTCAGAATTGGGGTTTTTTTAATCATTAGGTTACACATTATTGGGCTAATTTAGCTTTTAGCTGCTTGCATCAATAACCTAGGATGCTAACACTGCAATACAAAAGCCTAGACCTGTGAGTAAGCTGCTTTTTGTATGATGACTTAGCAAACATTGTATCCTTTCCATATTGAGAAGGTCCACATAAATGTCTGCCATTCTGTACTATTTCTCCTCTACATTTCTCCTAACAGCCATTAGCCAAATAATCAAAATCCCTTCAGCGTTAAGTTATTATTACAAATTCTTGGTTTTATTTAGCTTTTAGCCGCTAGCATTGCTATCCCAGGATGCTAATTAACACTGGACATAAAAGCCCAGTTGGAACACTGAGAAATCAAGCTCCCACACATTTGCAGAGCTTAATCTCTGACTTAATTCCTCCAATTGAACAAATTGCTTGGCCAATGGCTTCGTATATGAGCAGATTAGCAAACAGTCAATGAGGCATTGCACTATTAGCCACAACAATGTGCTATGTGTTGCATGATTGGAGAACATTAAGTTGACTAGAAAACAGTTTAAGAAGTAATTACAACTACTGGGCAGCAATTCGTCTCTGAATTAGCTGAATTGAAATTGAGCTTGTCAAACATTCAATAACAGTCAGTACAATGAAATATTGCAGCCAGAAAAAACAACTGAGTGGACCTTAATTAACGTCTCCACGTGATTATCCCAGTTCGTCAATGGCCAGTACCCTCTTTTTGCCTCCATTGTACATTATTACATTTTGCCCAAACTGATGGTGGTGCAGGAGGTTGATGGCATGAACACAGAAAAACAAGCACTACTGTGGTTATTGCCAATAGCTTTTTATTAATCACTTAAAGTACAACACACCATTACCTTTCCCCTCTGGGCTGTGAATGACATTTAATATTGTTCTGAGCATCATTTGGGGAAAATAATGTGAGTTTAACCAAGCCCATGGGGCCTTCTCAGACTATATTTGTGATGACAGCTCGGCCTCAAGGCTCACAGTGGAAGCATTTCCCCAGAGGATGCTGGCAAACAGGAATGCTAACAAGCTAGGCCAAGTGATGGTGCCCCAAAATGTACTGTTCTGTTCACTAAATCAGGCTCTCACTAAATCATTATTTTAAAAACATGACAATGTAAAAAGAAAACTAGGATTATTATTCATAATTTTTTCGGCCTGGTTTGGCATGACAGGAATGTATCCCAGCAGTCCACGCATGTCTCTTACATGCATGCCTGTGGTTAAGACGTCCATTGCTTGAATTCACAAAGAGGCATAATTAGTGAGCTGTGCAGTGCCTTGTTCTCCCTCTGAACTGTGTGTGTTTTCTCCAGCAGCACAAACAAGGACCATCTAATCATAGTCTCCTGTTGCCATGATGGGTGCACTGCATCTAGAGAGGAAGTGCCTTTAAGCAATTAACAAGTGTAAACAAGTCAGATTGGCACATGTCAGAGGTAGCACCCTGTAGTGTGGCAGCTGTACCAAGGGACTGAAATCTCTGACAGAGTGGGGGTGTTGTTGAAACGGTCATGTGCATGTGTGTATATGAATCTGTTTATAGTCATTTGCATGTTGTTGTTTTCCCAAAAGTGAGAGTTTGGAAAAAAAGTGACATCTCATACGAAATCATATTGAATTCAAACATATGGCTGTACTTTCATTAGATCAAAGCTTTTTTTCCCCAATGTCTTACAGTAGAGAAACAGACTGGAATCATCAAGTGACAAATCCTGAAGCTGCTTCACTGACAGTAAGTAACTCCCAGGACAATATGACAGCACCCACTGTGATTTTATAGGAATTGAGACGTAGTTTCACAGCTGGAAGACCAACATTCAAATTAATCTGGATGGAATTTCTCAAACAAAAACTAACAAACTAACAAACAAAAACTACGCTAGTAACAAATTTCATGTCAGTGGACTCGCTGTAGATGAAGCTATCCATTCAAATCTTGATGCGCTAGTTTCTAGGTTAGAAATAGACTTGTCTCTGTAGATATTGATTTTACTGTCCAAAATCACTGGAAAAGCATAATGTAAATTCTGTTTAAGGGTAGATTGCTTCTTTGGGAGCAATGCTGACATGTAAGCTGAAAAAGCAATGAAAAGAGCACACGCACACATTTGGCATTACAACAAGTTCTAGAGTCTATCATGAATATAAGGAGCATTATACATAAAGTTGGCAACGTCATGCACCATGTTGGGTTTTACGTGTACTGTATGCGGTTCGGGTGTGAAAAACATTCACCAACCAAATGTCAAAACAGGTCAAAGTCACTCAATGCCCTCCAAAAAGATCCATATTAGCATTTTCTGATCTGCCACCTCTATGATTACGTCTAGACTGATCTACTAACTGCTTGGTCGAGGTTAGGTTAGGTTAAAATTGGGGAAAGATTGTGGTCATGACTTTCAGAAACCATTGTTGACTGTTGTTCATTTTAGAAATTTCACAATTTTTTTTCCCACGATCCAGCTTTTCATCATTCTTTCATCACCGCACATGCGATATCTGAGCAACAGGATTCCTATTAAAATTGCATAACTTTCCTTTCCGGATGGAAGAAATTTGTAAAGATGGCTGCCGTAACGAACCCTTGGGAGCCATTAGGGGCTTGTGTTCAAAGTCAAAGTGATTAAAGGATGCTTTGTTGGACACATAAAAGGGAAAGGGAGGGAGAGATTTTCTCCTTCTGTCCTGCTCATCAACAACACGCTGTCTTCTGAGCTCCCTGTGTCCCTCATTTAGCGGCAGGCTGTTTGGATTCATGTTTGAAGCGCCACTGTCAGCTAATGGCTGATTGATTCATTACAGTCATCAAGTTGATGCAGCTAATGGACGTTTAAACATCAGCATCAAAACAGTTCTCTTTCTCTCTCTCTATAATGACTGGCTTTTAACCCTGCTTACAAGTGTGACTATATGGAATAGTTATAAATATAGTTTTCCTTTCAACATGGTTAGACAACACATTGTACAAAGTAGTTCTTTTCAAGTATCCCCCCACCATAAGGCCTGTAAGTACAGTAGGTGGTCCAAGTACTGTAGCTCTAATGCTGAGTTTAATTCATTTCCATCCATACATCAGTTTTCCAGGCTTTTAGACTTCGTAAAGTTATCTTTTTGTAAATGGACTGTACTTATAGCACTTTTCTAGTCTTTTTGACCACTCAAAGTGCTTTTACACCACATCACATTCACCCATTCACTCATATTCAGGGGCTAACAATGCAGTGTGTCAACCTGCTCATCAGATGGAGACTAACCTTTAACACACATTCACACACCGTTGGCGCAACCATCTGGAGCAATTCAGGGTTACCCAAGGACACATTGACAAGTGGACTGGAGGAACAGGGAATCAAGATGCCAATCTTCCGATTGGTAGAAGACAGCTTTAACTTCTGAGCCACAGACACTCAGATCTTTTGTTGCAATAATTGCAAAGTAAACAAGAGAAATGCAGTGTTCACATGACAAAGTAATTCAGCAGGAATGTACGCTTCCATATATGTGATTGGTCAATGGATTGCTGTATGCTAGGGCTGCATTTTTTTCATGCAGAGGTACTGTCAGTCTGAACATGGTCTAAAGTTACCCACATGTCATTCTCCTCAGCAGGGCCTTCCATTTCCTCCTGGGGGACTCCAAGATATCTGATTTCCAACAAGTTGGACGTGCCTGGAACACCTCCAAAGGGAGACATCCAGGAGGCGGAGGCATCCTAACCAGATTTCCAAATCACCTCGGCTGGCTCCTTTTTTGATGTGATGGCTCCAAGCTGCCTGCAAATGTCTGATCACCCTATTTCGAAGGCTGAGCCCAGGAAAAACAGAAGAGGAAACTAATTTTGGACGTTTTTTTTCTCCCGTACACAAAGCTTGTGATGGTTCAAGTGTAGATCAACTTATAAATACTTCACCACAATGGTCCGGTACAGCGCTCGCATTACTGTTGATACCTCAACAGACCACCTCGTCAACCTTGCACTCGACCTTACCTTCACAAGAGCACAAGAGATACTTGAACCCCTTCACTTGGGCAGGATCTCACTCCCTAATGTCCTTGGACATACAAGCATCACTCTAGTTCCACAGGAGCATTCACAATGACAAATTCTACAATCAAAGCAAGGATTCATCACATCCTTTCTTGTCAATGGTAGTGTGAAAAGAGGTTTTTTTTTTAGAAATACAGATGTAAGCAGATTGAGACCAAAAAAAATGTGATGGGATGCCAGTTGGTCTGACATATTGCGCCAAATGGAAGCTGTACATATTCTGTCTCTGCTCAGTAAGCAGAGATGAAGTGGAGAGCTCTGCTGGGCTAATTTAGAGCCCAGTTGGGTCCCTCACCCACACATATCCACTTAATATCCCCAAGTTGATAATCTCCCTTCCTCGTCTTCAAGGGGAAACCATGCAATCTTCTGACTGAGTGGATATGTGTGATTAGCTGTGTTAAATGTGTATGGTAACTGCACATGGGAGCATATATATATATATACATACATACAGTACTCTATATATCCCTGTGAGAGTATGTATGTAATTTTGACAGTGAGCATGTGTGTATGTGTACTATAGAGGAAAGTCACATGGCAGTATTTCAGTGAGAGCGTCTGCTGATGTATCAGCTTTGCCAAAGAATCCCCAGTGATCAAGTCCAATTCAGCAGCCCTGCCCTAATAAGCCCTGCACATGAAGGCTTTTCTCCCTTTTTCTCTCCGCCTCACTCCCTCGCTCTCATCCTTCCTCCTGCTTTTCCTTTGACTGCCACCCATTAGCCAACCCAGACCACACAATAGAACTCAATCACATCTGGCAATTTAAATTAGCCCTATTTTCTCTATTTCATGCACTTCAAACACCTTTCAACAGAATAGTCCCCATGCTTCCGTTGCACCCAGATTATTTGGCACCCATCTATCTGTGCGCAGGTGTGTGTGTGTGTGTGTGTGTGTGTGTGTGTGTGTGTGTGTGCGTGCGTGCGTGTGTTATTATCTCTGGATGCTACTCTGAACATAAGAATGGGAACAAAGAAACTGGAGCCAAGCAATGACAGGGCCACACTCATTAGGCTTTCTAAAGATATTATAACAAAATTCCAGCACCGTTCTGTCTAGAGCAATTAGTTTTTGCATATTCACTGTATGCGTCAGTGATGACAGTGGTGTGCATATACATGAAGACAGAATGAATTAGACAGGCTGTCAATTAGAAAATCCCTTGCCACCTCTTTCATTGCTCATTCCTTTTGACTGGCTGGCAAGCGGAAGCGGGCTGAAACGCACACATAGATGCACACTCACACCAAAGCCTAATTAAGAGATAAACACCATGTTGATGCATTTTTCTGAGGTAAAAGAATCATGTGTGATTGTTTGTGTATGAAATTAACTGTCATGCAGGCTGCTTGGGTCCATGTCCCAGCATGCATTTAGGTTGCATGAGATAGGTTCTCTGGCAGCAGTGCTGTGAGATAAACACATTAGTTGTAACTAGCTGCCTGCAGAGGGAAAGAGAGAGAAAAGGATTCAATAATAAAGCAAGTCTCTGTGTCATTCTACTGTGTGTGTATTACTGTTCACAAAAGCACATAATACACAAACACACATAATCTGCACATAATCATATACCTTAATGTTGCATATGATAATTAAACCTTATCCTTATCTCTTTCTTTCATTTACTCACAAGCACGCACACACACATACACACACCTTCACAAGGCCTTTCTTAAGAGAAAGCTTGGCAGACAGCTGAGAGCCTTGGACCTCACTGTGACTGATTGGGAGAGTATACGACTCTGAAGGCAGTGACGCCTCTAACCCAGGGACAAATAAATCACCATGGTGAAGAGAAAGAGAAGCAGGGGAATAAGATAAAGAAGTCTCACTGTGAGGAACAACACTGCTCTGTGTGCCAAAGAAATCAATTAGACTAATGTGCTGTACACATTAAAGGCTGCTTTGACATATAAAACGCTATATAACAGGCGTACTGTCGCTGTATACATTCTACATACTGTACATGTGCAGAATAGCTTTTATAAAATAGCTCTTTTACTGCATATCCTCCTTAAGTGTGACATCAGCTGGTGAATTTACATAATTGGCATACAGATTAAATATCTGCATATTGTATGTTTCATATCTAATCATAATCCATAACTTGAGCCATTTCATCCATTAACACATGGTATCACCATAACTGAGGCCCACGGGCAAACCTTTTTTGCTAGTTCCCTATAGACCCTCACTATACATGGTAATACCCAAGAATCAATCAGTCAATTGACAAAAAAAATGAATGGCATCTATAGACAGTTTTGAAGTCATTATTTAAATATAAATGCTTTAAAGTTTACTGGTACCCGCTTCTTGAATATGAATATTTGCTAGTTGACCCAGTTTCCCATGATACAGTAGTACTACAAATTCAACATCTTTGGGCATTTTACTGTTAGTCAACAAAGCAAGTAATTTGAATATGTTAACTTGGGCTTCAGGGAATCACAATCAGCATTGAGGTGAACTTTACATCGCACTCCTTGTGGTGGGTCATCACTCTCACTGGGCCAGACAAAGCCACAGTTAGCTCACTTTGAACTAGGTAATAGAAACCCAACCATTTATGGTGTTAGCTAATGTGAGCAAATTTACGGTAGATTTTCCTGCTAAATAATTTAATTCACTGGTTCCATCTTGGATCTGGTCCGCAGTTAGCAAAATACCTGGATTCACGAAGCTTAGATGCTCATACATTTGTTTGCATTTTAACTTCTTATTGGAAATTTTTATCTCCACACATGTTTTTTTATGGGCAAAAAAAGCAATGTAGGCAACAAAACCTGGGCTTTCAATGGTTGAATGACAGTAAAAGTACAAATAAATAGTGGTTCTATAGTCCGAGAAGATCCAATAATAAACCTTTTCTGTTAACTGGTTTGTCCCTGATAGCAGGTTTGAATCTTGTGTCCTTAATGTTGATGGTGCAGCCATTTCTTTTTGTGCATGAATTGAATAACAGATCACAAATTGTGAAAGATGTAAACACTGATTCAGCAAATGTGACATTTTGAAGACATGAAAATTATAAGCATTTATATGTATTTAAAGCAATTTGTGCATAAATAAAACTAAAGTCATTCAATTCCTCTACCTGCCCCCACTTTCCCTTACATGTTCTCCCTCTTCCCTCTCTGTTGGGTTTCTTTTAACCCGTGTGTTCCTCCCACTCTCCTTTTTTTTCCTCTATCTGCCTTTTCATCTCATTTGGTCAGTCAATCAATAATTTGTCTACATTTCCCACAGCCTATTCATGTGTCAAAGAAGCAGGGTCCTGTCTTGAAATACACTGCCTAAAATAATCCAGGCCTCCCACTCATCCGCCGCCAATCAACTTAGCAAGTGGCTGCTGCTATAGGCTAATTAGTTTGGTTGCAAACAGTACTGTAAGGCAGGGATGAGTGAGTGTTGGGGTGTTCACTAATTCACTTGTTTTTCAGGATTTAAGATAACTCTTCATTTTATCTTGTGGTTTTACTGTGATGTACTGGTTTGTGAATTTACCCGACATGTTGTTTACAATGTTGGTTACAGCTAATGAGCCTACTGATGGCTAATTACATTTGTGTTTATTTTAGGATGGAGGCAGTGTTGTCTTTCATCAAATAACCCCTCTTACCTCACTTTCTTCACGCACACATACACGAGCTATTGTTTTACCTTCCCAGGCACTTTTTTTTTTTGCTTATTTTGTGACGTGTGCGTTGATTAAGCAGCGCGCTGAGCAGCTGGGGAGCGGCAGCGTTCGGGAGTGATAAAATCCCTTCAGGTGGAACCCTGTCAACACCTGCCATCTCCGCTCTGCTCTCAGCAGTTGCAGGCAGGCACCAGGCTGGGGCGGAGAGAGGAACAGCAAGCACAGCAGTACAACGCAACAGCACTTCTACCGTCTGGTGCACCCTGGACAGCTGAGTACCAAGGACAGGTCAAGCGTGTTGTGAGGTGTGCATTCTCAACTGAGAAAAAAGGATGAAGTAAGGGGAGGATGTGTGTGCATCAATTGGGTCTTAACTTCTCCTAGATTTTCTGAAGAGCAGATGTTTTTCCATTCTTCATAAGGCCAAACATTTCCATCTGAATCAGACATTTTGGATTTCTGGACCCTGGTTGATGCTTTTAGCTCCAAGGCCTCACACGTCTTCCTCCTTCACAACTCCTTTCCTTCAGCCCTCTATTTGGAGAGCAAGTCATTTCCTGTCTTCTTTCTGGGGCTCCTTTGTGGCAGCTACCCCCCACCCAACAACTCTCCTCTTCAATAAATGATTTCTCCCCGACAAACACTAACAGCTGCATATATATGGATCCAAATGAGCCTAGGCGAGTTTTTTTTATGGCTCTTTATGATATATTAATATTTATGCCCCTGCCAACCAAGATAACGATAGCGTTTGAATTTAGCGCTTGCAATTAACAAGTTCCAGCTGCTGCTCTTGGGGTTTGTGTGTGTGTGTGTGTGTGTGTGTGTGTGTGTGTGTGTGTGTGTGTGTGTGCATGTGCATAAGTGCTCAAATGAGAGAGCATGAAGAGGGGGAGTTAAATGTTCCATTTAAATGTTATGTCACGAACTAAAGGGCAGATTGAATCAATCTTGTTGAAGCACAATTAGAATTTTCCGACCAGCCCTGTTACAAACATGATGCTACTTTTCTCTCTCACACATGCCAGAGACAAGTACCTCAGCGAATGGAAAAGATAACAACTCCTTCATATAGGTTCATGATCACTCTATTAATATTATGTTATCAAGAAACAGCCAACTGATGGTTGGATTGAGTCAAATGCAGTTTCAATAATCGTTCATCTTAGGAATTTATTGCCCCCACCTTTTTCCATATTCCAATTTCCCTTCCTCTAATATAACAATTATGCTCAGTAAATTCATTGGAGAAATCTAAAAATAGATATGCAATTAAATAATAGTGTTATTTATATTCTGCTGTCATGAGCCAAGAGCATACCCTGCTTGATGTCATGGGGCTTTCCTCATAGCTCTTATGTATATGTGTGTGTGTGTGTGTGTGTGTGTGTGTGTGTGTGTACGCATACACTGTGACATCTAGTTGAATAGTCTTAGTCATCCCTGCCAGACATGGGGGGGACAAAAAGGACGGCGCATGACAGCAGCCTTGACTCACTCCCACATATCTACTCAGCGGCAACTTGGAACATACAGACATGAGTGATGACATTGGTGGTGGCAGGGCAGTGGGGCGGACAAATCTTCCACCTATTTGTGTGTGTATATATGTGTTATAAAATGGTGTGTGAATAGTGCCTTAAATGCATCCAAGACATTCCTAAGATATATTTTACTGTGTTTATAGTGCAGCCTCACAGAGACTGTGGACTCTTAAGAGTGGTGATTCCTTGTATACTAACTGCAGTATATATTAGTATTATACTGTATTCACATATTATGTAGTATGGAATTGGGAGACAGTTTTTGTCTAAATACTAACAAGATTACAACCCTATGGTGAATGTCTGTTTAGGTTGAGACACAAAAACAACTAGGTTAGGTTGAAATAAAGGTCATGGTTTGGGTTAAAATGATTGCTTCGCTTCTTTTGTCGTCATGGTTACAATAATATCCTTGTGGACAAGCTCAGGGCCGATCATGGTCATGGATTTTAGTTGGAAATGGCAAATGAATGCAACCCAGGTTAACAATTCAGTGTTTTGTTGGCCCATCTATCTATCCTGACCTCCTGATTTTATTTCTATATATTATCATCAGATTTCATAAATGACTGTCAGTTTTTCTTAGAAGGGCAGCCTCAAAATTTCATAGCAATGTTTCCAAAGTTGTTGAGACATTTTTAAACAAAACTAAATGTCAACGTCCTGGTGATACCAATTTGAATGAATAATCTGGGTACCATGAATATCTGTACAGACTTATGTTACAATCCCTCCAAAAGTTTTGACCTGCTGGTGACCTCATGAAACACAGTATGCATCACCCTCTGGAGAACATAAATGGCTGTAAAAAATAAAATAACTGAATGGCAATCCATTCAGCAGCGGAGACCACACCAGCAGACTAGAACCATGCCACTAGAATAACTAAAAAAAAAAAATCTTATATTTTCATTCTATTTTTGCTTCATTTCTTTATTTTCCTCCCCTGTCCTCTGTGAATAAGCACTGGAGATGTGAAATAAATGTCCCTCAGAGCGGTGCACGGACAAGATCGACGGATCGATACTGACAGGTTAGACAGATAGAAGGCAGGCAGGTAAATCCATCCCAAAGGACAGACAGTCAGAACACAGATGGACAGACCAACAAGGCATGAATCCTGCTATGACTCATATTATTACCATAATCAATTCTAAACCTCTTTTTAAGCCAAACACAAAAGCCAATAGATATCTATGAGAATGCCTTAAAGTAATTTTTTTGGTGGCAGCTCTAATAACAACGTATAAAGCCATTTCTGGTCACACACATAAAAAGAGTTTGATGGACAGTCACATGCTTTGTAACCTTCGATTTCTTGCTGAATTCTGCCTGACTGGCTTTTACAGCACTAATAAGGTATCCAGTGTTCTCCAGAGCCAGATCTTGACGTATCTTTGTGATTGCCGGGCTATTCTTTATAAATACCTGAGCATAATAAGAGCTTGGGCTGCAGGCGAGTAAAGACATCCAGTCAGCTGGTGAAGACAATTGTAGTTGGTTGGGCATAGCTGCTCATTAGTGAACTGGTCTGGTTATCCTTCCTGACAAGTCGGAGATGTCTAACCTCGCCCTAGCAAAACATAATTTCACACATTTCTCAACCAGTCAAGCACAGCGCAGAGCTATGGGAGCCACTGAAAGCCATGAATATTTCATTAAAAAATCCCTGTGACTATTGCATTATTATTTCCATGTATTTTAGGAGTATTCTGGTATGTCTGGGAAATAAGCAAAGTGATCCATGAACAAAAGAATCTTGAAGTCTTTATGAAAAAGAAATTGCAAGACTGATCAGCAAGTTGACTTGAGTTGATACAGACGTCCAATGGAATATGCCAAAGCTAAAAAAAAGTGAGACATGCAAGGGGAATAATACAGAAAATGCCCATTTCCTCTGTGTCATCCCCATCCTCCCACAGCATCCTCACACCTGCTTCTCCACTTTCTCACATTTTCTCCAGCCGTCAGCTTGCATCACGCCAACAGTGATATGCAGATACATGTGAGAAGGCCACCGTAACACAGACAAAAAAAAAATGGAACAGCTGGTGTTTGGGTAAACAGTTCTTACCATCATGCCAAATGAGGTGGAATATGTAAGGGTTTGACTTTTGCAGGTTGAGGACCAAGCAGTGAGTTCAAAAGTCACATAATAGTAAGTGTTTTTACTTAAGTAAGGTCTTAGCCAGGAACTCTGGGTCCTATTTATTGGATTTTTTTACTGCATTTTGGCACTCCAGCTGCTCTGGGGACAACACTGGCCTTCTGTACTTATATTCTGTAGAATATACAGAGCAGGGAAAAACACCCTAAACTGGAAAGGTGATGCTTTTGTCACTTGCAGTCGCACATTTACAGGGTTGTAAAAGGCTCTCCTCTTTGATGGAATACTCAAAAAACCTCAGCAGCAATGAGGATTCCTCTTTAAAATGTAATCCCCCTTTAACAAACATATGGACATTAAATCATGTTTAATCAACAATACCAAACAATGTAGCACATAGAGAAGAGATTGGACTGGTGTTTTTCAAGGAAGACATGTCGAGGTGTCATTGTCAGGAAAAGCACAGGTGTAAATATATTAAAATTGATAGCTGAAAAAGGGCTGCTGCACTATACACCTGCATTAATGAAAAGCTGATGCCAGTCAGTTGATGCAAGTGTAACTTCTGTCTTCAGACTGATCTAATACTCTGTTCCATCATCTGAATTCATTCAAGTGAAGTCATGGAACAAGAAAAATGGTGTATTTAATGACTGTGGTAATTAGTTAAAGGTAAGTTTAAGTTTTCATTAGTTCACTTCATGAGACAAGATGCTACTTTGCTGAAGGTTGAACTTAAAGAAACTCCACCTGTGATGATGATGATATTTTCTAAAATAGTGGATATCTTTGACAAGCCTCAGAAGTTTGAACAAAATACAGTGGAGTGACATTGCTCGTGAAATTGAAGAACTGTAGTTTGACAGCACGTTATCTGGAAGAAGAAAAGTTTTGAAAGACATCTGTAGAAACTCTCCAGAGGGAGTTCATTGCCTGGTGGTGGGAGAAGACCTATTGATGGGTACATTTCTCACGCTCAGTCAGAGTAGGCCTCAACAGACAACTCATTATTTATTTTTTATTCAGAGGCCAGAGATAAAATTGCTGCCGGTCTGACACTGATGTATGAGCATCCCATTCAGGGCAAAATCTACTCTGCTGATCCTCTGAAACTCAGCCCAAGCTAATAGGCAAAAATCTAATCGAAAGTGATTAAAAACTAAAGGAATAAAACCAGAGGGGAAAAAACCCCACACTAGCCTTTCCTATGTCAGGAAAGGATGGGTGACGATGAAAATGCAGCAGATTTCACTCTCATTTGCTAATTGAGGAGATAAGGTAAATCATTCTCAGAGTCAGTGGAATAAACGGCCCTTTAAAAATCAATGGAAGTTACAAAGCGCCTGTTCGTATGGTTTGAGTCCTGGGAGGAGTGAATCAGCACCTCTTTGAGACAATTCTCATCCTGCGGTTTGCTCTGCTTTGCCTCTAGCTTTATAAGATTGAACATTTTAATTGTGAAGGTTAATAACAAATCTGCAAGGAAGCAGAGGGACTTACGGAGCTTAAGTTGGCAACCATGTCCCGTCAGTGCCAGCAGCAGTGTATGACTTACCATACCACTTTGCCCATATAAATTTCTAAAACCTGAACCTTTGAGAGCTTATAAAAAAGTAAAATATACATCCATTATGACTACAGTCTGACCACTAACTATGCTAGCCTCATACAGCAGCTGATTTTGACTTATTGCAGATCTACTGGTGATAGTATATATCATTCAGGCAATGAATAACAAGACATTACAGTACATATGTTAAAACAAAAATGTTTGCATTAATAACAATGATTAGTCAATATATCACTGCCAGATTGTTAAAGGCTCAAATATTAATGTCAGTATCAGCCTCAACTTCAAAAACACAATATCAGTTAAGCTAGCAAGGACCCCAGGAAGAGTAGCTGTTGCCTGGGTAACAGCTAATGGGGATCCAAATAAACTAAACTAAACCTCCATTTTAGCCATAACTGTCTCATTGGAGTCCTTTTACATTGAAGTGAAAACTGCACGGTGTCTTTTTATCTTTTCTCGTTCAAAAATAACATCTTTTTGCATTTGCTACTACTTCTTGAGCATACAGAACAACTAAATAAAAAATTAGCGACATCCTTAGACTAAAGTGTTGCATGTACAAGTGGGTCTAAAAAAAATTTGGCCTCATTCATATGTTAAATCATGACAGTTAAGATGGAAAAAACTAATTATTGGACAACTTAACACAATCATATTGCAGTTTTGGTTTTATACTGTGCATTGTCAATATAGTTCTACATCCATTATACCGTATATGGGTTTAGTTACTGTGAATGCAAAGCCAGATATAGTGGCATATTCAGAAAAAATACAAGTTTTCCAGTTGTATTTACAACTAGAAGGTTGGCATGAACATTATTTACAAGGCCACTGTGGTAGCTTCAATTTAGCATGAATGTGACAGATGCAATTAACTACAATAGCTACAGGGGATTTCCATGCTTTTTGTTTGCCCAAGTCAACATTATTTTCACTGGGGTCTGAGTTTCCCCTGTGTCTACAAAAGATTGATGAATTAGAGTCATAAAGGACAAATATGTGAGAATAACACGCAGCTTGGTTCACAAATGCAAGAATTTAAAAAGTGGAAGGACAAGCTAAGAACAAAATAGGGTTTCAATAGGACATTTTTTTAAAATAATTGCTGAATGCTTGTCAGTTCTACAATGCCATGCTGTTCTCAAAAGAAATCTTTGTTGTTTTCACTCTTGGTTTCTAAACAGTCAATAGAAAATCCCAATCTAATGTTCTAGTCAAAAGGTCCTTGGTGTGATTGTATTGGAGAGGAGGACAGGAAACCCTTAATGAGAGAGTGGGAGGAAGGCTTCTGAGATCATTTAATCATTGTTCCTTATACATCCACTTATCATGCCACAGCGAAACTAGCCATAATGGCTCGGCTTCGCAAGGCAGGATATTATTTCATACATAGGGGAATTAAATGAATGCATGGCAGAGTTCAGTCTCTGGGAGAAAAATAATGGGAATCCGCTCAGCTTAAAATATGGGATTTGTTAATGAATGGAAGCAGTTAATTTAAAGCTTGACTCTGAGAATTGTCACACAAAAAATCTGGAAATGAAAAGGGGGGTTGGAGGGGTTGCAGTGAAAGGATGTAATATGAAAGAGAAAGAGAAGAGAAAACACTATTTTTGCGATAAACACTATTTATTTTTGTCTGTATTACAAACACTGACCATCACGACTGATGCTACCATGAAATGTCATGAATGCATACACAACAGTTGTCAGACTCTCCCCAGTGAAGGGTTTAGATGAAGGTCACCCGTTGTTTCTCTAGCACTGTCATTATCTGACAGGGAGGGAGAGATAAGAGGTCGCTGATAATAAATGTTCTGCCATGATTGGAAATAATCTTGACAAGAGCCTCTCCTACAGTCCAGAAAAGTCTGTCAATGAAACAGGATTGAGTATGACATGTTTTTGTCTGTGCAGGCCTCATACAATATGGACACGACACAATTTCAAATGAATCTGCGAGTGGCCTGGTCGATGAGGGATGATTTATGCAAGCGTGTTAACCGCTGATGCTTCTTGCTGGGCATTACACTCTGAGGCAACCTTTACCTCACCGTCAAGAAATGAAAGGGGGTGATGTGTGGCTGTTTCCACTTTTGAAAATGCTTTGAAGGCAGTCAAGTTAGGAGAGACATACTGTCTTTTTTTCAACACACAAGCTACTACAGTGCTGTTCTTAAGAAGTCAGGAGGGTCACCAAGGTCAGTAGGGTTCATCCACTGGGGGGCATGAATGTCTGTAAAAAAAAAAAATCTACAATAATACATTAACAGTTTCAGTCTGGACCAAAGTGGAGAACCAACCAACACTGCCATCCCTAGAGCCACACTGTAAATGGCTGTAAAGGGTTACAATTCCAGCACTGAACTGAACCATTAATCTGAACTACTGAAAGTCAGCACTTTAACCTCAGTCATTGTTTCATTTTAAAACCAATTATTCTTGAATACAAAGTAAAATCAATAAAAAAAAAATGTGTCAAGGTCCAAATACTTAGAGGCTAGAATGTACATTGTGGTCTTGTTCATTTTTTTTAAAACACATGAACCATTTTGAAGTTTAAATATCTGTTTTAGTGGACTGTTTGTGATTCAGGGAAATGGCCGTTAAGAATAAACTGTTGTTCCCATTATACAGCATGCATCATTGTCTACATTTGTCTTGTTAGGCGTGGATTGTAAATTTAACGTGATGCATTGTTTGTGTGCTTTGCATTCCAGTTACCCTGGGAGCACATTTTGTCAGGCACTCACATACAGCATAAAGAAATAATAATAGGCATAAATATCTGCAGCCAGTTTATACAACCACCTCATTATCAGTCATATACAAGTCCTGTTTATGAGCTTTTTACCAACAGATACAGGGAAAAGGGGTACTACAATATGCTTCACATAAGCTTAAACATATTTTGGTGTAATATATACGTTTGCAAATCAAAAATGGTATAACATAGTAGGTATCACTTGCAGCATCACACCAGTGCAACATATTCTGTAAATGGTCTATTGTGTGAGGCTACCACAACTTTTTATATTGTACAACATGTCTGGAGGGGACTTTTAACCTATATTTTTAACTACCAACTTAGTAGACCACTTTTTATTGACCTAAGTGGAGCAACACCTATTAAATTCCATCATATTTACAGAAATGCTGACTCAGCAATGCATTAAAAGCTGTGTTCCAATACCATACTTCCCACTGTACTATATTGTATTACTTTATATTCACATTTATAAAATTAAGAATATGCAAAAGAATAAGTATGCATGCAACATATGCTTTATCTTGTATTATCTTATTATACTCCAATGGACACCACTGTCCTATACTGTACCATATAAGAAAGAGAGATAATGTATGGTATATTCTGTATATAGTATGTAGTATGGAATTTGGAGATTTGTCCTTACACAGTCCATGAGTCATTATTTGATATCAAACCTGCATCGTCTTATCACAGGAAAATCTGTACAATGAAGCCTTTATCAACAGCAATGTGACGGCAAGACAAGCTTTCGGGAAAAAAGTGCTTACGAAGAGTGAGATGTGACACACTAATCAAGATTACGTAGAGCTTGCCAGTCATTTCTAAAGTTCATCTGTCTTGTGTGAAGTTCAGGTCACACTTGCGCATCTTCTATTAAATCAATTTAGGTGGAATTATTTTGGTCTGGAGGGCAACTGCAAGAGAGGTCAATCTGTTTTCTCTTAAATGGAAGAGCTCAATCAATACTTTTTTTTATCTCATTGTGGCATGGACAGGTTAAGACATGCATAAAGACTCAAGCATGGTGCAACAATATGCCTTACTGGTGTATAAAAAAGTGAATAACCAAGTTTAAGAAACGTGAGAAAAGCTTTAGCTGCCTTGGAGGTCTTGTGCACCAGAGCGAGAGAGAAAAAAGAGAACCGGGGCCAAAACTCAACAGCTATGAGTTGGAGGAGATGTGCTGGCAGTGTAGTCACCTTGGTGGTCTTTATATGTCCTCCGGGGACAATTCTGTTGAAAAACAAAAAGGGGCATGCGAGCTGAGCTGGCACTGCCCTGGCTTCACAGATGCTCACCTTTGTCCGTCCTCCTTTTTGCAGGCTGCTAAGATGATTTGCTGATGAGCAGCAGCTGTGCTGAATTGCACACAGGTGTGGGTCATTAGAGGTGATTATCAAGGCCTACTCACTACCAGTGGCATTATGTCTTTGAGACAATAAAACTTGACAAGAAAGAGATTTTTTACAATATGAGATTAGCTTCAGTGTTTTAGGAGAAGTGATCAATTAAGGCACATTAAGGCATAATTCCTTTTTAAGTCCACCAACGTGAATCTGTAACTGAAAGCATTTAGTTCGCCTCCACCAACCAAATCTCCTGATTGTGGTGACTCCATTAGAAAACTATTTCTCATAAACGTTGGTGTGACCGATCCTTGATGCGATATATTGTTCTTGAATTGTCATTAAACCTGTGGTAATTGATTTTTGGTCACTTGGGAGCACACAATTGGTGGAACACTCTATAAACACAACATTGACATCCTGTATCATCACCATCAACTCTGGCTATTGCGAATTGGTGTATTGCAGTTTGTTAGATTTCTCATGGTTTATCAGAGCTTGCTTGCTGAAAACGATACTGATGAGCACTCTGAGATTGAACCATGACAGAAGACACTTTGCTGGAAAAGACTGTAAAGCTGTGGAGATTTTAGGGGAACTGCAAAATCAGATGACAATTCTTTCTTTCACAAGTGACACCTTTAACATTATACATTTTTAACCCATTTTGCAGCTTTAAGGTTATTAATTGTTGTTTTAATTTCAATCATAGATTCATGGTATACTTCAGTTACATGATGTTTGTAAATCTCCTTTAAAACTATGACAAAAGCCAAACTATAGACAGTTTGGAATAATTGAAAAGCCACTCACATATTCTTATATTAATTATATGAATACATAGATATTTGTTTTTGTGCATCAATAAGGATTTTAGTATCTAATATAATATATATTACACTATATATATATATAGTCTCCATATATTTATAATTAGATTTCTCATATATTATTTAAAGATACTCATCCAATTAGCAGGGGGAAGTAATACCAGCAGGGGGGCTTGAGGAGAGGCAATATTATGGATCCAACTGCTTTTCTTTGAAAGACCAAATCTGCCTCTTATTGGCTTACCCTGATATTGATACCCTAAATTAAACCAATCTCACTGATCATGCCTAAACCTAACCAAGGCAACCAACAAAAGCAAAAAGTACTTCTGCCATTCAGATGCAGATTAGCAGCTGTGTCTTGCCAGGAACAGCAATTGGATCCAAAATATGACTGAGGAGGGAGGTCTGAGGTGCTGCAACCTTCTTGCTCACTCGTGTTGTCGCTGGCCTTGGTGCTGAACCTGCACTGCCGTCAGCGTCTGCTGGTAAACTACTGACAACCTCATAGGGCCTGATTTACTAAGATCCCAAATAAAGGGTACTAAATTGCGTGCGCAGTGCAATAGATTGGGCGTTTCGTTTGTGTGCGTTTTGAGGTGATCTACTAAGAATAACTGTGTAAATGAAAACAGGTGCAACAGGGTGCAGACAGCAGTATGTAAATGAGGGTTTTGCGTGTCTTAATGGAGAGTTTGGACGAGCAGAAAGCTGCAAGCGCAAAATGAAAAAGACATACGGGAGATTATTTGTGACAAAGTCAATGCTGTTAGTAAAACCAAAAATATTCCACTCCAAAAATATTAACACGGGTGGAAAAACTCCATCCTGTGCGTATTCTGTCATTGTGCCTCCTTCTCCTCCTCTATACAGTGACAAAAGCCATCTGAGCACAGTTAGCAGCCGGTTAATACCTACCCTTCAAAGGTATTATGTATAGACGCAGTTAGCTTCAGAAAAATTACCTTCAGGTTTGGTAAATCGCAATGTGTGTGCTAAATAACATATTTGCATTTTCTCCTCCCTGTATTTTGCACACTGGGGTTGAAACTTCCCATATTACATATTCATTATGGCAAACTTACTAAATGGACAGCGCATGCTATCTTGCATATTTGAAATACGCTAACCTCAGTGCGCTGCGTTAGTAGATCAGCATGCATATGTTGATGTCAAGTTTGCGTTCACGTTTTTACACACACACACAGCTTAATACTAAACTGTGAGCAGCGCTTTGCATGTACGTAAAGTGAGTCTAAGTGGGAAAGCAGCATTATCAAGTGCATATAAAATGAATTTCCAGGATGACCAGTCCTGTTCCCCTGGCTCTAACAAGGTAACTCTCAGAAACTTCTGTAGAATCAGCCTCAGTGTACACACATGCATACTGGACCACACCTCATTAAACAGACAGAGACATGACACACAGCATTTCAGACACTTAACTTTTATGTAAACAGTCAGCATACTGGAAAGCACATAATCTGTTCATGTACTTAAATGTGTGCAAATGTTTTGTTTTAAACATGAGCACACTCACACGCCGTTTCATACGTTACTTTAAATCCAATTAAAATGTGTGATCCAGGAGACAGTTTTTACCAATGTGCACACTCAAACCACAGCGCAACCAGCTGGAGTTTGTCAACGCTCTTCGTCGAGCATTAATGTGTTTCTCGCTCTCCTGCTCTGCACGTCAGAGGATTACAGTCTCATTTGGAGTTGGCATTTTCCTCGTGTGCCACTGTCAGGGGACTGCGTGTCTAAGCCTTACTGCAATAAAATGCTAATCTTTTAACATTTTTTTTTCTTTTCACATTTCAGTTTTAAAATGTTTTTTTTTCCCCCCACACTGTCCTACAGTACTTGGGTGAGATAATTCCTCCTCTTTGAGATGCAGAAACAAGAAGGGTCAATTTATTAATCTGGAATCTTTCGAAAATAAGAAGATCTTTCGAAAAAATTGGATGAATTGAAATGTATAAAATTACTTTTTACCAGACATATTTTCTGGCAGTGCAGTTTTCTTCAGTTGCAAGACACACAGCATAAAAACCTTCCTTTCCTTCCTTCCTTCCTGTCAACTTGAATGCACTAATCTCTCCTCTCTAGTTTCCCTCTCTCGCCTCTTTTTCACACTCACATTTATTATCGAGTCTTTGATGTCTGACTATTCTTGCTGCTGTTTAAAAAAAAAATGGAACTTACAGACCAAATGTCTGCAAATGTGGGAAAATAGAGAGAATGAAACACTGCAAAAGGTCTGAGCTGGCCAACTCATGATCATTCATCCACCCTTTAAGATGTTTTATTAGCAAACACACATACATACATACATACATACATACATACACCACCACTCTTCTGAACAAGTGGTACAGAGCAAATGAGAGCAAAGCGATGCATTGATGGAAGCGTTGAGCTGACAGAAGGGAGGGGAAGGAGATGGGGGTGAAAGGTGTGAAAGATGAAAGGCAAAATGTGGAAAGAAAAGAGACGAGGTGACATATTAACACAGAGCAAACGAGCATTTGCAACATTTTTAAGCTGTATTTTACTCTGTGTGGCTGCTGTCGCTTTCAAACACGCTCATTCCTTCTTTCATCATCTCATTCTTTAATGCTCCTTCCACTTATCAGCAATCCTTCCATCTCTCCCTTTCTGTTCCCTCCCTCCCTATGCCAACGTTGCTGCCTAGTCATTGGGATTCATTCGTTTGGCCTGACAGCTTGGGCAGATACAGCACTTAGTCCTTATTGAGGAGGTAATTCATCTTTAATTCTACCAACCGCTGTTGCAAGTTAGTACTGCCTAAGTGTCTGCACAATACCATCACACATAAGTAGACTTTCTGCACAGATAAGGAAGAATTACACATTAAATGAATTCCTACATTTCCAAATGCAATACAAAAGACCACTAATACTATGTTTTACATTGATTTTCACATTTACATTATCTCTGCACACCAAAACACATTCACACATGCTTGCTCATCCAATTAAGATCTTCCTTTTTAAATATGATTGGGGTTGTTTATAAAAGGGGTACGAGATTAATTCATAATTCATAATGTTTTAATAATTAACCTATTTTGCTGTGGAGGGAGTCTACTGTCAATGACTACAATATTAGACTCCAAAAAATGAACAATGACCTAAAAAATTGCATACATTTTTAATTTACAGTTAAGGGATGTGACAAATTGGTACAGTATGGCTAGTGTCTGATCAATGGTGGCATTTGCTGCTAAAAGACAACACACTAAGTTGTTCAATTTCCCCATGCTCCAAATGTAGCAACAATTAAATGCTGAGAGGTGCACTAAAAAAACAAAAACAAACAAGTAACATAATCTGGAAGTACTGATGGCTCCAACTATTCCTTGTTGTTTTGTTAAATCATACCAAGGAGCAGTTCAGAGTGACTTGTTCAAATACTGCAATTACATGGAAACAGCACAACATATTATCCAAGTTTACAACTGATCTAAACAATCATTGGTTACCACAATAATCAGTGCACCTACACAGATCCGTCCATCTATATTCTGCAATTTATCCATGACCAGCTCACAGTGGCTTCAGACAGAGTATGGAA
Organism: Scomber japonicus; assembly: GCF_027409825.1. NCBI lineage: Eukaryota > Metazoa > Chordata > Actinopteri > Scombriformes > Scombridae > Scomber > Scomber japonicus. The sequence goes on along the minus strand of NC_070599.1, from coordinate 15,004,904 downwards.
ACCAGACATTCTTCTCCTTGGCAACAACCTCCAGCTCCTCCTAGGGCATCCAAAGGCATTCCCAGGCCAGAAGAAATATGTAATCCCTCAAGCGTGTTCTGGGTCAGCCCCGGGGTCTCTTACCAGTTGGACGTGCCCAGAACACATCCAAGAGGCATCAGCAATCTTAGCCAGGTGTCCAAACCACCTCAGCTGGCTGCTTTTAAAACAAAGGAGGAGCAGCTCTACTTTAAGCACAAGTGAATATTCAAAGAAGTAGTTAGTGAACAGCTAACATGCTAGCAAACCAGGAACTTGTTAGCACTCATCAAATCTGCTCTCTGATCTATTTTCATCTCTGGAGAGAAAAGAAACTGTCTGAGCATATAAACTGGTTGACTGACAATTAGCAAGCTCACAATAGCAGTTGCTAACGGGATAATAAGCTCACGCAGTTTAATCAAGAGACATATTTGACATCAAGTCCTGTTTAATAACTGTCTAAAATCATGTTTCTTTTGTACATTAAAGAGGTGACAAACAACGAAGGGGCTCCCGAGCTCTTAATTCCCTAAAGTTGCTGAAAGTTTAGCTAACAGAAGAGAAAATTCATACCAATTTACTTCTACTCCGTGAGCAAATTAATTTTTTCCACACAATTGAACCAACCATTTTAAATGCTGGTGCAACTTTACGGCAGGTTACCCCTTTACCATATTTTTAGTACAGACTTTTTAGGGTCCTCACATATTTTCAAACCTAGTTGTGCCCCCTTTAATCTTGATAAAAGATCTTTAATAACACAATAAGTGAAAACAGGTGTGTGGGTATTTAATATGCAGTAATTAAAAATAATGAGTTACTACTGTAGTCAGAGAGCTAACGGCTAGCATCTTTACTCCTACTTACTCCCACCAGTTTTGTTGTCAGCATTGTATAGCCTATCATGTTAAAAGTGTGATATTTCTTGCTCTCAGCAAGTTATAATATTAATGTTTTAGCCCACACACACACACACACACACACACACACACACACACACACACACAAATACTCCAAATTCAGAATGATGTGTATGAGTGTAGTTTTCACACACACTCAAAGCTAGCAACATATAATCTATGCTAATATGTTCTATCCATAGAAGACTAGCAAGTGTTTTATGCCATTTGCAAACAATGCAAGACTCCATGTTGGTTAATACACACAAACATAAATCGCCATGGCGAGACAGAATGGGCTGCACTGAATCCCCAGGCCTCCTCATCGAAATACAACAAGACAAAGTCCTCGCCTCACAAACACACATACAGCCCATACACACACACACACACACACACATTAGCCCCACAGAAAAAAAGAGGGATTCCCCAGACACACAATCACAGGCAAACATGTGCATACAAAAGCACACATACATCCGCTGCATGAGCAGACATTTACACACAGCCGCATGCTTACACACACACACACACACACACACACACACACAAATATGACCACAGCATGCAAGCATCCGAGGAGATTTATTAACAGGACTGGACAGGAGGGAAGAAATCTGCCTTGCTAAAGGGCCTAATGACCTCATCTGTGGCCAGCAGCCGACATGACTGATAACGTCCAAGAACGCACACTCGCACACACACATCGCCAGTGGCTTGTCCTTTCCTGCCCTCTCTAACACTGTTCTCACTATGTTGTAGGGATTTAATTTTACACCATGCTACATTGCACCCTGATTAGCAGTGAGCTGTACCTTCCTTGGATTAACAAAAAAAAAGAAAGAAAGAAAGTGAGAAGTGCGTACGCTGTCTGTTTCAATACTCTGAGCTGGGACTGGTGCACTAGGGCTCCATTTTTCTTCAAATAGCTGAAATACACTGCAACATCACAGACAACAAATAAACCTAAAATACACTGCAACATCACAGACACACACACACACACGCTTTTGTCTGTTTCTCTTTTCATTTTTCTCAGCACTGCACAAATCTAAACCGAACCACCTTAGCTCCACAAGACAAAGACAGACAGGGATAGAGAGAGATGGAGACGTAAGAGATGGATCAAAAGATGTATTGAGATTTTCAGAGAGAGATGAAAAACAGATCATTGTTCTTCCGACTGGTGTTTCATTTTGACCTGTTCTCTCGTACTCTCTGGATTTCTTTCTCTTTCTTTCATTCTTCCTTTAACACTGACTGGCTGGATCCTGTGTTGTGTTATGAGGCGCGTGTGTGCGTGTGTGTGTGTGTGTGTGAGAAAGTGTGCTTGCAAGCATTTGTTTGCATGACATAAACCCTTGTGACAGGTCTGAGCATAGCCGACTGATGATGATACCAGCTGCACACACGCACACACACACACACACACACACACACACACCCTTTTAAAAAGCCTCCTGTCTTCCCCCTTCATCTCTTTTTCCCCCCTCTCATTTAAGCCCAGGGTTTTCTCCTGCTTCTCTTTCAACTATTTTTTTTCTCCACTGCGCTGCATTTGTCAAGGCTTTCACCATTTTCCATTCTCAGACCGGGTTCGGCTAGTTACCTTTTAGATACTGTAGATACAGTAGACAAGTTGTGTGGGTTTTTGTGCAAGCCTTCTTCTTGCAACACCATTAAATAGGCCAGATAACCGAGATACAGTATGTGCTCTGCCTACCTGCCTCCAAGGCCGTTATTGTGTGTGTGTGTGTGTGTGTGTGTGTGTGTGTGTGTGTGTGTGTGTGTGTGTGTGTGTGTGTGTGTGTGTGTGTGTGTGTGTGTGTGTGAGACACCCGTTAAAGTGGATTTTCTACTAATACCCTACAACTTACTTCAACCCACCCTCTGGCTATTTTATTTTCTCTCCAATTTCTTGTGTTGTGGTGTACCAGCACACTGTCCAGCCCCATGCTGTTTCCTGGATATTTCTCATTTGTTTTTTTTGTTTTTTCCTTTTCATTTCTTGCGTCTGATCCATTAGCAGCCCCATAGTGTAAAGCTCCACCAGCTCAGCTCTCCAGGATTGGCTGGAAGAGATATCCATTTCTAGATGTAAATAAATCTGTTACTTCCCTGACAGCACAATTCATTAGCTCTCGCAGCAATCTGCCTGTTCAGGCAGAGTGCTTTGACGCAGCGGCAAGTGTGTGTGCAGCAAAAGAGAGAGGGTGGGGAGGGTGGTGGTGGTGGTGGTGGGGGTGTTGGGAAAATGTGTCAGCTTGCTCTTTGGAGATTTGGGTGTGATTACAGCAGGGAAATACTTTCAGAGGGGGGTTAACAGTGAGTAACTGCAGTATTGCCCATTCTGTTACCTCATCGCAGGCTGTGTTTGCTTTATTATTAATTGAGCGAAGTGATTTTTTTTTTGACTGAGATGTTTTTGGTGGAGACTATGTAACAACTCAGTTTGAAACATACTGTATTGTGTGTTTACTTGCATTGTACAGGACATACATTTCATAACACAGCAAATCCAAGACTTCTGTAACACCTGTAAACTCTGCAGTTGTTGCAAAAAGGAGGTCAAGGTGGATGCTTAGTCTTGCAGAGCAGCTGGGTTTTGTCCCCAAAGACTAGTAGGGCCAACAAGTCATCCAAATTTTCCTTCGAAATTGGTAACAAATCACTGTGAGTTGTCTGATCTGACACTACAGTGGTTAAGGTTTGGTTATTTTTAGATAAAATAATGACTTAACTACTTTGTTAAGATTAAGGAACTATCATGACCATGGCCAAAGCTCCCAATGGATAAGAGTCCAGTTCTATGGCTGCTATAGAGGGCTTGACACTTCTGCCTAAATGTGTTGTTTATTGGCTCTGACTATAAAACACTGGGTTGGGGTTGAGGTTAAGTGCTTTATGTTGTCAGAACAAAATCATTAAAAAGTTGATCTTGCTTTAGAGTTCAGTTTGAACATTGTGTGTAGGTAGTGGACAGGATACGTGATGGTCATAAAAAACATGGCCCAATAGGCTTCATTCAAAATGTACTACTGTAGCTAAGGCAGTGAGTGTATAAGAAGTTGCCATGCCTAGCAAAAGGCGAGAGACAATAATTGCATGCATACAAATGTTGTTTTCTTTATAAATTAAGTTATATTTAAATTGAAGTGGAAGAATAAAGTCACTGCTCTTTTACTCTGGATTCTGGGTGAGTTAATTTAATCCACATCCACCTGAGAGGTCACCTTAATTTTAGTCTGATGTTTTAGTCACAGGCACTAAAAGCTGTAAGGAAATTGAACTTTTGTCAGCTGTATTTATTTGTAACTGTCTCTTTATTTACAGAACCACCATAATGAAATTTCATACTTGTTCCCCAAATGCCACACTGAGGAAAATTATTACTCAAGCATTTAAGTGTATCACAAGGTTATGTCATATTAAAGTAAAGAATGATTTTACTTCTATTCTATGAACTGGAGTGGTGTTGAGTCCCTTACCCTCAATGGGATACTGAACTGTAATTATAGTATAGCCTTGTAATGCTTACATACACTATTCTTATATTGATTCCCAAACACTACACTTGCATTTTAATATATTTGACTGTTATGATTATGTCTCCCAAGCTTATTTAGTCTTCTCTGTCTGCTTTCTTTATCTCTGATCGGTGAGTTGAAACCACCAAGTGAGAACACGTCCACCCTGATAAAATCCACTTTGTCACCATTTCCCTTGGAGAATCCAAACACCTTATCAATGCCGACACGTTACCGGAGAGCTACCTGATGTTTTACAAAGAAGCCGAAAAGAGTCTGAAGGAAATAGAAAAAATGGTGTTTGGTGAGGAAGATATGCTGCTACAGTATGAGTGATGTTTAATGACTTTTTTATTACATTCAGGTGACTGGCTCCCTATGACACCATGAAGAACAATTTGCTAATTTACTTTCTTGATATATGAAACTCAGTCCCACTGGTAGTTTTACAGAAAATATGACATTTGTGTGACATTTAAGAAAATACACTTATTCACTTCCTTGGCAAGAACTAGACTACAGGATTGTGTGGTATCAATCGTCTCATCTTAAACAGGCATATATCCCAAAATGTCCAACTGTTGCTTTATGAGTGAATTAATTCCCTCTGAAACAGTTTTTGTCATCTTATATTCACTTCTCTCAATAAAACCTGACAGCTGCACACTGCCAAGCAGCCAGTGCCTCGCTGATTTCTTTTGGTCACATACAGCAGTTCAGAGAAATGGCAAAACTCATTCATAAAAATCTGGGAAAAAAACAGATGCCACAGTTCTGAATGCTCCAATTGCTACTGTAGCCAATAGTATCTCTGCTAACAACATTTGCAGGTCACACTGTGAGTGACAGCCAGCTCAAGCTTTCAAAAGTGAGACTGAAGCTTTCACTGAGCTGATAGCAGCAGAGACAATTTGTCCTGAGAATCATTGCTGACACACCATTCTTCTAATTCCATGAATGCTCACAATTTTCGACTGGGGTTCACACTGTGGTGCTTATTTGCCAACAACACTGCTAATAATTAATAGCTCATAATAAAAGTGCAATCGCAGTGCTATTTATTTAACAGTGGTCTTGTCTGAGCCCAGATTCTAACTGTGGATGCAATTAAGGACAGGGATTTATTGTTTTCAGCTTTGAAGGAGATTTTATACAACGCTTTTTCATTAGCATGATGTCATCTAATTTTGAATGAGCTCCTCATTGCAAATGTCAAGGTTGTGTGAGTCACAAAACTTGTCTAGTAAGTTAACTGTCCTGCTGAATTTACTTTGAAATCGACCTCCTGAATCATCTGATTAAACTTGCTATTCTAATGTGTTTTCACTGCAACAGAATACAATTATGACCCAGACCTATAAACTTGCTTTTTGCTAACAAAGATCACGTCACTTATTGTACATATGCTGCATACTTTAATGGATGAAGGTTGGAGATGTTTTGAATAGGGTCGAGATCAAGGGGATAAACCTGGGGTCAAATGGGAATTGATAATGGGTGTTACGAGTTAAAGGTCATGGTGAGAAATCATATCGTACAGTAGCTCATCAGGTTTTAGCACCTTGTGTGGTCCTCAGAGTGCCAGAAGCCCTGATCTGAGATGCTTGGTGATTTTTCCTAAAGAAATTTACATCAGCTGAATCATTCAGTTATTGAAAATGAAACATTTGATTTGGGTTTTGCAGCATGTCAGTGTGTATATTAGCGCTATGCCTATAGTGGTCTTTATAGATTACAATCCATTAAGCTTTCTCAGCTCTCTATAGTATCCTAACCAGAGGCTCTGCTGCTCCAGTCTTATAGCTTTTCTATTCATCACATAAAGAGCCGAGAGAGCCGAGACAATGTAATGGCGGATGCATTGTCTCCCTGGGAATAGTGTCCTAATGTGTATTTATTTGCACTCTGTTTTGTCCCATCCAGGTCTTTGAATAAGTGGAGCTAAGTACTAACTGGGAACACCTGGCCAGTGTCCCAGAACTTACTTAAAGGTCCAGTGTGTATAATTTAGTGGCATCTAGCAGTGAGGTTGCTCATTACAACCAACTGAATACCCTCCCCTTCAAAGTGTGAAGGAGAACCTTGAGTGGAGTGACTGCATCCATTTTGGGCTACTGAAACATGGCAGTGTAACATGGTGGGCTCCAAGGTAGGGGTCTTGTTTGTTTTGCATTACCCTTTTGGCTTTCTTTCACACTAACACCGCACATTAGTCATCACATTCATACACTTTCAAACATCATTGACACTGATTTTCACACTTCATTGCATTAACTTTTGTTACTTAATACATTTATGATTAATATTGCAAAGTTTGGTGTGTGGCTCTCTCTTTTTGTTGTGGCCGACAAGCCAGGCATAACAGCAGCATTGCTTGTGTGAAAATACAAAGCCACACACAGAAAACCCCTGAGAAGGTGTATGTGCACTTTCCACGGTGTTACATAATAAATGGCAAAGGAGCAAGGCAGCACAAAAGAAAGAGGGAGACTATTGTGGGGTGTGTGTGAGTGTGTGTGTGTGTGTGTGTGTGTGTGTGTTGCAGTAGAAGGAGGGACAGAGAGAAAACTAATTAGCACAGCACTTTAAGCATCACGGGCCACAGACTGCTGCAAGTGGGGACTGCCACAGACAATCCCAGTCAATTTTCCCACTCAGCGGAGAGAGCTGAGGCATGCTCTGACATTGTGTTTTATCTCAGCGGGCCTCTTCACTCATGTCAAGAGCTGGAGAGAAGAGAGAGAAGGAGAGGGAGGCAAGGTTGTTGGTCAGAGAGTGAAAAAAGATGAGGAATTAAGAAGAGAGAGAGAGAGAGAGAGAGAGAGAGAGAGAGAGAGAGAGAGAGAGAGAGAGAGAGAGAGAGAGAGAGAGAGAGCAAAATAGAGTAGCAATGGAAACTAAGGAGTAAAATCCAGAAGAAATAAAGACATAAGTAGAGAGGGAGGTAAAGACAGCGCTGCAGCATGTGAACAGCTGCATGGAGAAGAAATGTTGTGCTTTAATGTGCCTCAAAAGAAAGGCTGTGTCTCCAAAATATTGGCTGACAATATGTCACTGCATCTAATCAGGGTTTGACTCCCAACAGGACTACAGTGTGTTTTTGATAAATACTGTACTGAAACTCCTGAATATATGTAGACAACTACCAAAAGTTTATTTTTGAATAAATCCAGTGCACCACCCAATATGAAAACAGTAGTGGAATGAAAGCTCTGTCCTGTAAGTGCCCATATGGCTCCTGTGTATGCACTCGTAGCTAATCTGAATAAATCATTGTATGAGGCAGCTTTTGCACTTTAAAAACAGCTCTATTTTTACCCTCTGCCTACCATTCACATAGATGCACAATACACATCTATCTCTTCACACGCTATAGTGTGCATCAGAAAGTGTCGGTCCACTGGAAGTCTCCATGAATTTCTTACGTGGAATGTCACCATGTTGGATTTGTTCTGGAAAGAAAAAAAAAACGCTCGGCAAGGAATGTCACAGTGTTAGAAGATTAAATGTTGTCAAGAATTGTGTACATGTATCTTCCCCCTACCTTCTTTGTGGTCAGTATTTAGAGTTAAGAAAAAAATAGAATGGAGGAATGAAGTAGAAGGAAATTAAGTATTAGGAAAATGCACCTATGTATTTGTATGCAAATAACAAAACATATTTTGGTGATCTTTTTAATTGAAAAAATGTAAACACAATCTGTCAAGGAAATAAAAAAAAATATTGTGGGATGTGAAAAAAGTGTGGGAACCTTTTACACCTCAGATTCCTTTTACAAGGTCTCAGACCTTAATCATCTCATTAGGTGTGAGGCATGTCAACAGCTTTACAAATACTTTGACTTTTCAAACCTTGTGTGGCCACTTAGCAACCATTGGTTCCTCTTGGCAGTTAGAGTAAGACTTAAAAGTTCAAAGTTATTGATGCCCACAATGCAGGAGTAGGCTAAAAGGAGATTGTCATGTTACGGTTTCAACAGTGTGAAATATAATTAAGAGATGGCAGTTTAGGGGAATTGTGGAGCTCAAGATGAGATCTAGAAGACCAAGAAAATTCTCAGAGAAACCTGCTCATATGCTGGTCAGAAAGGCAATAAAATCCCCCATTTGACTATAAAAAACCTGTAGGAACATTTAAAAGACTCAGGAGTGGTGCACCGTTCCACTGTGAAGTGATGCTTACACAAAGAAGGCCTTCATAGAAGAGCCACTATAAAAAGAAACCTTATCTGCATCCTCATCATAACATCCAGCATCAGAAGTATGCAATAGAACATCTACACAAGCCTGATTAGTTTTGGAAACAAGTGCAGTACACTGATGAAGTTAAAGTAGAACCCTACAATCATTTCATGAAAAGAACACCTTGCCTGCTGTTAAGCATGGGGGAAGATCAATCATGCTTTGGGTTTGTGTTACAGCCAGTGGCTGCACATCCTGCTAAATACCAGCAAATTTTGGAAACAAACATCACACGTCTGTAAAAAAACTGAAGCTGAAAAGAGGATGGCTTTTCCAACAGGATCATGATCCTAAACATACCTCAAAATCCACCATGGACTACCTCAAGGGACGCACACTGAAGGTTTTGGCATGGCCCTCACAGTCCCTTGACTTAAATATAATTGAAAATCTGTGGGTGGCTCTTAAAAGAGCTGTGCATGCAAGACGGCCCAAGAATATTATAGAACTAGAAGCCTTTTCCAAGGATGAATGGGAGAAAATCCAAAAAAAACAAGAACTGAAAGACTTTTTTCTGGCTCCAAAAAGTGTTTGCAAGCTGTGATATCTGCCAGAGGGGCTGTTAATAAGTACTGACTATATAGGGTGCTCAAACTTTTGCACATACCACAATGATCTTTTTTTAATTCATTTATTTATTTACTTTTGTTCAATTTATGACATAAAATATCTATGCATTCATGCTTACTGAAAATATTGTGCCCAACACTTATAAAATAAAAATAAAATGTATTCATTGTGTAACAATCTCTTTCATGGACTATATCTCACTGTGCATGCTCCTCTGCCTTTCTCTTATTTCCAGACTCTAATCGCCACACACACCTTGTTCAATCATCACTCAGTCTTTCCCTGCCATTCTCCATGTCAGAGCGAGCACAATAAATTATAATACAGAAGGAGTCTTGGAGACTTAAACAAAAACAACAGTGCTTTCTCAGTTTTTCCCACCCTCTCTTTCACACACAAATAGAAGCACAATCTGTGGGAATTCATTAGCCAGCCACTGATTTATGCCTCACTGTTGTCAGCGTATAATTAGCAGTTGAGGATTGTTTATGATGGTTTTGCAAGTGGAGTGGAAAGTGTGCAGCGAGGAGTGTGGTCCAAGGTCAGGACAGGCTTAGGGAAGAAAGAAAAGAAGGACGGCAAGGGAGAAGGATTGAAGCAGAAAGAAACTAAGAGGCAGTTAAAAAAAGAAGGCACATTTACATCCGAGCTTGAGTTCACGACGAGAAAACAGCGTTTATTCATGTCAACGTGAGAAATCACACAATAAAATGTATTTTCTCATTAACACAAAAATATATTTTGTAAAAGCTTGTTATGCTGAGAACAAGAGATAATTATATTGTACACTCAAAGAAACAACACAAGTAGTAATTATCCTCCCTGGTCTCATATAAGATCCTGTTATGTGTACTAAGTTGCATAAAGTTAAAAGACATCAGAAGATACACCAAGCGGCAACACACCAATTAAAAAAATTATTTTACAAATATTTGTATTATTCCTACAAAAACCTCTTTTGGCTATATGAAGTCTAATTTGTTTATCAGGGTGAAAATCCTGAAAAACCTGAAATTATGTTAAGCAACAAGCTTAACATAGCATAGACTAGAAACAGCAAATAGTTAAAGCACTTAAATGGGACAAATTATGCACATTTACATGTCTAAACTTTTAATCTGGGGCTCTACTAGAATATCTTTACATGCCTCACAGTTCATGTAACTCATACTAGCTCTTGATGCAGCCCTTCAGTTCAGCCTCTGCCTGAAAGAGACCGTTTTAGCTCCTGTTTCTTTAAGACCCACCCCCCTCCCCAATGAGGCCACTCTGATTGGCCAGCTCTTTGGAAGCTTTTCTTCAGCAGACTTGTGCCAGCTCTGTTGGCTACATCAATAAACCGTGTGACAAACTATAGTGGTAGGATTTTACTACTTTTTCCTGTTCTTGACTCAAACCATACCAAAAAGCTCAGCAACAAAGGCTAACTTCGACTTGTGGAACTTTGGTCATTTTTAATAAAGACATACAACATCTAGGGCTGTCAGCGTTAACGCGTTAATCGCGATTAGATTCATGCAATCCATAACATGTTATTTTTTCTTAATCACATTTTAATTGCGCAAGCCTTTTTGTCCCTTCTACTCACCCGTAGACGGCTCCTTTAGCTGTAGCTTTGAAGCAGCTCCCTGCAGTAAACCTACCGCGGTGATGGAAAGAAAGAGAGCTACTGGACTTTTGAACGGCTTGTTTAACTTTAAAAAACTTTGAGACGGTTCAGTTGACAAGTCAAAAGTAAAATACAACCTGTGTCAAACGGAGTATGTCGAGTTTGAGTTAGCACCTCCACGCTAAACACCCAGATGCAGCCAAGCGAACCTCAGCTCCACCAAAGAGTGTGGGAGTCACAGCAGAGCCGTGATGGATTCCCAGTTAAGACACTCTGGTAAGAAATGCTTTACATTATGGGCTTAAAACTGCCGTGAAATGTAAAATAACAACATTTTAAACATGCAATTCAAAACGCGATTAATCGTGATTAACTATGGAAATTCTGCGATTAATCTCAATTTAAAAAATTTATCGTTTGACAGCCCTAACAACATCATAACAAAATATCACAAAAGCATAATGATGTCTATGTACAAATTACACAAACAAGATAAAAGTTAATATGTGAGCTAAACAGGTGCTAGTGGGTGAATTTTTTAATTAGATGCTTATGCTGCTTCCACTCTTTATGCCAAGCTTCTTTTAACCATGGCTTGGCATGTCAGAAAATGTTAATATGGCTCTGTTTTTCTTTTTTTTTAATGACCATGAGATGACAAATTTTTCTCATTTAGCTTGGAAGACTTCTTGGATTGTTTTTACATTTTGGGCCCCAATTTGTACGTATTTCAAAAATGCCTTCAGAGAAACTGTGTCCTCACTGTACTGTTGCATAATATTATCTAATGTCATTTTGAATGGAACTGCCCTTCCTCAAATTCTCTAATTAACTGTGATTACATTATACATCAGATTGGAGCGGTTTATTGACTATGTAGTCATGGAAAGGATTGGCTAGCGGCCTGTCCAATACTGCTATAGGCTACCATGTTTGGAGGAGAAAGGTCAGTGGATTGATATTTGTCCGTCTTGAGCATTATTTTTGTGCATGAGCATATACAAGTACACACACACACACACATTTACAACACACTCCTGGGACACAGAGCCAACAGCCATCATTATCCCTTTCTGTCCCTTTAACTTGTGCACACAAACACACCTCCACACACACACACACACACACAGAGCGCAGAAAATCAAAAGGCATGTTCATCTCAGAAGGAGGCTGAATCAGTGTCTCATCTGATCTGAGGTCAGTCGGCCTCCCTTCAGCAAAACATGTCTCACAGTGTGTGCGTTTTATGTGTGTGTGTGTGTGTGTGTTTTATGTGTGTGTGTGTGCGTGTGTGTCAGTGTGTCAAATCAATACCCAGTTACAGACATCTCAGCCCCACCCTGCCTCAGGCCCTAGGCTCCGGGGAATACACAGACACACACACACACACACACACAAAAAGAAAAAAAAAGATTCAGAGCTTTTAACCACCACATATGAGTCTATCTGTGCATCTCACGCCTAGAGAGAACACAGAGATAGAAAGCTAGGGAATGGCGAGGCGGATGTGGACAGTAACCCCATGAGAAAGTCGTCAAATCATGTGACCAGAAACACAACAGAGAGAAGAGAGAGAAAAAAAAGGAAGGAGCCAGAGATTTAAAACGACAGATAAGGAATCAGAGCTACAAGGACAAAGAGAAAGCACAAAGACAAAATATGCAGACTGCAGAAAAAATAAAGACCCAGCAAAAAATGTGAATTGATGGCCTTTGATTTTTTGTCCTTTCTACTGCCGTAGCATAAATGACAATGTGTCATACAAGCACAGCTGTGATTTTCCAAATCCCCCTTCTCAGCATTGTGACAGCACGGAGGTGAGCCTCTTCTTGCTGTTGGAGTTCCCTATAGCTGACAGCAGTTTTCCTCTCCTCTATTTGTGCATTTTACAGGATTCTTTTATTGGCAGCTTTCTGAAAGTGTGGAGTTAGTACAAGATGAAGGAAGAGGAAAAGAATTCCTTCAGGCGTTAGCAGTGCTCTGAACGTCTTGCTAAGGTGTAAATTGAAATGAAAATGTGATTTGACTTTGATTAAAAACTTCTACATTTAATATGTCGTATCGTGTTCAACCTTGCCCCGTTTAGCTTCAGTGTTTCCCACAGAGAACTTGAACTTTCTTTCTTTAAAAGGCTTTTTTAGTTTAAAGAAATAAATCAGTGGAAAAAAGGCTTATTCATTTTATTTTTCAGAGTAGTAGTAGATGAGAAGATTGATACCACTGCAGTTTGTATGGTAAAAATAAGGCTAGCACAAAGATTGAAACAGCTAGCTAACATTTACCTACCAGCACCTCAAAAGCTCACTGAGTAACATATTATATCTTGTTTGTTTAGCCGTTTACAGTCTTATGCTAAGCTAATGCATCTCCTGGCTGTAGCTACATCAACAGTTTTATGTATTTGTTCTGAAATCATACCAGATCAATCAACCAGAGGAAATCATATTAGCAGATTACCATGATAGTTTGGCTAACCCAGTTGGTAACTCTTAATTAGTGAGCTTTAGAGGTACAAGTAGGCTGTTACCTTTTGACAGAGCAAGGTTAGTTTTTTTCCTGTTACTATGCACAATTAAAAGGGATAGTTCGGGGTTTTTTGACATGAAGTTGTATGTCATCCTCACCATCAGTGTTGTGCATCAATATTGACTTTTCTGGCCCACTTTTGGTGTTGAAGAAAGTAGTTCTGGTTAGTTTGCTGGGGTCACAAAGACAAAGCATTTTGCTTCAAAAAACAATAAGCATTCAAAAGAGTAATATATTTGCATCACAAAATCGTTCGTCCGTAAAAAAGTCACAACCTCACAATCACCTGGCACTATTTTCCCTCCCTGCGTGCTGCCGCCTGTTGACAGCTGCGCACCTTTCCATCGGCTGTTTCACGGTGTGTACATGCTGGGATGGTAAACGTAAATATGTTTGACTATGAAACGAGCAATGAGGACATTCCTTCTACCACAGAGCCAAAAGGATACCTTTATGAACCTGAATATACAGATACCGAGCTTCGTCAGAAGGACTTAGAACGGGCAGAGAGAGAGGACAGAGAAAGAGAAGCTGTGATGAGAGTGAGCGATAAATGGTGGTGCACTTGTTCAAAGTGTCAATTAATGCTGACGGAGGTGGAGAGCTACTGCTGTCATCAGCGTACCAGCTTCTGTCTGCATCACAAACCACCAAGACTTTCCCGCAATCCTCAATGCTGGTGTCTTGCAGACCAGTTTAGTTTCAATGTTCAAGCCTATGGCAAGAAGCCAAAGTTGCCTAATAGCAATGTCCATGACAGGAAAGAGGTGAATATATACGGCGAATCAGACTGATTTTTGTTGCTGCAGCCTGGATAATCACAAATCCGTACCATTGTTAATATATATTCTTGTCTAATAATATATTTACCTCTCTCTAGTTCTCACGTTAACTCTATCGCATATCCGAGCATGTAAACACTATGAAACAGCTGATGGAAAAGTGCGCAGCTGACAACAGGCGACAGTGTGCAGTGATACGAAGGGAGGGAAAATAGTGCCAGGTGATTGTGAGGTCTGACTTTTTCTTTAAGGGACAACGATTTTGTGATGCAAATGTATTACTCTTTTGAACGCATATTGTCTTTTGAAGCAAAACGCTTTATCTTTGTGACCCCAGCAAACTAGCCGGAACTACTTTTTTCAACACCAAAAGCGGGCCAGAACTCTGCTCACAGGACGCAATAGGGGAATAGTCACTGATGATTCACAACACTGATGGTGAGGATGTCAACAACTTCATGTCAAAAAACCTGAACTATCCCTTTAAGCTAGCCAGCTGTAGCTTCATATTTATTGGAAAAATGATTAGTATCAATGTTTTTATCTAACGTGACAATAAGGTCGACAACTGTATTTCCCAAATGTGTATAAATGAAGGTAGCCTATACATTTATCTAAGCATGCATAATGCACATGTCAACATCTTAACATTCAAAATCAGCACTTTCTGTTCATGTTCGATTCATTTGAGAGGAAACAAATGAGCTCCTAAATGACTATTGATTGGATTTCCCTTTATCCTCCCCCTCTGGAACAATCTGAAGACATGAAAAGGCATCTCAGAAATTTCATTCATCAACAAACACCTTTGATTCCACCCATGCGCAGCATAGCCTCACCTAATCAAAACGCAAACCACAGATGGATGAAGAGAAATAGATTAGAAAGTCAGTTTCTTTGACGCTCCGCTCAGAATTTATTGATTGCCTTCCCTTTCTGTCCCCCCCCCTGTTTCTTTCCTTCTCTCTCTCTTCTGAGTTTTGTGAAACTGCTGTAATCACCGGCAATTTGCAGGGTGCCTCGCAGCTGGACTCTTGCCCGTTGCTGACAGAGTATACGAGCATGTTGGTGTGTAAGGATACAGTATGTGTGTGTATGTGTGTGATGCAAGGTGGGCATAAAAATTATTTTCTGCATGTGTGTGTTGAAAAATGGTCTATTTTAGGTCCGGGGAGGGACAGGCAGAGATTTTTATAGACTGTTGATTACCTGGGGGGGTCCCTTGACTTAAATTGAGTTGGGGGCCAGACACACACGTGGATACATTTTCAGCACATACACCTTTAGCTCTGTGGGCTTTGATTCTCTATACTTAGATCAGGTTTCAGTACTATACAATCATTGCATTAGTTCATTTTCAAAGTATTTGTGTGAATCAACAAATTTTCATTTTGATGATTTACAAATTCTAAAGAACTGGTCGCAATTGTGCAAAGATGTTGTGTAATTGCAGCTAAATGTACTTGAACAATTAAAACAGTATAAAAGGCCCCCTCATGTTAGTAGAAACATTATGAATCTTTACATGTGTATGTGAGAAACCTACCCTCAAATGCTTCTATCTCTATCTACCAAGTTCACTACTATTAATACATAATACATAATATAGTCCATTACTATTCAATCTGTACTGAAATGCACTTTGGCCTTGAGTGTTATTGACCTGAGAAGTTTTTATTGTATGAATCAAGATGATTTAAACCTTTCAGACTACCAATGAG
Organism: Scomber japonicus; assembly: GCF_027409825.1. Taxonomy (NCBI): domain Eukaryota; kingdom Metazoa; phylum Chordata; class Actinopteri; order Scombriformes; family Scombridae; genus Scomber; species Scomber japonicus. The sequence continues at coordinate 14,989,008 of NC_070599.1, read as the reverse complement.
TATCACAGATTTCACTCTGAACTGTCCCACATTAAGAAATGCACATAATTTGAGAGGATTTGGCACAATAAGGAACACTTTATATTTCCTGTTTCTTCACCAAGACTGATATTTGCATTCCCTTTTTTGATATCATTAGTAAACACCTTGGGGATTTCAGAATGGCATTGGGTGCAGGCATAATGTGGCTTCATATCAAAATATATTGCATAAGTGCCAATTGCAGAAATTGTCCGACTTTATTATAATTCACCCTACATTATAAATCACATTATACAAAGGGAGCATGTGTTCAGCATTTTTGGGAAATATGCTTATTTGCTTTCTTGCTGATGACAGGTTGATACCTGTGTGGTAAAACAAGGCTATAGCCAGTAGCCATATAGCTAAGCTTAGCTTAGCATAAAGACTTGAAACAGGGGTTAAAAGCTAGCCTGGCTCTGTCCATATAACTTGAAGGGTCGGGTCAAACATTAATAAAAACTCACACACAGCCTCAGACTATTTTGATATTAATAGTTAATATAGATGTAAATTCTTCTGATGAGACAAAAACCGCTAATTTGTTGCATCATACATCATACCGACTTTGCTTTAGGCGTTTATTGGAAATGCTTAAAATTATGTTGATAAAAATAAATGCTGTAAGTGTTATATGGTTGAGCAGAAAAACTTCACCTAAGCTTTTGAATATGAATATTAAAATATATAAAAAATATATTGGCATGAGCCCATGTGTTTGTAAGATGTGCTGTTTTACTCAATTCCAATTGTGCCTATTCAACATCAGTGATGCAGTTGTCTGATTTTGTCTATTTTAAAAACACAAATACTGAAAGAATTATGTCTTCACTTCTAAAAGCAGTACCTTCAAAAATGACCCGAGCACACTTGAGAGAAAAAGTGGGTGCTGCCGTTTGATTTCCCGTGCCCTTCAAGACCACAGCTGTCAGCGGCGAGACTTTCAAAATGTCTCTTTCCTACAGCAGCTGGAAAATATGCTGACATTAGATGAGAGAGGAAAAGTCCTAACACATTTTATATGAGACTGAGGCCTGAATTACTGCTGTCTCCACCCTGTTGTACCTGTTTTCATTTATGCAGTTATTCTTAGTAGCAGAACCGGCAGAACGCACGCAAATGAAACATGCAATCTGTATCACTGCACACGCAATCTAGTACCCTTTATTTGGGATCTTAGTACATCAGGCCCTGAGAGTATGGCTGGCTGGAATGAAAAGTACATTGAATTTCTTGCTTTGCTATATCCATTTCCTTGCACAAATTGGGAATGAAATTGACAAGAAATTCTATATTGTGGCATGTAATATCATGTAATTACATAATGATCATTGAGAGACAATGGATTATTATGCTTTTTATTGTCACGGATGTTGTTAGGAACACTGCCAAACATGATTGCTTCCTATTAATTTTCAACTCGGTTTGTATAATGTAATAGCCATAAGTGGAGAGGTTTGTTTCCCTTTGGGTGTATCGTTCTATTATCATTTTCATTATACATTAAAGAGCAGTAGAAAATCATATTATCATCGTGAGTCACTCGATGTTTTATTGATATTTTGATGTTGGTTATTACATTAAATGTAGGGTTGTTTAATAGAGGAGAAATAGCTGACAGAGTTCACAGAGTTCATTCATACACACCCTCTACTCAGACACTAAGAGGACAGCTTGTCGCTATTTGCAATAGACTTGTAGTAGCTATAATTAGGAAACAAGGAGTTGTGACATAATGGCGAAGGACCACACAATCCTCTGAAGGACAAAGAAAAGAATGGCCAAGAAAATGTGACTTTCATAAGCCCCAAAGCCAATAAAAAAGAAGATAATCCTCATTTTCTGAGCGTTTATTTTTTTTTACTACAATGGACAATCGAATCCCTGGCCAGTTATCACGTTTTCACCTAGGGTAAGTCACCACTTGCTCAGTCCCATGAGGAGCAGAGGGGTGAATTGGGAAGGGTAGAAAAGCAAGGACAAACATACAGTAGCAGCTATTGGAAACCCAAATCTTCAATAATAACAAAGAACAACAAAAAACACACACATGCATCCTTTTCATCTTTCACACATCATCCCAATGATGCTCTATGCGGTCACCCTGAAACTAGCTTTTTCACACCCTCTAATGGTTTTTCCCCCAGATAGGGAAAGGACAAACTGTAATAGTGCCCCCCCCCCCCCAAAGTCAATGAAGAAATGAAATATTGAAATATTATAATTGCCTGGGGCGTGTTGGTCATTCAGACAAGCTACAGCAAAATACCTCTGGGAGATTGTACGATATCCATCACACATCACAGAGAGAAACTATACTCTTGCTTTTTTGGTGTGTATTTGCATTTTCAAATCACTGGTCACCATCACGTACCTGCATTCTGGAGCCCTTAAGTCTGCACTTAAAGCACTCCACATGGCCCCAGCCGGATGCTTTTTAGAGAGCTGATGGCAGGCTGGCCACAATTTTTCTGCCACTTCACTTAGTGTAAAGTGAGACTGCTTTTTACATCATACATCTGTTATCCATTGGCATTCACTGAACTGAATGCGAGTTGACATTGGTCTTACTTTAGTGATGCATTTTTTAGATAAAGAGCTGCTTCTGTTGCTATGTCATCTCACACTTATATTTTTCATTCATTTGTTTTCCTGTTAGGGATGTGACATTGAACCCAAAGGGGATGCCATAATTAAAAGGGAAAGATTTACAGACTTCAAAGTCATAGCTGTAACACAACTGGTTCCAAATTTCTTGGAAGGTGGATGCATCTTCTCACATCTGCATGATGTTTTGATGAATGTCTAATCATTCATTGGTTTATTTAAAAAGGGACATAACATGCTTTTTTTGTGATTTTCTGTCATATATAATGTCTATGTTAAACATCAAGCTTCAAAACATGAGGTAGTGGGCTTGTTGGGAGTTATGGCCTGAAAGAGACTAAATAGTTAAAATAGACTGTTTTAGATAGAGGCTGAACTAAGGGGCTGCATAAATGAGCCAGCATAATATAAATAAAGAGTTTTTAAAAATGTAAATCATGCAAACATATTCGAGTAAAGCCCCAGAATATAAATGTAGACCTAGAATATGTGCATGATACTTGCCCTTTAAATGTCCTGCATCCGTATGGGCTTTCAAGACGCTAGACAGCAGCAGCAACCAAGATAATCACAAAGCAAATCGCAGTAAACAGGTGCCCATTAAAAAAAAACAAAAAAACTGTTTACATAACTGAAATGGCCAATTATGGAGAACAAATGTAAAATGAATTATTTCAAAAGAATGTATTTATTCTAGATTGTTTTGCCCAGATGTAAGCACTGTGAGTACACCCTGATTGGTGGGGTTATAATGACTGTCTCCCCATATCAATATGCTGTGAAGATATACTTCGCAAGTCTTGAGCCTCAGATAAAGGCTTCTATCAGATACCGGAAACCTCACTGCACACACGCACACACACACACACACGCACACTCTTCCTTTTTTTTATCACAAAGCTATTTTTAGATGCCCACAGATCTTCATTTAGTATCAACCAGAAGAGTCTCAAGGAGGAGCCATTTTTACACAAGATGGTTTCTAGAGCCAAATGAATAATTTCGAAGCAGTCTGGTAACATGAGAGGGATCCGTTTCTAATTTTAGGGCATTTAATACAACCTGTGAGTGCAAATTGATCTTTAAATAGAATAATATCAAGCTCAATTGGAAAATAGATAATATTGTTGCTCATACATCATGATGCTAAAGGCTCGAGTACATACATGCAGCCACACTCTCTAATCAGCTGAATTGTCTGATAGTCCCATCAATCAGAACATACAGACTGATGTTCGTTGAGGCTGTACTTTCACTTCACCGTGTGTGTGTGTGTGTGTGTGTGTGTATGTGTTTTTTTTTCTTAACTGTGTCTGTGTAGGAGTGTCTCCAAGAGTGACAGGGTTCTCAACACAGCACAACGTTTAATAGAGGAAAAGCGAGGAGAGCTCATGACAGGTTGCAGCGGTCATGGTTTATTTGACAGGAGCTCCCCTCACAACCCCATCAAATGACTGAGTGCCAGGACTGACGGCTGACATCACGGCAGAATCTAAGAAAACGGTCTAGCATAGACACCAACGTTGCCATTTCAGCAGGTTCAGCCAGGTCAGCTGAGCCGCCGATGGTCAGGGTACATGTTGCTGAAAAGGCATGAAACTTGTTTGTCCAGGAAATATAACGTAAAGGTCTTCTGCAGAATTTATTTACCGTTCTTTCTGTGTTGGGTGATGTTACAGGGGGAATAATGAAAAACACTTCTTTTTAAGGTTTGAGTTGCATTAGCCAAGATGCACTTCCTTACCTACCTATAAAAGCCGTTGAAAGACAAAATTGTTGTTATTCAGACATAGCATTGGTTGAAGATTTGATGGGGAGGCTTTCTGAGCCTTGTATAGGCTCTGTGACCTTCATAACTCTTTGGAGATGTATTGTAAACAAACACAGTTATGTTCACATTTAGTATTTATCCCAAAAAATATATATTGTGTGTATCTTTGATGTCTAACATTTTTTAAACAATTTCATACCTGTATTGTTTACATGAAGCTTAAAACATTTGTGTATGTACACGTGCATCCGAATGAAAGAGCTAGAAAAGCAGGAGATGTAAATTAAATTGGTGCCCACTCATCAAAACTTAATGCTCCACAACTCTGAAGGGTACTTTTAATGTAGTTCACCTTTTTTGTATAACTGTGAGTTTGAGTTGCTGGTCAAAACCAGGCAGGGAGCTCCGGTCCTCTTAAATGAAGCCAACATGGAAGTAACTTAGAACTGCATCAAAAGGCCACCAGGGGGCGACTGTTTTGGTGTCAAAAGGACTTCCGTCTCAATACAAGGCAATGGAGAATTCACCAACTTCTCACTTGATTTTCGTTTCAACATCAGTAAAGGTTTTCAAAATGAGTCTCAATCGCTAGTTTAAAGCCTTCTTCAATGTAGTATGATGTTCATTTGTGAAATTTTGGCCTCCCTGATTTTATATTTGACGATAAAGCAGGGTATGCATTAGGGCGTGGCTACACCGTGATTGACAGGTTGATTGCCCAATGTCCTCGAGATCCAGCCCTCGCAACCATAGCAACCTCCCCGCTCCGCCTCATACCCATATAAGTAGAATCTGTGTTTTTTTAATTTTTCCCAGCATACACCTGAAATTTTCAAGATGGCGCTGCCTAGATTCGAAACTATTGGCTTCCGAGCAGCAGTCCACAAACCAATGGGTGACATCACGGATATTACGTCCATTTCTTTTATACAGTCTATGTGTAGTTCAGATAAGAGAGTGCAAATCACAGAAAACAACAGAAAACACAGAAAACAACAACAACAATAACAACAACAACAACAACAACAACAACAACGTGATACATTCTTTGCACATTACCTCTGAGACAGTGTCCATTATTGTGATTTAGAAAAAGAGAAATTGGAGTTTTCGCTAATGACTAAACCACAGAGAGCAGTAATAATTCATACACTCCCAAGGCACAGGAAGAAGTTGCAATTGCAATAATGAAGATATGAATTTATGCAAGACATTCACGCATCAGTCATAAATGAAAATTAGTTTCACAGTATCAATATTAATACGTTTTGAGTAAACAGTATGCGCATGACACAGTGGTGTGTCTACATTTTGCTTTTTAATACTAGTTATTATATTGTGCTCCATTTACTTTGTTAGCCATGTATTAATGATGCACAATCTGCAAAAAAATGATAATAATAATAATAATAATAATGATTTCAAAAAAAGTGTGCTGATATCTGTTTTTACATTAAAATGTTTCCATAAACACTGAATATAATAAGACAAAAGGGACTAATTAATTATAACATACTGCACTGCACAATATATAGCCATCACCTACTGCAGTTTGTTTATGGTCCTGTATAGCTCGATGGAATCAGGCTCATTTGGTTGCTCATATACTGAAGCATTCTGCATGCTGCATGTACTATAGGGTTTATAATTAGATAATTTAAGATGACAATGGATGCCAATGTATTTCTTTGTTTAATGTATCCATTGGCCAAATCATCTTACACTACGATGCATGTACATGTAGAAAAGCATAGTCAAATGTGGTAATGTGTGTGTGCTTCAATGATTTCAGCCCAGAGTAGAGAGGCCAGCTGAAGATACGTTAAGCAACTCGCTATTGAATTTGAATATTTAACCAGCTTCCATTAAAACACTGATTAATTTGAGGGCACTCCAGAAGTTACCGGAGCATGAAAGATAAAATGAGGTGAGAGGGACAGCAGGACAGAAGGAAAGAGAGTGTGTATGTGTGTGCGTGCCAGCATGTGTGCATTTCTCTTGGGTTTCCAGTATAAACATCCACCTCATTGGGACCAGTTGTCCTCATGGGGATCAAAGCCCAATCCTAATCAGGCAAAATGTAATTTCTGAAGTCCTGATTAATGGTCAATGCAGTGTTCTAACAAGGATGCAGGTGTTCTAACAACATGCAGGTGACATGGGTTATCATTTGCTATGTCCTGTATCCCCTTTGTTGCTGTTGCTGAACCTGTCAGACTTTTCATTCTCGCATGGCACATATAGCACATGCAGCAGTTTACAATAATAATAAAGGCAGAAATTGAAATTCATAGTATTTTTTCAGTGATCCTTGATTTCAGACAAGGTAGACTAATGTATGGCAACACGTGTCAATTTGTATCTAAAATGACAGCTGACAAGCAGATTTTTATCAGCTGTAGCTGCCTAAACTAACTAAAATCCAGTTTAGTTAAAAACACCATCCCCGGCTGACTTTTTAATCTTCCCAGCTGACTCCATTTAGTCAAGGACCTTATAAAAGTGACTTCAATTTGTGCACGTCTGTAGTTTACAACATTCAGGCATATTTTTTACTCCATTCCTCACACTTTCACTTTTTTAAACACATTTTCTAAAGGCTAAAAAAAAAGTACCACCCTCCAAGCTCTTCTCAAGAACCACAAAGGTACAGCAGCTTTCAACATAATGGTGTATGGAGAGACCCCCTGAGGTGTACAAAGAATGCCTAAAGAGAGCACCACAAACACTAAGAGATGCTGGACTAATGCTTGTTGAGGAATACTGAAAATTGAGACAAACACAGCTCAGTCACCACAGCTTAAATGTGTAATGGCATGGTACATTATTTGGGATGTTATTTGCCCAACCTTGCAGACATCACACGCCCACAGAGCAGGAACAGGCTTTCACAAAAGTCAAACAGCTGTTGGCAGAAGCACTCATACTACTGTAGCTTTTTATTATGTCAGTAAACCAACAATTGTAAGCTGTGGGTTGGGAGATGTTCTCCTTCAGGACCACAATGAACAACTACATCGGGCTGCCTACTGTGTTCTCTCCCTGACAGATGCAAAAAAAAAAAAAAGAAATCTATATATAACACAGACTGAAAAGAAGTGTTTGGCTGTGGTCTGGGTATGTGAGAATGTGAGAAGTTCTCAAAATGCCTGTACAATAACTTCACTATCCAAACAGACCACAAGCTATCAGCCCCATTCTACAAGGTTAAGGACATTGACACGGTGCCACTTTGTTGTCAACGATTACCCCTGAGAATGATGGAATTCAATGCAAAAGCTGAGTATATTTTTCCCTGGAAAACTGCTCGTAGTAGCTGACACACTCTCAAAGACACCCTTCTGCTGTGCTACACCTCGAGACAATTGAACTGACATACTGGCCCTGGAGGAAGACACACGAACAGCATGGCTAATGTCAAGTTCACATCTAGATGAGGTTGAAGAGCACACAAAGGATGACCTAAAGCTACAGATGGTGATGCATTTTGTGAGTAATGCCTGGTCAAAATATGCATCCAAACTGCCAGGCAGCATCAAGTCATACTATACAGTAAAAGATTCTCACTTAACATGCCGCAACCTGCTTCTCTATGGCCACAGAATTGCCATTCTCAAATGCCTGAGGCCAAAGATAGTGGAATAGCACAACTGTCACATGAGCATTTTGAAATGTCGCAAGTGTGCCAAACAGAACATCTGCTGGCCAAGCATTGACATAGTCCTGCTAACTTTGCCAAATGGCAACACTTGCTCAAAACAGAGAGTAGTTCATGACAACCCCTCTACCAAATAGACCCTGGGAGAGAATGGCTGCTGATATCTGTGAAGTACCTTGTGGTAGACATTTCCAGACATATTCAGCTTGCCTACTACCAGACATAACAAGTATCACAGTGAGGTCTCGCCTCATTACCATCTTTGCATGGTGAGGTTGCCCCACTATCCTGGTGACCAATAATGGGCCACAATTCTGTGAGCATCAGTTTCAGTGCTTTGCAGATACTTATGACTTTTATCAGACATCAACAAGCCCACATTCCCCCAGTCAAATGGTGCAGCTGAAAGAACTGTGGTAAGAACCCTAAACCTTAACACATTTTGAAACAGAAGGATCCCTCACTTGTCCTTCTCAGCTATAGAGCTATCCCCATCCAGGCAGCAGGTTATAGTCCAGTTTAATTGATACTAGGCCATGAGATACAGATTCCCATTCCCACAACTGAAGACAAGCTTATTCCCCAGTGCCACGGCTATCTATAAACACCACTACAATAGATGTCACTCAGGCCGCCCGTTGCCTGAGTGACAACCAGGAAGGACGGACTACAACTGCCACTGTTCTGCACATATACAACAACCCCAAGGTCCTACCTCATTTGCACCAATGATGGCATTCTTCACAGAAACAGATGGCAACGTGCATCTACCGACCCTGCAACTTCCTCAACCTGAGCTTGAGGAGGAGGATGAAACAGACATGGTAACAAGGTGGAAACAGACAGTGGTCAACAACAACACAGACACCAGCTGCTGTCACCACATCAGTAAGCAGAGTAGGTAAACTGCTATCTCAGTCTCACAAAAGACTTAGTAATTGGTGAATAGATTGGTAATGAGGCATAATAATCCTCAGCATCTATGTAGGTAGCAGTAGCATACCCAAAAAAAAAAAAAAACACTGAAAGAATATAAAATGTTCACAATCAAAACAGCAAATATGTTGGTTCGGTCCTGTTCAATAACCTGTTACAGAAGACTTCATCAGTTATACAGTATGTATATTATTTATTTGCATTATTTTACATTGTCTAAATTTGATTTATTTTTCTAAATGCATCTCTAGTTGCTCAAAAGAGGAAGGGTGTAATGTGGTTATAGAGAGAGTGAGTTAGAGTGGTTAGAAACTGAAGTGTGGTCTGCGGGCGGTGTGAGCAGGCATAACAACAGCAGTAGTGTACACAGCAGCAGCAGCAATATACCCCCAATATGTCCCCAACATCATTCCTATTAAAGCTTGAAGAAAAAATGAGAATACTCGCAAAGACTTGTCATTAAACATTACAGTTCATGTGACACTTTACTGTCACGTTCTCTTCTCCATCAAATTATCTGTCACCCTGTCTGATGAAGCGAGGATCCTTCTCATCAGGAAGGGGGGGAGGGGTGACTACTGATAGAGGTAAGAAATCCCTGGTGAAGGCAGTAGAGAAAACCCTGCTACCCAAGAAGAAAAGCTTGATTGTGTGATAACTGCAACCCCAGTGTGAGTTGCTGTTATGTTGTCAACACCCTTACAGACACTCATGGTCAGACATATTTTTCATCTGAATTTGTAGCAAGGATACCAAGTAGGTTGGGCTTTTCTTCCAAATGAAAAATGTTGTTTTTCTTCTAACCATTGTTTTTCAAGGTTAGACTGAATACTCGCAATATTCACATAGTTACCAAGTCTCTACAAAGCCCAACCACAGAGAGCGGCAATGTAAAAGCAGCTGCCTTTGCATTGCTCAAGGGTGCATTTACGATACGTTGATTATTCACTTCCTCCCACACAGGTTTCATACATATTCTCTGTTCAGTAGAATGAGCACCATTCAAGTCACACAAGCTCTCCTGACCTTTAAAGCTTCCACTGCAGCCATTTAAAAGCAATGCAAGCTTTGAAATGCAAGCCACAACCTGCCCTCACACCACCTGCCAATCATATGGTGCATTACAACAGACAGATGTTCATTTAGCCAATTGGTTGGCTAGTGGCATGTACAGATGTTACCTATGCCCAGGAGATGCTTTGAGTGGCACGTCCAGATGTTGGAAAACACTTGAAAAGCAAATCAATTGGAGACACAAAAACACACACACACACACACACACACACAGTTGCAAATAGGCAAGTGTAAATGCACACATGAGGATGGAGAGTAATATTATTAGATTATATGTAATAAAACAGACATTTAAATATTAGTTACAGAAAATATGTAGGAGAAGCAGAACCACTTGGAAGATATTTTGAGAGACAAATGCTGTTAAACAGTTGACCACTTACCTTTTCTACAACATACTGTAATCAGATTGCATCATTACATGTATCCCTTTGCATTACATTAGTGTCATTAGTCAACACTAATATTAATATAAACTAACCCAGCTAATCCATACAGATGCACAAAATAATCCCATGACACCACACACACGCGTACACACAATAGCTTCTCTTAGGAGAGATACCTGAGGCGCCATGCCTTTCTCCACAGAAGACACGTTGTCATGGCAACGGGCTGAAGCGGCAGCTAATGGCCTTCTTATCAATTCAATCCAAATGACTCTCAGGCAAAACAACGGCTGACTCCTCAACCTGTCGTACTACGCCGGCAGAGGCAAATGTGGCTCAATTGTCCGTCTTTGAGTCCTTGAGATTTACACAAATGTGGTCTAAAGAGAGTGAAAACACACACGCACATACATACACACGCACACACACACACACACAGCAATTGCAAAAAACAAATTTATGTGTAGAATCCACGATGTCACTGTGCAATACAATAAACGTGTTCATATGAATGCTGTTTATACACACATAAACACACTCCATCATGTTGGCAGGTTCATAAGGAGATTTCACTTTCATCTCCATCTTTACTGGACAGACACACACATACACACACACACACACACACACACACACACACACACACACACACACACACAACTTTGTCCCTGTGGAATCCATCTTCATTTGCTGTGTTTGAGAACAGCCCTGAGATTCAACTCTGCTCTCTTCCATAACTCATCCTTATGTCTCCAGATGCTCCTCGCTGGTCTTAGCTGTTTGACATCCGGTGAAGTTCATCAGTGTGCAAATAGGATATTTGAGTGCAAACAAATGTGTGCTGACTTCTCCAGCTCAGTATGGTGGCAAATACGTTGATGTTGTGCAAAGTGAGCATTTTAAAAAATATTAGTATGGGACGCATAAAAAAAAGTGTATGTAGGTTTTATTTGGAATGCAATTATTCATATCTTTATTCATTGTCATCTAAAGTATAGTTTTGTGTGTGTGTGATGGAGAAAAAAGGTTGTGTGTGTTTTGCTTGGGGCGGGGGTATTTGCTTATGTCTGTCTGAGTACACACAGGCAGGTGTGCTGAGCGTGATTAATACTTGACAGACAAAGCAGAGAAATTAGATCAGACAGACAATTAAAATTTCATTTTTCAAGTTGTGTACCGGTATGCTTTTTTTTTTTTTTTGCAAATGGTACCAACGGCAGAATATACAATGTAAATGCATTAATATAAAGCACATTAGGCAAGTGTTGAATGATGTAGGACAATTATGTAATATTTAACATTCTGAGCTAATATAAAAAAGAGAATGGAAGCTCAGATGTATTTATATATAATTCAACATACTGGGGCTAACAGTTCAGAAGGCCTATGATTTGCTGGGGGATTTGGCAAGCTATGCTAAGCTAAGCTAAAGCTAGACTGGGCTGCACTAAGCCGGCTGGTAATAAGAGATTTGGTAGAGAGTAATCTGTCGGCGTGCCAAACTGGTGATATCCTGCGGGAGCTCATTAGCTTAGCATTCTGCCTCAGTGGGCCTGCCTTGAATGAATGGAAGCACAAAGACAGAAAGAAGCACTCGACGTGCCGCCTCCCATGATTCATTCTTTTGCCCGTTTTCAAGGCTTTTTCTGTCCTTCCCCTCCTTTGCTTTCCCATTTTACTCACTTGCTGGCTGCAGATTTCTTTTTTTTCTTTTTTTAAACGTGACGTCTCTACATCACTTCCCTCTCAAAATGTTCCATTCACTTTTCAGAGCCTCACTTTCAGATTCATCAGGCATAATTCTAAAGTCAGGGAATAAGCCAAGCAGCCTTTTTCAAAAGCTCCCAACCTGGCTCTCCACCAAAGAGATTCTCCTCTGACTGAAACTGCCTCACTCAACTTTCCTTCACTTTTTGTTTCACTTTAATGGCAACTCAAACAAGGGGAAAGAAAAAGTTTAACCTGGCTTAACGGTTTTCTCCTTTTTGTCAAAGCTTTTGTGCACCATCTGTTTCTCCATTACAATTAGCCTTCTCTGCCTGACAGCCAGTGAGACGTTCTACATCTCCATTGTGCAGCAGTGGAGCTACATCTCCCCTGCCCTGCTACAAAAGACAGGTGAGCCAACAGTCAAGGATTCCCATTAATAGAAGTGTTGAGGTGAAAGCCAGTTTCTCACTAGAAATGCTGTGCCTCCATGGTGGACTTTGACAGCAATGAGTCAGGCTTACCTGTGCAATCTGATATATGGACTTTAAACCTGCAGTGCAGAACTTTTACATGTAAATAAATGTTACATTAAAGGCCTTGCCATACAACTTCACACAATACTGATTAATCCTAGCACCACCAGGTAAAGCTGTCCGTATTCCACAATATACAGAGTTTTTAAATCCAGTGTCAGTGTTGATATTCCCATGCTGACTCTAGACACTTCCTTCAGTCGAGTGGTTACCTTACGGTTAGCCCTCTGCTAACTTGAATGGGGATAAAATAGTTTAATTGGGTGGTGACCTAATGGATCATATTCTGGTAGGGAGTCATTTGGCGGAGATTGTGAACACTGAAAACAATGTATCCACCATATTACAACCACAACAGTAGCAATAAAGTAAGCTACAGGAGACAAAAGTAATGCGCTGCAGCTTTAATTAGAGACTTTTTAATTGAGATGACACCTGTGTGAGTTGGATTATTAAAACGGGATTGCCTGTGCTGTCTTAATGATAAGTAATTTACACTGTGTGGAAATAAAGCCTCATTCCTTCATCTGGAGCCAATCAGGTGCTCTTTATGACATGTGGATTGTTCAAAGAGGTTCCAAAAGAATATTTCATGTTCATGTGTGCATGCATGCAGAAAAAGCCTGTACTGTATGCACTCGTGTCGGCAGCGCGGCAAATAAAAACGCTTTCTCTGAGTGACACCACGAGGGAAAAGAAAAGAAACAAGAGAGACAGTTGTGAAAAATTTAAACGCATGGAAATATCGGTTTTATGAGTTCTTCTGTACACCCCCATTATTTAGTAGTTCTTGGAGTGGAGTGTAACCGATCAAAGCCTCCACTGTTGGGAATTTTTAGTGTTCCAGGAACGAAAGTTGTCACTGCATCCCTCTCATCAAAAAAAAAAAGAAAAAAAGCTTTTGATCATTTACAATCACAGGATGGCATGCATTATTCTTTGCCACACACACACACACACACACTCTACTACATCAGGCAGCTGGATTATTAATCAAGAGATTTGCCATTTGTGAGTCACTTTTACGTGCACCATGGGGAAATGGCTAGGCAATTTGTTCACAAGCACACAAATGCACAAACTACACACAGATGCTAAGCTTTCTTTCCATGCCTATGAGTTTTCAGTCAATTAAATGCAACCATTTTACAACATAGTATACATTACATAACCTGACTTTGGTGGCTAAATGTACACTTAAAGCCCTTCCTTCACTAAGGTTTTATGTGTATCCGAAGGTAACGTATGAATTACAGAACAGTACAGAGGCGACTAAATCCGATGAACAGAACCAGCCGGGATCAGCAGGAGGAGGACCGGGGATCAGAGCCCAATCCTCTCTGACATACTTCACAAGCATCTATGCTATACTGCTGAAGCTGCTGCTTGTTACATGCACCGAGAAGAGGGGAAAATTTGTCGAAGCTTTGTGAAGGGGGGTGGGGGGCAGAGGAGATGAGAACAGGCAGAAGCAAAGGAAAAAGAAGGGGAAGACTTCCTGCCAGATTTGAACATGAGCCGAGTTACAGTGGAGGGACATGCACCCTAGAGGCGAGGATATCTTTGAAGTGCTGCTACATCAAAGCACACCCCCTTTCATACTCATTTTTAATCTTTCTCTATCCCCTACAGTCATCATTTCTTCTGTTTACCGTTCTCCCTCAGTAAATGAAGAGTGTGATTGACATACGGACAGAAGGCTTTGTCAACCTGGGGCGACCAGAAAGCTACAGACCTGACCCCTAAAGCTTTAGGTACTCACACACTGTCATTTGTACAAAAATGAACGTCTATGACTTTTATTTTACACGTTTTTATTTTAAAATGTTTCCATAAAGTTTTTAAGGGTGGTTTAGCTAATGTTTCTATTGTTTACCCTTCTATTTTTTATTATTATTATTTTGACAATGAGATTCACATTTATGATTTTGAGTGAAATGATGAAAAAAGGATGCAATTCCAACATGGTAGTATTTAGCTCCAAAAGACAGCAAAGCAAAACATTTATGAAAAAAAATGGTAAGAGAATGCACGTGTGTGTTTGTTTTAATACTTTGAGGATACATACAACACCATTTGATGATGCACACTGAACAAAACTGCCTTTTGTGGTCGACTACAGCATGCATATCTGCTCTATAAATCACTTGTCTTGTGTTCTCCTTTGGGGAAAAGAATTCATCAACCAAAAGACCAAAATTATATTTTAAATCACTTTTATAAAAGGTGCCCAGTAATTTTACATTATTTTGATTTATTATCCTTCTATCATCTGCTTACATTGCTGTATTTAAGACCTTATAATACAGTAAATAAAATCTTGAATAAAGTAATAATGTAGGCAGAGCAGACGGTCACACTGAGCCTGATAGCATCCTGTTACAAAACACAAGAGCCACAGAATCTGAACAATAATCCACAATAGTTTTCCTGCTAAAGTCTCCTTCTTTTCTAACTTCCAGACATAAACACCTTGCACTTGTTCTGCACCTTAGCTTGTTGAGCCACCAAACAAACATTCACCTGGGAAAAGTGCTCCGTTAGCATCAGTTACCAGGCTAGTTAGCTAATAAGCTGCTCAGCTGCAGCATATTAAACAGCATGTAAACAAACCTGAAAATGTCGCTTTGGATCTGTTACATGCTGGTTTGGTCAACGCTCTTAAAAATCCTTGTCAGCAACACGCTGTCTGTCTATGACTTGCAGCTACAGTTTGATTGACATTAGTTAGCAAGCTACCAGTATTACACCGTGTGGAATGGAGATAAACAAACCTCCTACCACCCCCCACCCTAACCCTGAGACAAAAAGGAACATTTTTAATATTTCCCCAAATACTTTTTTCATTTTAATACTAGGAAACCATTACCAATACATTTAAAATACACGTTAATATTATGGATGGCAAAGAGGGATAATTTTTTTTTTATTATTGTTAGTTTAGTTTATTGTATGGTTTTATCTCAAACAACAACAACAAATAGCCATCAAAATGAATGTCAGAACAACAAAATGTGTTCGAGAGGGAACAGGAGGAATCAGAACATCATAAAATAAAATACAACAAAAAACAAAATAATGATTAAATCTGATTTCAGGTTAACTTTTTTTTAAAAAGTACTATAAAATGTAATCTTTATACAACAAATATAGAAAATTGTAGTTACACATATATTTGGTGCTACAGTAGTAGAATATAGGCTATAGGCTACCTTTTGGTATTTAGCAATTGCAGCTTCAGATGCAGTGAAAAGCCAAACAGAAACATCTGTCCTAGGATATGAAAGGTATTTTATGGACGTGCACCACATTAGAATTTCACACTGAGTGATATAAAAACTTTTTTTTCATAATAAGAATTTGTAGGGACTTAGTGGAAGGCTATCAGCATACTTGAAGCGGGAAATGATATACACTGTGATTCCTGTTATTATGACCTTTGACACTCATTTGAATTCCTGCAGGTTACATATCAATCAGAGGCTTCATCTGTTCCCGGCTCTTCAACCGGTGGATTGTGGAGCAGAAACGTGCACAGGGATGTTTACAGATGGGTAGAAGGAAATTATGATAGGAGCAACACACACACATACACACAAAACTACACACATGACCACATCTATCGCCCCCATGTGATTGACCGTGAGTTGAATTCATATTATCTGATTGCCTCTTAGAGCCATCTCATAAACCAGATTGATCTCTCTCACACACCACCTCTATCACCACATGTCTATCCATCCATCTATCTATCTGGAAAAGAATTGTAATTAAGGAGATTATTCATTTTTAAACCCATAGAATGTTAAATCCAAACTACCTTCCATTATTCCTTGCAACAATTTTTATTTATTTGTGGGGGGAAAAAGGTAGGGTTTATCGTCATGTTTTGTCAAAATTGTGACCCATTTTATTTAACCTCAATTCCCAAGTGGGGACTCAGATCCAAAAGCGAACATACAACTATAAATACTGCTTTTGTATTTTAACTAAATGGCAGCAGCACTAGAAAGAGCCGAAAATAAACTGTTTTACTGGCAGATGAGGAAATGACATGGGGGAGCTCAAGCAGGATGGGACTCAAGTGGCTTTTTCCCCCTCCTTCTCCTCCTTGTTCTTCTGTCTGTTTATTGGTAAAGTGCTATAGCTACCTGTACCCACATACATAGGATGATTTGCAAGCAGCTGTCATACACAGGATGTATAGTGGTGGAGGGATAGCCTCTCAAACACATCAGTGTGGAGGGCTTCTGTTGCCACATCCGTCACGCTACCAGGACAAACATATGGAAGGAGATACTTGTCATTAAAGAAATACATCCACACATCGTTGACATACTGTGTGCGTCATAATTTATACAGCTTACTTTCTTTCAGAGTGAAAGATTCAATCATGTTTTATTTCTCTTGAGCTCAAGCAATGATGGATGATTCACTAGTAAATCGGATTAAATTGGTTTAATGGCAGTACAGTGCACAATATGTATTTAACATGAATAAGCATGAATGTAACACCAGGGATGAGTGACAGGTAGTCCAGGTTTTTTAAAATATACCGTACTCACACAAATGAAAACATAATCTTGAGAAATGGTTCATGAAGAGATTGGATGGTGATGCAAGCCATTTTAAACTTATAATACAATAATAATAATTATAGAGGCGAATCCACAGAGAATTATGTCAAGAATTTTTCTATCTTTGAGCTCATTGCTTTTGTTTTACGGCCCACAACTTTACTGTCTTGATTCAGTCTCACTTTTCTCATCGACTCAATTCAGCTCCAGCAGGCTTTTATCTGAAGAAAAGCCCTAAATACTCATGCTACACTATTAGCACAGCTCCAGTTAGCATCTATCTGCTGAACAAAGTGGAGTATTTAGCAGCTAAAGACCAAAACAGAGCTAAAAGAAGAATGAACATTGAATTTACCTTTGTCAGGTGGCCCTAAAGACAACTCCAAATACATGTGAACGTAGCTCTGTTCCAGCCTCTGCTGGATTAATAGCCAACTGTGTGCTAACATGTTCACTATGACAATGATAATATTTCAAGGGTAACGTTAATATTAGCGATGCCTGCATATTATCTCATCACCATTGTAAAGTTTGAAATGAGTGATTCTAGTAGAAATGGTCTGTTCTGGTCTGCCACTAGTATTTTTATTTTTGCATTCAGGATTGTTTAATCCGTTTGATTTTGATTTCTTTTGTCTGGAGGTTTTTAATTGGTTGTCATGGCTGCAGGTGTCCCTTACAGAAGAGGTTACTAACCTCAAAGAGGACTAACTAGTTACAGTACAAGTTAAAGTTTAAAAAAAGTTAAAAAAGAAACTTCAGTAGTATCTTACAGCTTAATAGTTATCTTTTCATTTATTGTCTATGCAACAGTAGTCTTACAATATCAGATAATCAGAGATCTCTGTCTACCAAAGTCTGGGGATTTTTAAATGCACGGTAATTGCTTGAACGTCTCATACATGTTGTCAAGGACACGCCTTACCGGAAATGATACTCTCCCCGAGTCTCCTCCGTAGCGGGCTGCATATCCCTTCCCCAATGTGAAGGACCCCCCTAAAGACCTTGGATTGAATCTGCAATGCAGGTTTTTTAACTCTCTAATTGTTCCCACCCAATTTTAACAAT
The DNA here is from genome assembly GCF_027409825.1 of Scomber japonicus. Lineage (NCBI taxonomy): Eukaryota > Metazoa > Chordata > Actinopteri > Scombriformes > Scombridae > Scomber > Scomber japonicus. Next base: position 14,970,664 of record NC_070599.1, on the reverse strand, counting down.
GAAACCCTGGACATTGTCCTCATATTCTATGAGTGAAGTTTTAAAAGAATGACCTTAGTCTAATAAAACAGTAGCTAGCTTTGTATCCAAGTCACATTCATACAGATTACAGAAAGAGTAGAGCAAATACTGCTGTCCTAGACCATGGACATAATACATTTTCTAAATATTTGGCATTCCCTATGCTCCAAACTGCATAATTTGTTGGCTTTTTATGTCTCTAACATAACTTCTATGGGAGATTTTAGCACCAATAAACCTGGACTTTTTCTTCCTGTCATGCTTACAGCAGCTGACATGACTAATTATCGCCAGATGGAGGGTCATATTTCCTGTGCTGACATCATATTAATCCCATGAGACAAGAACGCAGAGTTAGTAGGCTGCCTGTCATCATTAGATTAATGTGACAATAGGTTATGGCCATGCTGCTGTCATGGTTCTGCTCCGTAGGATCTCCAGTAAGCTGGGAAAAGATCAACCAAAATGCTGGAGAGTTTTGGGTTAATTAGTTTTTTTCTTTCACTTTTCAGGTCCGACAAGCCGTTTTGATTTCGTCAACACGATGGTATGAACATCAGGGGATCAGAACTATCATTTTCAACAAGACTAAATCTTCAAAATCATTAGGCATGTGACAAGATCTGCTCGCTGAACATAACAAAAAGTTGTGTGGCTCCTAATTACTTGTCCTTTTTTTGGCAACGTCCTTTTACTGTATGTGTCTCCATACTAAAAAAGGCACACTTTGCACACGATACCCTACCACTGCATTTGCGTGACTGCTTTTCCCAAAGTAAATGTGCACAAGTCTGAGCCCTTATTGAATATGACGTGTTAAAGCAGCCGTATTCCTGCTGCCATTTTGCACATAAATAATGCATATATGACAAAGGTATTTTAACTCAGTTGTCAAGAGCTGCTGAAGAGGATGTCATTTGGCTATAGGCTGACCTGACAATTGCATCCAGACTTTTCTATAGATTGGTCAATAAGAAAGTACAGTTACAATTGCAGAGGAAACAAGCTGTTCTTTCAAAAATAGTCAAAGCAATTACAGGATTTTTTGGCACTGCTAGTTAAAGAAAACTGGTTAATAAAGGACTGGGCAGAGAGCTTTTTTCTGCACTAGGAGACATGGCCATTACTGTCATGCCTGCACTAGGCAGCCTGACAGTTTAAATTGTGGAGTGAGAAACAGCAACTACATTTTACATTATTTATGCTACATTTCCCGGTGGTTGCCTCTCTCGCACACACACTCTTTTGTTGTGTTTAAGTCAGTTTGCCACTTCCTTGCTACTTTTTGAACAAGTACTGTTTCACACTGAGCACACGCACACATCCCTAAACTCTGAAGGCTGATCCTAGGAATATGAAGAAAAGAGGGAAGACATTCTCCACTCTGCAGAGCGTCTTGGTAAAGTGTGATCTAATGAGGAAATAGTGAGGGAGCTAGCCTTCCCTTCCTATGTGTCACTTTCCCAACATAAACAGGCTTCACCCAGCTCACTGACGTAACATTTTTTCAGCACAATGTGACCACTTAGTCTGCAAAAAGAAATACAGCAGACCAAGACCAATTAGCACTGCTGTCACAGATCTCATGCAGTTAAAACTCCTATGTAATGCAGGCAGGCTGAATATTAACAGCAATCTGACATAACTATAGAAACCCACAGACTCACAATGTAGAAATACAGCATGAATGCCAAGTACTTGTTCTGGCATCTCCAAAGCGGTGTTGAATTGAGTTTTTGTCGCCAGGACCATCTCAGCATGTGTTGAACACAAGATTGATTGCATGATCCACAATATCTATTTGAAGCTATAGCCATGCTGGCAAATCATCTGTTTTCCAGTAATGTGCTTAAGGACACACAGCAATTGCTGTTATGAAAAGAAGTGTAGAGTTGACTTGTGGCCCTATCATAGAAATAATGTTCTTATCAACCACAAGCCCTTTTTTCAGTGCTGCAGATTCCTCTATGATTTGAACTGTAAGTCCAACCCAAATCACATTTAATTATCCCTCTTCATGTCAATGTGTTCTCAAAATTGTATTGTTAATAGTTTATTTATTTATTTGATTGACATTAGTTAGCAGGCTACTGGTGTTACACTGTACAGAACAAAGACAAAGTAAACAAACTGCTGTAACTGCACTTAAGTGCCATGTGCAGGTTTAGCTAAGCTATCTATCCAGATTGCTAACTGAAATTAGTTGTGCACTTTTCCCTGGTGAACATTGACTGGTGGTTAATTCAACAAGGTAAGGTGCACGCCAAGAGATGTATTCATGTTTTTAAGTTAGAAGGAAACATTAGCAGGAAAGCTAACATAGGTTGTTCCAAGTCTGTAGCTCTTGTGTAACAGGATGCTATCAGGCTCAGTGTGACCATCTACTGTATCCTAATAAGGTTTCCACCTATGTAGGCAGATGGTGAAACAGCGTTTTATCAAAATAAAGCAAAACTAGGTGGCACCATCGTGAAATCAAAAACGATTTACAGAACAGATACAGTATATCTATATAGTATGAAATCTGGAGTACACAAAAAAGGCTGTTTAATTTCAGTTGGACTTTAAAGGCTTTACACACACACACACACACACACACACATTGGTGTTTCTGATCAGAGCCCTGCTGCGGTTGAAGGTGGATGGAGGTGTGATGGGAGTAACAAGGTTGCCAAACTCAAAGCATTACCAAGCAAAGGTGTTACTAATCTCATTAACAATGGCCAGCATGCACAATACCAGGAGCCTAAAACTGAAGCAACTAAATGGAATCCAGCCATCATTAATTTTATTATCTCCACCTTCACTTTTCCTATTATGTCTGGTCAGAATGTCTTCTGTGAAAAACTCCTATTCAACACTCCAGAGTGTTACTTAATTTATGCATCCACAGGGATATAGAAAGCACCCTCTATTAATTACAATCATAATCCATATTCCCTTGTTGATCATGCCTTTGGTGTAAGCCTTCTTCAAAATGTCAGCACATGCATGTTTGCTTTAAAGTGAACAAGCTTCAAGGGTTCAGGAGAGCACACTTTAGTCTTGGGTGCCATAAAGCTGTGTCCCTTATGATATGTTGATGATAGTAGATGTGTTTATAGAAATGAGAGGGTGTATACGAGGTGTCATAATGACCACCCTGTCCCCTCACAAGAGATCAGTAACACACGATTAAACCTGTGCCAGGCAGTCAACTGCACTGTGCAGTGTGCACGCAGACAGTATGAGTGTATTCATGTGTATATTTATGACATTTGAGCAGCAGTCTTATACAGTAGTGCATAAGCTGGGCAGTATTCATGACTACAGCAAGATGCCAGGTTGAATGGAGATGGACATTTGGTAGCAATCAAATCATCCTATTTATTAGCTGAGGGTTACATGCAAGAGTTTCTACAGGAGATAAACTTCTGCATTAAACGAACAGGCTTCAGCTACTTCTCAAGTCCCAATTTACATTTAAATAGAACTAAACATAAAGGCTGAATCAAATGCTTTTCTCACTGTGGGTGTTCTTCGCACTCACGCATACTCTGCACATTTGTATTTTGTGTGTGTGTGTGTGTGTGTGTGTATTTGCTTGCATGCTTTGTGTAAATGTCTGTGTACATACAATACATCACATGGGGTTGTTTGATTGTTTAAGTCTGTATATCGCAATCACTACACCTTCAGCCTCACCCACTCGAAAGAAGGAAAACATAGATTCAAATTTACACACCAAAAGGTCAAAGTGGGAGCACATACAAAACTGCTAATTGCTGAGTGATGAAAAGTGCCATGGTTGATGTGGACACAAATAGCCAAAAATAACTGCAGTACTCACCGCTTGGTTTGGCAGAAAGGTAGCTGAATTGCATCTCACCCTCCTGGTGACCAAATATAACTACAGTGTCTTGGCTGGTGCTTGTTGTGGTGGAGGATTCACACTCTGAGGGAAGTTAGAAAGAGGAGGAGTAGGAGGTGATTTGTACATGTTGTGTAAAAGTCTGTTTGATTTTGGCTTCAAACCTTTAATGCTCAAATACTTATTATATTTTGGCTTTAAAAAATGTTGCCTTATTATGTGACTAATGATGAGGGAACGGGTAATGTAGTGTTCAGTATTGTCAAGAACACATCAACAGCAATGAGCACAATAGTTTCCGTTGAAATGTTATTTAAGTTTTAACAAATTTTATGGGAACATATTAGAGATTATACACTGCATACAGTACCAGTCAAAAATGTGGACTTACTTTCTCATTAATTTGAATTGGAAAGTGTTTTGACTGGTATTGTATATCATTGCTTTAAGATGCCCATTTTTATTTTTGTTTTTAATGCGTGAATTTGTCCCATCTGATCCCTGTTACCCTGAAGTGTTTTCATCAGCTGCTATGGCGATAGACAGATGGGTGACATGCAATAAGGGCTCTTGTCTGTTTCAAAAATAGGATGCGGCGGTTACATATATACTCCCTCTGATTTTAGCCGTGCCCATGGCGGCATGGCTCTATTGTTGGGATGGCAGTGTCTGTTGGCTCTCTTCCCACTTTAGTCCAGACTGAAATATAAAATACAAGAAAGAGAATGCAGCCTTAGTGAGTTTGGTGAGCTTTCTGACTTTTCGTCTAGTGCCATCAGCAGGTTGCCATTTATGGTTCTGAGGGAAATAGCTCAGCGATTACTGGGTGAATTGCCACAAATTTAAAGAGACATTTATGTTCCTTTGGTGCTTTTCAGTTTCAATTTTTAAGGTGTTCAATACTTAAGTTTATGGCATGCAAAAGCAAATGGTATTCCCATTAGCCTGAGTTGTACTTTATGTTTAGTGTTAATTAGAAAATGTTTGCATGCTGTTCTTCTTGTTCCTACAGTTGGATGTTTGAGCTTCACAGTGCAGAATAATAATATTAGCAGTATTTGTGACATCACTACTAGTTTGGCAACAATCCAGGTCCAATATTCAACTTACACAAATGTGATGTGGAAACTTGAGGCCTCCATTGTCATTGTGGACATGTTATCATGCTTATGGTAGCATTTAGCTCAAAGTACAGCCTCACAGAGCAGCTAGTGTCACTCAGTCTTTATTTTTAGGTCTTCCTGGTGAAGTGGAGACATAAATCGTGAGCAGCAGCATGACATAAATGCTGTATCTACCTTATATGGAAAAAATCTCCATCAGCCCTTAGTGCATCCATCTTTCTCACTTCACCTTAGCAGAGGACAAACTTTTTTTTATTTTTTTTTTATTTTTAGATGTATTAGCATATTTTCCCATTTCTGGCTCTGATTTTCATGCAAAATTGAAAATATGCATAAACCAGATGAATGGAAACATACTGTGGGTATCTTAAGATAGAGTGTGTGTGATTCCATAAATTATACTGTCAATACCACAGCTGACCATTGCACCAGTTTTATGTGTTGTATTCTTGCACAGTGAGATCCTGCTATGATGAATTTTTTCCCCCCACGAATATAAAGACTGAGTGTTTTATTTGACATTTTATGTGCTTGTGCTTTGACGATGTCACTGACACCTGTTTTCAAACCACTTTTGTATTTTCGCTGATCCCATATTGGGGGGGTAGGAGGTCACTTGTCACCTCTTAATCCTGTGTTTTCCTGGTGAAAGAGTGGAAGAGTGGGGAAAACTGTTGTTCTAGAGCTCTGATTGGAATCCTGTCTTGGCTAATAGTAGGATTATGTCTGAGTCCCCCCTAAGCCAGCACTGCCGGGTTTTTATTCAGTTATAGCCTGGGTATCTCCTGGGTTTTGTCATGAGAGTAGTGTTATCGGATGTGTGAACGTAAACATTGTCTGGAGGAAATATGGAGGAGGACAGATGCATTCATAGAAAAATACATAATGCACAAAGAGGCTGAAGAGGCTATATATACACATACACATATATATATATTTATTTATTTTTTTTATACGATCAAAGTATTATCAGTTGTATAGATTTTTCACTCATGAATAAACCCAGTGATTTGCAAGGTGCCAAAGTTAATCTACTTTGCATAAATAAATTGGTAAGCAGCATCTGTTCCTTCTACAATCCTGAAATGGAAGTCAGGAAATCAGAAAATTACCTAATTATTCACACATCACTGATAAAACCTTAACGTGTAAATGAAATTATAAAGTGTGCTCTTTCTTTTAGTTAAATAAAATGAATTATTTGTCACAGTAGGCTTTGTGCAAATGAATTGATTGAAATGATTCATTTGCATTTTGTGGTCTTGTGCTTTCTATGTTCTATTTGCTTTTAGAGTTGATGTAACTTTACTTTATGAAGCAGCTGAATTCGAGTTACTCACTTGTGTCCAATTAGCATCACAAATCCAGCTGCCCCGCAAGGTAAGAAGATAAGACAGTGATAGATGGTGATGGACAGATGGTTCATCAAAAAAAAAAGTTTTTTCTTTTTTTTTTGGGGGGGGGGGGGGGGGGGGGGGGGGTTGTTTTTTGAAAGTGTCTGCCCTTTTCCAAACAGTTTCTGACAATTCTGTGAAACAAAAACATCTGGCATGTCAGGTTAAAGCCTTCAATTAACTCCTTTTAAAAAATATTATAATAGAATGGATATTGATTTGATTAGGTTTAGTTAGTTGGTTGGTCATATCCTTTGTCTCAGTTATGATTTCCCACCATCAGTGATATAAAATTTAAAGGATATGGCTGGAAATGTTCTATGTTGTTCTTATTGTCACTAAATCTAGTGCAGAGCCAAAGCAACAATGAATGGATCTACTTACAAGTACTGCGTGTGTTTCCAAAGTCTGATATCTTACTCTTCTATACAGTAACCTCCATTGTTGTCCAAAAATGATTAAAAATCCCACTGGGTGACATGTGCTTTCACCCCACAGATGATGTTCATGGTTTGACTCTGCATATGAAATTTGTTAACAATAATAAAACCAGAAACAATCAGTAGCTGTACCCTTTAAAAAAAGATGTAATTGAAAGTATATGGCCATGTTTTATAAATCTTGCTCTCTTAGTCAACTAGAAAACTTTAAATTTCCATTTGAATAAAAGGAGTTAATGTAGTGGTACCAATGAGTAGTAAGCAGAAATAGACATCCCCAACTGTCTTCCCTGACTCCCACCCCCCCCATTCCTCTCCAGCTGTTTCGCAGACACAACCATCCATCACCAGCCATTTGTGGAGTAACTGTGTTTGTGTGTGTGGGGAAGTGTGCCAAGTGAACAGCTATTGTCTGTCCTTTGTGTCTGCGTGGTTCCCAGGTGACACATCGCATCTTGTCACCCGCAGTGACTCACATTAGCCTAAAGCGGTCTAGGATTTGGGTGCGTGGGGGCAGTTGGGGACACAAGCACACACACACACACACACACACACACACACATATACCAATAAACTCAACAACTTGCAATTACCGTTAACATGCTCGGATGCAGACACATGCTCAATCACTCCCCCAAAAAAGGTGTTTACACTCATTCAGGAGGGAAGTTGGGGTGAGATGTTAAATGATTTGGGGGCGGGGGGGAGGGGCATAGCTGTATGGTATAGCCATGGGACATGCTGGAGATTATACTCCACTATACTGGCCCAGAATTTCCAGCAGCACCCCTACTCATGCAAAAACACATTGCTCATCCTCCACACCACATCATGCTAACAAGCTGTGTAAAGTGCATCCTTCCATAAGACTGCGGTGCATTAATCCAGTGCAGGTGCATTCATGATTAACTGACTGGGGGATTATGAGAGAGAGAGAGCGGAACAATCAAGTAAAGAAAGGTCATAACACTGTTGGGAACAAGGCTCCCGTCCACAGTGCTCCGCTTGAGCTTTTCCGGAGTTTGAATTTGGTTTCTGGTGTGAGCTGGTGGCCCTGCAGGCTGCCTTAAAATGGGTCGGTGTAACCCTGCAGAGCCCTAGAATCATTGTCAAGACCTGCAGCAGAACAGTAAGTCACCCAGCACCTATTTACTTATATTACGTAAATAATGTGTTAAATTTGGCATTTCTGGTCATGTTAATGTGTCCTCTCCTTTCTCTGTAGACATATTGGGGTATGAATAGTCTGTGTTCGGTGTAGCCATGCTTAATGTGGTGAATAAAATAGAAAATACCCTGCAAGATTTTGTAGCTTCTTGCAGTTGTCTGTGCACATTTGGCCCATGATAGTTTTTATTGATTTGGAACAATGAGAACTATTTTGCCAAAAGGGTCAGTGTCTCTTCACAATTTTCTATCACTGTCTTTCTATTACTTTCAAGTGCTTCTGATGTATTCAATACAAGTTTTCTCTCTCTTTTCTTTGTATTCATTATCTGAGCTCTTCAGTATGTGAAAAGAGGAGACATGAGTGAAGCTGATAAGCATTTTACATCACTCTCAGATTCTTATTTCCATCTCCAAGTCTCTAAAAAACATCCTAGTATATAGCCTAAGACCTTATGTATCTGCCGCCTGATATTCTTATACGGTCATAACTTAAAAGCACTAGTGCAGACGCTGAACTTAAGGTTCAGCCGGCAGCAGACACTCTTCATCAGATTCAGAGGAATGCTTGCTTCTGCTGCCCTGGAAACACTGACACTGAGATGTGGTGGTGAGGGAGTAGGGGGGGTGGAGGGGGGATATATGGTTCAGCGTTTCCCCCTCACAAGAACAGCACAGTAATCAATTCCGTTTAGTACAAATCCAATGCACTTAAACTTCCAGCGCGAATAACCAGAGGCTGCAGAGCAGAGGTACATTTATCGATAAAGCAATTAATTCAAACCCCTCCTCCTCCTCTTCGTCCTCTTCCTCCTCCTGCTGCTCCCTCATCCTCGCAGGTAACGCATTACACGTTACGTATATATTATGTAAAAGGAATTTCTCTACTTTGGAAGCAGAAATGACCTCCATTGATTCTTTTAGCATTAAAGTTGAATTATTGCATCAGGATAGGAATAACTTTATTGAATAATCCAACTTGATTGTGTTTACTTGGTGAAAGGTGAAAGACTTTGTTACTCTTAGGTTAAAAAAAAAACAAGTAGTTAATGACACAAGCTGCTGCTGACTAGGCTGTCCACTACGATTTTTATAGGGACTGGGTGAGCACCAGTCTGTCTACTGGAGAGAAGAGAGAGAGAGACAGAGAGAGACAGAGAGAGAGAGAGAGCATCCACAGCTCCAGTCTCCTCCATCAAGTCAGACAGTGAGAGTTGGAGCACAACCGGATCTCCTTCAAAGTAAAGGAGTAACTTCTGGAGCACATACAGTGGTGAGTAACCAGTAAAAGATAGGATCAAGGATACAGGCGTGAGTATTCCTGTATGTTTACGACAGGGACTTATTTTGACAGTGTTTCCTTGTTTCTACGTCCAAGCTTTTTTTGCGTGCGTAAAACGGCCGGTTTGTTTTGAAGAGGCTTTCCGGTAGTCTTGGATTTATTATGGTCGGCTTCACACTCTCTCCATAGCTCTGTCAGAGCTCGGTCGGCTCGCAGAGACAGCAGGATGCCAAGGGGAGCGCTCCGACAAACTGCGTCCGTCTTACCGTCTCCCGTCTTACCGTCTCCCGGCGTTGTCTCTCGGCCACAGCAGCGACTCTGATGGGCGTTTTTACCTTCCCTTTACCGTCCATCACGCTTGGATATTTTCGGAAGCCACGAAATGAAGCGAATGAATGTGAGCAACAAGAAAAAGTGTGCTGTTGTTGTGCCCGTCTCCAGCATCACTAATAGTCAAGTCCTCTCTCTCTGTGTGGATGCGGTGCCTCAGTGATTGTAGTTGTCTGTTTTCAGAGGATTTTGTGTAGAGTTTAGTAGTGGACTACCAAACTTTCCCTTCGCTTTTTTGTTGTCTTTTTTCGAGGTTTTCCATCTTTGAAACAAAGATTTCAGGATAGACCAACTCCGGAAAACCAGCGACTCTGACATCTGCTCCCCGGCGGAATAACCATTCTTAGCGGTTATTCGCCTTTACAAGCATCTTCTCTTGGGTGGGAATACGACTGATGCTTGCCTTTGCTCGCCTTTTCCGAGTTTTGTATCGTCTCGTTCTGTTTGTCTGTTTGTCCCACAGTGGCATGAAAATTCATGAATGCGTCCAAGGACATGTATACAAATTACGCATGCACCATGACGGTAGTAGGCTGTGCGTAATATCCTCTTATTACATCCCTACCACACGAATGCAATAACAAACACGTCCAGTCTCATTCCTGTGTTTGGACAAGATTTGACAGATCCATCCTAACTTAACTGGTGTGTGTGCGTGTGTGTGTTTGTGTATGTATGCATGGGCGTTATGAGTATGGCAAGGTTGTCTATTGTAACGCTTAAACCTTGAATAAAATAAAACTACATCATTTTATAGAACCACAAAAAAAAGTTAAAACTGAAAACTAATTTTCAAAGTGATGTATTGAGCATTTTATTTCCCTTTGAATCCAGCCAATGTCTGTAAAAGTTATAAGTACATCAGGATGCCTTTGCCACAATTAACGCCCCATGTGTGTGAATGGATCAGGGGAATCTGCGCGCAAACATGCACGTCTGTCCATGTGCCTGCGTGTGTCCCCCTGGCCACGCTAAAATGCCCCTTCTCTCTCTCTCTCCATCTTTCTCTCTGTGTGTGTGCTTGTGTTCAGCCACGCTGGAAGTCGCCCCCCATGTGGCCGTCGGGAGTGGGGAGCAGGCAGCCCTGCCCGCGGGAGTCGGCGCTGCGCAGGGCGGCCATCAGTGGCAACATCCTCGCTCTGCCTCCGCATCATGTCCCCACCGGCCGCAGCGTCCGGGTCTACATCTGTGCCAACCCCGACGGTAAGCTTGACCTCCCCTTCCCCCCTCTACTACACACACATACACAGCCTCTCAAATGATACAAGACACTGGCTTTTTATTTTTGTGACTCATTTCAGGCTTTCAGTGTTATTTTTGTTAGATTTGTAGTGGAAGTTATTGTATTATGGTGCATAAGAATCTTATTGAATTCTTAAAAAAATGGCTACAAGTAAATTCATCTTTCTTTTGCAATGTAGACTCTGTGTCTAGTATTGATTAGGTCTAATTTGGGAGAGCAGCACTCTCAGATTATGATGCAGTCTATTCGCTAAGGCATTTATAGCTGTGTGACATTTAAAGATCTCCTTAACCTGGTGGAACTTCAATTAGGTTACATTACACCACATGACAAAAAATACAAGTCGGAGCAAGATATATCCCAATAACACAACCAAACAACAGATTGCTTTCGACACAGAGTGCATGGTGTGAGCAGAGTGCAAGACAGTTGGGTCGGGAGGGAGACACCCAGTTGCAGCTCTGTATTTGAATATGCCCTCTGGGTAAGTGGGTAAAAATAGGCTCAGTAAAACTGGAGTAAACAAGCCAAGGGAAGTAGAGTAGGCTATGAGAGAGAAAGAGAGAGAAAGAGAGAGAGAGAGAGAGAGAGAGAGAGAGAGAGAGAGAGAGAGAGAGAGAGAGAGAGAGAGAGAGAGAGAGAGAGAGAGAGAGAGAGAGAGAGAGAGAGAGAGAGAGAGAATGCCAGGATTTTAAAAAAGGGAGGTTTGTCATTTGTTTGCCCTCACTGAGCAAACTGTATGGACCCAAAAAACTAAAATTTAATACTAAAATTTAATTAACCTCAGATTATTGCACTATTATGACCCAATGAGATGGTGAAAAAGTCAAAGTCTGGCCTTGTTAAACCACCTGTGGCTGCCTCAGTCATTTAAACCATACAGTCACAGCACGAATTTAACGCTCCGATCTCCACGTGATGGAAAAAATGATGAGGGGGGCTATTCCAAGTAGTTCTTATCGCACCTTCGGCACTAATGGAAAGACACACACATCTCTGCCTGAGCTGTGAAAAGAGCTTATTATGAACTGCTGTTTCCGGAGAAGTGAGGTGCTGGGATCCAGTGCCACACATCTGTATAATGAAGCCATACTGTAGAGGTGCACACACTCTTCTCTGTCACACTTCAAACTGTGCACAGCTAAAATCACAGAGTTCACTTTTATTCTTGGCATTTCCTTTTGATCTGAATTTTGGAGCTCTCTCTTTCACTCCAGTTGAAGCTATAATGTACATCTTTCTAACAGATTGTTCTCAGATATTTTTTTTTTACACCTTCAAACTGTCTCACAAAACAGTTATTGGTATTGCACTTCTATAAAAAGGCATTCAGCTTACTGTTACTTATAATGTGGTCAGATCAGACTGCCAAACTCATTACATAACATGTGCACAACATCCATTCTCACTTCTCTTGGCTTCAGCAGCACCGTACTCATTATTCTTTGTATAATTGTAGTTATAAGACACCATAAGCATCATTACACTGTATACTAGAAGCTATAGTCTTGCTTGTGACCCAAAGTCTGGCTTGTATCTGCAACTCAGGGCATTGAAATTGAATGAGTAACCTTTTAATAATTTCCCAACATGCACTGCTATGGTGTCACTGAGCACATATTCACCAATTTCTGTCAAATCTAAAAAAAAGTGTAAACAATGTATGATGCAGAAAAAATGTTTTAAAGGAGTTGCTGCAGGTTGACAAACTTCCCCGCATTACAATTTAATAAATATATGCTGCGAATAACTATAATCCATTCGTAATAGTGTACACTTGAAGGGTGAATAATGCTATCTCCAGTGATAATCACACCACCATAACAGTATAACTGCACTTTTTTTTTTTTATTATTGTGTCTGTGCGGCTGGGGGAAGTCTCTGCTTTGATCTACAGCACGGTGGAGTTTTATATGCTCTCTGGTTATAGCGCTGGCTCTGCTGAATATACTGACCCTAATGCCCTTAATCAAAAGCCACAGACAACTCTGCGCCACACTCCCACTGCTCCACCGTGTTTGTTTGTGTCGTCAATATAAGAGGCATGACACACAATTTTTACAATATTTCAAGAAGTGCATTTCTTTTTCTCGGAAAGGGTCTAATAGAAGGGAGTGGGACTGAGATGTCAACACAGTATGCCGGATGCTGCGAGAGAAAAAGTTCACTCCACAATTCAGTGATATAGAGAGTACTAAAGTATTTTAACATGTAAGCCAAACAACTGATTTGAGTGGATTACATCTTCTCTCAGTTAATGAATCACTCAAGTTTGGCTCAGTTGGATGAGCGTGTATATGTGTGTGTGTGTGTGTGTGTGTGTGTGTGTGTGTCCACAGCCGATCAATTAAAAACTCAGCTATCTCTTCTTGCCAGTAACCTGACGGCAGCAAGCAACCAGAGAAACCAGAGAAAAATCCTAACATGATTTATTTTCATGTATTTGTGTGCATTATGCAGCCTGTCTCATCTGTCACTATACAAGTGCGCGTGTGTACGTGTGTGTTCATCCATATAAGCATATCAAGACAACTCCATTACCTTGTTGTAGACACCTCGGGGGCTCTGGCATCACTTGTGTGCTACAGGCACCTATTTGTATGCAAGCTATCACTTAAGCTGTTTAGAGTTGATAAAGGCACGAGGCCTTTAGGGAGGCAAAGCATAAAATCATCTACCCTTCCAACATACCACCATCAAGGCTATAGTACAGTATGTCACCACGGAGACCACTAATCACATTACACTTCACCCCTATATTTATTTGTTCTGTTCATCCTTTTTTCCCCTACATTGTGTTATTGGTTTTTAGCTCTGATTTCCATGATTCGATGAACTCTTCCCTTAAAAATCTCGCCCTAATCATCCACTTTTTGAATCGAGTCTGGTGAAAGAGAACAAAAGGAGAGAGTGGGAAGGATGACAGGGAGGACAGAGAGAGAGAGAGATGACAGGTGGAGAGACTGAAGGGTGGCTATTGTTTAATAAATTGGTTCTCAGGGGCCGGCGATTGCTGGATTTTTCGGACGAGCCTGGCCTGATTCTGCAGCATGTGAAGTTTATGACGCGTGCTAGTGAGCTTATTTCTCCCCTCTTGTGTCGTCCTCTGCCTCCTTGCCTCCGCTCTTCTCCTGAAGGGGGAGTGAGGAAGCTTACTCCGCCTAGTTTGGCAGCAGCTTTTCGTGACCTCTCTCTCTCTCTCTTCCTCTCTCTCTTTCTCCCTCTCTCTTTTCTCTTTCTGAGTTTTCCAGAGTGCTGTGGAGCATTTCAGCACCCGCAGGACGTCGTTCTAACAAATTCAGCAGTTGCCCTTGCACACTCGTCCAACTCCCTGGGTGTTCAAAGCGTTTGATGGAACACGCTGCAAAAATATTTCTTCAGGGAACGATGGCGATTGATAGCAAGCCCGCTAGATACACCTGAGTGAAATTACATACTGATTACCCACTTGTGACCAACATACTTTAATTAACCTCTATAAAACAAGTGTGGTTTGCAAATGGTTTAACTAATGGGAATTTTATTTTATGAGCACACCAAGAGCCCTGCTGAGATAGAGTTTGGAGACTTAGTACTGACAGCTGAGATTTTGAGATTAAAAATGAACACTAAATATTTCATTCAGTATATTCTTGGAGGATATATTAATTTCAAGAGTTTCTCAATTTTTCAGGCTATATTTAAACTTGATATAATGTGATGCTGAAAAAGATTCAAATCTTGCCAAACACCAAGTCTCAGTTTTCATTCTAACACTTGTATTATATTTATACATCTGTGTATCCATTTTGCTTCCAGTAATGCAGTAGTTTATTGACTAACTGGGAGGAGAAGTTTATTTTTCCAAACTTGAATCCATTTTTAATGATACTTTATCAAATTCATTTTCCAAAACCAAGCAGCTACTTCAAAAAATTACATTCATATTTAACACATCTTCCACACTTAAATTCTCCTGGAACTTAACAATAATTCATTTTCTTGATCTTCTATATCAGGGACACTGACAGAAATCAAATATTGCAATACAAAGATGTATCAACTTAAAAGTGACAGTTTCCATGATTAAAATAGAGAGAGAGAGACTAAATAATAGGGAATGATATGGCTATGAGGTCGCTAGTAGGGCTGTATAAAATAGATGCTATAAACAGCATGACTGAGAAACTAAATTAGATGTATTAAATCTCCTAAAACTGAAGAGAATGAGCCTGTTTTGCATCTGATTACACAACTATATCAAATAAGATTCAATACCCTCCAAACCTGCTTGTGTTAAAAAAAATCAAGCAAAACACCAGGTACCAACCACCTCATGTAAAAGAAGCCCTAAAATAACTCAAGTAACTGTCTAACCAAATTGATGATGCTGGTCTGACCAAGGCAGGAGATTGGAATATTAAACCCCTGTAAAGTACAAGATAACATGCACCCAGCATTCATGGTTACCTATTATACAGAGCAGAGCAGCTTACTTGACACATGAATAAAAATGCACATTGTGCTTGTAAATGTGAATATGCCACTAGTGGTTTTTGAGGCAACAGCTGTCAGCACAGATGTTACACAATGAACTCATATGCATTTTTATGTTAGTGGACTAACACTGCTTGGGTGTGCAACCACCGTTATGGTTATTTAATCAAACACAAATTAGGTGGAGAGAAAGGGAATTTCCTTATAGTATCTGTCCAGTCCAGTACTACCATTATTTACTATACAGTGTTTTAACATCTAGTATGGGCGGTGGCACAACATCCAGAGGCATCTGATGTCGATTTCTTTCTTTTCAGATTCAATGGTATTCAGATAACTTGTAGGTTTCCATGTGCTTAGGAAATGTTGGAACATCTGGCTTTTATGGATGGCTGATTTACACAGTAGCAATTTGCCTTCAGCATCTTCCAGGTCATCCGGTATTGATTTTGCTCACTGGCTGTGCGTTTGCATCATCGCAGGCCCAGATCTGCACATTAGAGGGTTTGTGTGGCGCACTTAATTTCATGGATGTTGTTTTTGTGTACAAGTCCTGTATATCTTCAGTGAGAAAGGTTTTAGATTCAACGTTTGGTCTTTTGTGGTCTATTCTGATGCACTGCAGGCTTAGTTTTAAAATTATTTTTCCAGATGTTCATCCTTTATGTGAAAATGCATTGACTAGTGTTACACAGGTTAACGTGCTGAAGCTGAGGAGCCAGATGCCTTTTGCTTGATAAATGGCAATTGACCGATTCATCCACGATTCATTTCATCCATAGATTGTATAAAAGAAATGGACGTAACATCCGTGACGTCACCCATTGGTTTGTGAACTGCTGCTTGGAAGCCAATAGTTTCGGATCTGGGCAGTGCCATCTTGAAAATTTCAGGTGCATGCCGGGAAAAAAAGAACACGGATTCTACTTATATGGGCATGAGGCGGAGTCATGGACGGAAGTATGGGCAGAGCCAACAGCCCTGCTTTATCATCAAATATAAAATCAGGGAGGCCAAAATTTCACAAATGAACATCATACTGCATTGAAGAAGGATTTAAACTTGCGATTGAGACCACAAACACATTTTGAAAACGTTTACTAAGGTTAGAAATCAAGTGAGAAGTTGGTGAATTCTCCATTGACTTGTATAGAGACGGAAGTCCTTTTGAACACAAAATGGTCGCACCCTGGTGGCCTTTTGATAGAATGCAGCTCTAAGTTATATCCGCGTTGGCCTCATTTCAGAGGACCGGAACTCCTCGCCTGGTTTCATCACTTATTTTAACAAATAACATCCTGGCTTCTTAACTACTAAGATATCTGTCTTTATGGATTTTAGTTATGTGTAGCATCCATACATGATATTTGATATTCTTTCGTATATTTGTGTTAGATTTAAAATGACAAGAGCTCTGTGACGTAATAGTTGGGTCTCCCAAATTGTAGACACTGTCTTGAAATTATTGTTAAATTATCTTTTTTCCCTTTCTGATCTTCCTTGTCTTTTATTCTGGAGTAATCAAAAAACGTTTTAGCAGGGCTGCAAAATCTGATCAACGTGACTCATTCTTTTACATTTAGCAATACATTTTTGAAAAGCTAAATCGCTATTAAATGATAGCTGATGGGTTCTGAGATTGCATTTTGGCTAATGCTTTCTGCCTCTTTTGCTCTCCACACGGATCATTTACCTGCATGCAACTGAAGCCCGCTCAAACGTAATTGGTCAATACTACATGGACTACAAATGGAAAACAGAACACTTCCGCTACCAAAATGTTGTCCTGTTGCCTAAAGATTCTGCATTCATGTGCAGATATCTGTTTGTAGAGATTAGCGTAACAGAGGCACCGTTTGTAAAACTGCATTAATGCTGTCAGCCACCACCAAAGAACTTCCATTCACCTCCATTGTATTAGTTGTGAGGCAGAATCTTCAATGTGGATATCTCAAAACCTGATGAACCAACTGTTTCAGCACCTCAGGCACACACTTACACGCTATTGCATCCATTTCAATGTGGATGACCACTGTGTCACAGCGTTGTTCTATTTGCTAAGACACTTGTCTTGTGGACTCTCGCTCTCTTTTAATCAGAGATCCCTGAGCAGTTGTGCATACCAAGTGGCTCTGGAGTGTCAGTTGGTGTAGCTTGATGAGAGCGGAGTGATTGCTTTGTCAGAGCCTTGTTGATGAGAGTCAGTTTGAGAGGGCAGCAGCAGAATGACCGCTGTCCACAGGAATGAAGGACCAGCTGAAGCAGTGTCAGTATAACTAACTTCATAGTGTGGTAATGGTTTAGCTTTTTAGCTTGTTAGGCACAGATATTGTACTGTAGTAGAGCTAGTAGTCATTCATCAAGTGAAAATACCAAACAATCCTTAGTTGCAGTTTTTCAAATGTGAGGATTTGCTGCTTTTCTGTTTCATTTCATGGTAAATTGGACAAAAGAAAAGTAATATGAAGACATTGTCTCAGACTCTGGCAACTTCTGATGTGCATTTTCACTATTTTCACCTATTAAGCAGTTAATTGGAAGAAGAACCAGGAACATTTAGCTGTATTTCTCTGTATAATTGACTACCCATGAGTTACCTAAAGGAGAATGGAGGGAAAAAAAGAGAGCTGACAGTACATATCTACAAAGAAAGATAGATTGGTCGGCACTATTGAAATAAACAGATTGGAAAATTGGAGGGAGGGACACACACAGAGACAAACAGGGCGAGTGTAACATCTAGTCTTTGTTCCTTTGCATGTGGGTGTGTACACAACAGAAACACACATACGTCAGGCTGCCATAACTCATCATCGTCCCACAAAAAAAAAAAAAAAAAAAAGAGTAGGAAAAAAAAGAAAGAGAGCGAGAGAGGCGTCTTGCCGTTATCAGCACAATGCAAACAACAACACAGTTTAGTCTGTCAGGTCACATCGAGACACAGTACAGTGAGATTCATTTTGGATTGCGCTTCCTTTCTACCTTTCAGCACTTCCCAAAAACAGATAAACAGGTTTAATCTTAATTCAAGAAAAAAACTGCTATTTTTGCAGATAAAACGCCACCTGTGTCACCAGAGGATATTCTGCATTTATTGTACAGTAATGCATCAGTGATGGAATGAGATGAGAGCTCCACTGATGCAGCAACTGCCATTTATTTCATTTGCATACTATTATAGCCATTTGGTTTTGATATGACATTTTGCTCGGGTAGCTGTGGGCGGATACATGTACGGTCAAGGCCCAAAGCTTTACTAAATATAGATGAGGGAAAGATACGTCAGACTGAATTTGCGGGCTCCTCTACTCACGCCGCGTATGACACGGTTAACGGCTGAGGGGCTATTCATGCGCCGTCCACCATGTGTGTGCTCTGTGCGCACATATGTGTGCATGTGCAACACGGCTACTTTTGTCACACAGGCCTCTCTCTGTTGGGCATGTTCTGTTTTTAACAATCCATCCACACCCTTCAGAAAAAGCGAGGGAGAAAGAGACTGGGTCTGTCCAAATAAATTACAGTAACCATTTGGAAGACAGTGAAAAAAGAGAGGAGAGGAGGAAAGAAAGTGGGACACAACAACAAGCCGTGGGCACTCACTCTGTGACACTCTGACTGTCCAATATGATCACTGCCTTTGTAATGCTGCATTATCCCACATTCTTCAACAGTGTGTGTCAGGACTGGCTCTTCTATGCAAATGAGTATGAAAACCAAGGGCATATTAAAATATTATAGGCATGTACAGTACCAGTCAAAAGTTTGGACACACCTTCTAATTCCATTTAATGAGAAAGTGTGTCTAAACTCTTGACTGGTACTGTACATTGATCTGGTGCTGGCTTTAATATTGGCATGAATACAGACATCCCAACTCTCCCGGAAGTTCTGGGAGTCTCCCGCATATTAGTCAGGTCCTTGATACCCACAAATGAGACAACAATCTTCGGGAATCTGGATCAAGCAAGCGTATGCTGTAGAGAGTGACAGCACATGTGTGTTTGTGTGACTATCAGTGCAGCATGCGAAAGAGCAAAGTGTCCTTATAACGCTGTGTCCTTTCCCCCACCCTAGAAAGGACCTCCCTGAAATGACTTTTTGCAGGTTGGGATGTCTGTGAATAATATAGGAGGTCAAATGATTAGTTGATCAACAGAAAATAGATTTCAGACCATAGACTATATCGTTGTATAGACATCGTTGGTTTGCATTGAAGCTCAGAGTTGCTAATTATCTTTGCCGCCATCTCTTCCATTTGAAGCCAGGGACTTCCAAATAAGGAGTGCAGGGTGTCGCCTTTCATGCTCTGGAAAGCTAATGCTAGCTCCCGGGAACACTTGAGCTAATGTTCACTACTTTTGCTAAATTGCGCAAACAAGGCAGGTATCATAAGTCATTATTAGGTAAGATTAAACTTGATGAAATATTGCCCCTATACCTACTGTATATCTCTCTGCAAAGCCTGGTGTTTTTCTAAAGAAGTGGTTCAACATTTTCGGAACTACACAAATCTTTCTAGGATGTACAGTCGAGAGGGAAGATAGGTGCGACTCTTATGGCTGTCGTTGTTGTTTTAACATTCTTGTTTGCTGGTATCGAGGGCTTCAGTGGTGTTGATAGGCCTATTTTTGAACTTTGCAATCGGTTTCCCCCTGCTTCATCTTTATGCTAAGCTAGGCTAATCACCCACTGACACTAGCTCCATATTTAATACAACGGCAGTATCCTCTCATCTAAACCTCAGAAAAAAGAGATAAGCATATTTCCCAAAATGTTGAGCTGTAAATCTCTCCCTTTTATTGAACAAGCCATCTAACCAATAAAGACTCATAACAGATTCTCCACACATTGCTCATATTCACATGAGGATTTGGAGCTTTTTTTTTTTCTTTTTTAGAACAGAATACTTTAATATGCAGTTTTCCTTTTGTTTCCAGACACAGAGGCGGAGAGGAACGCACTGAAAGAGCACGTCTACCCCAAACTACGAGACTTCTGCAGGGAGAACTATGGGATTGAATTCCAGGTAACTGGCTCATTTCCCTCTTTTCTACTTTCACGCTTCCTTTGATTTTTCTTCATGTCTTACTTTCCCTCCTGCTTCAGAGTCCTGTAACTTGCACAGCAGTGGTTTGCCAGTATTGACTGTTAAGTGCCTCCAAACCTACATCGTGGTTTACACAGCAGTTAGTGCCTCGAGGGGCCCCCAGAGCTACATGCAGAGGTCCCTATCCCTTTAAGCGGACAGAAGGCCAGCAGAGATAAGGCTTCCATCGGTGAAGGCTGAAACAAATCTAGCTGTGGATGAGACAGCATGATGTGAGGGCTTTTCCTTTGTTGTTGTCTGAGAATTGCTGCGTTCCCCCTGTGGTGTCCAGTGATCATGATCATTTGCATTGCAAATCAAAATCAGTGTGAATGGAAAGATTACTATCAGAGGTTTGTTTGTTTAACAAATCCAGAAGAGCCTTCCAGTCAGGGGGAGATTTGTGCCATAGATTGTTCCTGGAAGTATATGAGGAGGTTTGTTTCTGATGAGGGACTTATGACCTCTGAATTGTTTCGTAGGATGTATTCAGTGGGAGAGTTTGTAGCTAATTCTCAATTCATGCTTAGAATGATCATGGACAGCTCAAAGCACGTATTAAAATGTGTACAAGACTTAATGCAAATCATCTCCGTGCCCAAGGACTGTCCAGTCTTTGTAGTTCAGTCATTCAGTTTTAAGGAAGTTACTTGTTGACTTTGGTCCTAATCCTGATTCTTGTTCTAATTCTTGACATATTGAGTAACAAAACTACAATTTGTTGCATGCAAAGCTATAGTTATTTTAAGCAGACTTGTGATGCTATAAACAGGCAAACTACTGTATGATTCATTACTTTGTGGTTCTTTCCGGTTTAAAGGTTTAGAAAAAACAGTATTGTCCATCACAAGTCAGTGCACATGAATTAAAAGCATGCAGATAGAGTTAAAAATTTACACACTGTTAAAAATAGCACGGCTCTACAGGACGTAGCAAAGTGCAACTACATTCCTGTGTTTCACTCGAAATTAATGACATTTTGGTTATATTTGCTTTGGCCAAAGGAGGTTTTATAGTAGTGAATGATTGGAGGACTTTCATTGAGCGATGAAGGGTCCTATATGATGAGTATTTTACATCTAAAAAAAGGTCAAAACAAAAAAAAGATATTCTCAGTCTTTCCAAACACAAGTTGAATGTTTGTTGTATTACTCCAGTTTATTCTTAAGTTGGACTTTGGGGTAATGTGCTATAACTGGGGGCACAAAAACACCACTGTAACCATGCAGCAGAAAATGCTGTGTCATTTAAATTGTCACGCTTGTATTATAGGATATTTCCACCACGTTTACACCGAACCACACCTGACTTTTGTGAGGCTTATGGCGCTTTTCCACTACACAGTTCCAGCACGACTCAACTCGTTTTTTTTTGCGTTTCCACTAGGGATAGTACCCGGTTCCTGGTACTTTTTTAGTACCTGCTCTGCTGAGGTCCCAAGCAAGCCGAGCCGATACTAAATGAGTCAAGTCGAGTCAAGCCGAGTCGAGCCGAGTAGTGCTGGAACTGTGTAGTGGAAAAGCGCCATTAGCCACACCTGTAAGTGCTAACATCTGCCCATCATAATGAAAGCATTAAACCTGTCTGTTGACACATCTGCAACTGGTGGTGTCGATGGAACTGCATCCAAACGTAGCCCAGATATCGCTTAGTGAAAACAAAATGCTTAACAAATCCCTTGTTCCTAAAATTTGGAAATTGTTCCAATTGTCAAAGTTGTTTATCGCTTAGCTAATTTTTCCGAAACTACGTTACCATGTTTTCATAAAGAGACAAAAGGGACATTCATTCTATTGCGTGCAAAGCGATGTGAAGGCCGCCATAGGGAAAGTCACAATTTGAATACTTGATTAACGACATTGAACAAAAACCCTCTCATTTGTTTTACACCTAAAGCAAGTAACTCTGTGTGAATTAACATAAAAAACATGCAGCACTCACGTAAGGTCAAAAGGTCGAAACTGAATTGACCAGACAAAAAGGTACAACAATCATCTTTCCATCTCTAGAAGGCTTGTGCGTGATAGACAAGCATGAGATAATGTAAGAAGGGCAAGGCAGAGACGTTTTGGCTCCTGAACCTCTGGCCACGTGTCTGTCTGGTGATTCAGCTCGCTGTGACGAAGCGTGAGCTGAAATGATTATGCAGAAGGCCTGGGAGTTAATACTATGACTCACTTACTCTGGTCTCCCTCCCCCTCATCCTCCTCCTGTATCCGAACCCCCCCCTACCCACCGTCCTCCTCCCCACTCCTCATCCTCACCCACGCCATGTGAGAATTGGCAAAAACCACAGTTTACTGAAGCTTGATGATAATTTGCACCAACACATGTGAGTTAACATTTTTAGTTATGAATCACTTTATGTGTGAAAGTAAATACAATTTTAGTATCAACATATGGCGTCTTGTAACGCAAGTTGATTATTTTCCTTGCAGCATTCATTTTTTTGCTTTGATTCGTAATTTATATGACCCCGCCCTCGCCTTCCTTCCTTCAGTACACACTGTCTCTCACACACATCCGCTGGCGTACACTGACACACATATGCCAAGCTGATGAAACTCAATTCTCCCCGGTCCCTCATCACTTGACTCAGTTTCCTTTCAGATCGCTCCCTTAAGAGGATGGAGAAGGATCGCAGGAGATGGAGAGAGAGATATAGGGAAGGAAGAGGGCGCCGAAATCCAGCCTAGGGGGGCAAGGGCCATGTCCTCATTCAGTCAATATGCTGCAGCAGCGGCGTGGAAGGGGCGGGTGGGGGGGGGGTGTGGATCAGTCATTGTGATCCCCTTTTTACCATTTTTCCCCCTGTGTTTTTTGCTCTTTCTCTCTTTCATCACTCTATTGTGTGATCACTTTTTATATAAATACACAAAACAGACACATGAGGAATGGAAACAAAGGAGTGATGCCAGAGATACACACAGGATCAGGGTCAGATGAGGCTTCAGACAGCATGGTATTATGCTAGATTTCTGATGATGTGTGTGTGTGGTTTGTCCTGCTTCGGTGGAAGCAAACTATCTAGTCATGGACAATTTGGTGTCATTGATTAGTCACTGATCAGTGGACCTTAAGCTTCTTAGTTGAGTTTTTAGCCACTCAAATAGACTTATCCACCATCTGATTATGTTTTAGCCCTCTCTTGCAGGGAGATGAGATTACTTTGAAATTAGTTTGGGAGAAAAAATATTGGCATGCCACTTTTGCCCGGACCTAAAAGTGCTATGTAGTGAGCTCTTCACAGGTCCACTTTATTAAGTTTAATCCTGCTGTATTGCCACCAATCTTGGATCTGTATATGGATCTGATCGTACGTTAGAAAGAAGGCAGAGGAGAGGGTGAACTTTGAAGTGCATGGGAAAATGACATGCGTGGCTACTGGTTTCATCCTGCTTCTTAATTGATGCTGCATCATGCTGCTGCCGCCAGTGTAAGTGATCTATTAGGGTCTGTGGGGTTGTATCTAATTATCCTCTGATCTATGCAGAGGAGGTCTGATTGTCCAGAGGATTAGGTGTTTTTTTTCTGAAAATCAAATTATGTTTGTCAGGTTCAAGTAGTATTGCACCGGTCCATCCTAGATTGGGGCCAGACCTGTGAAAACCTCTACTGTGTAGTAATTAAGCCCAAGTCAACTTTACTTTTAAGAATTTGATAGTTCATGATTAGAAACCAAAAAAAAAGAGTTCTTGTGAGGTGCTGACACTAATAGCAGAATTGAGACAGGATAAATAGGAAAAAGTGCTGCACGCTCAGCTTCATTTTTAATTCATTTGATCACCAATGTTTCGATAAAATCTTCACAAACACCCTGATGAAAACACTGTCGAAACGTTGGCGATTAATTAAAAATGGAGCCAACTGTGCGATTACTTGCATTTTAAATCAGGTGAAATACATAATTTAATGTTGAGTGTAATTCTCTTCTTTACAGCCAGGAAACATAATAATACTGTATGTAGAGAGTCTTTTTAGATGGATCATGCAAAGTGGGAACATAGAAAACAGCACAATTCAGTAAACTGGTTTCTGGTGATTCACTTGTGATAAGACATGCAGGCATCTATCAAAGCTGGTCTGAAAAGGCTTCTGGATCTCTGGATTTGTGTGAAAGGCATTTTGATGAAGCGGTAAGCAGCTTCTTCAGGATTTGCTGGACATATTACATATTCA
Source organism: Scomber japonicus (assembly GCF_027409825.1). Taxonomy (NCBI): domain Eukaryota; kingdom Metazoa; phylum Chordata; class Actinopteri; order Scombriformes; family Scombridae; genus Scomber; species Scomber japonicus. The sequence continues at coordinate 14,946,069 of NC_070599.1, read as the reverse complement.
CTGTTATTATGTTGGTGAGATGCCACTGTAGTAACGCCAGCTGTTTTTCTTCCACCTACAAGTGCGATTAGTCTATGGATTCACTCCTCAGTCCAGTTTTTTTTCGTGGAGCACATGCTAGAGGTTGATTTCTTATCCATTACTGCTCTTAAATCCCTGTTCCTGTAATTTTAACCCTCATAAATCACTGTATTACAGTCCATTCAACTTCCTCCCACATCCAGGAGTTAAACTGAATCTCAGAGTTATGGGAAGCAGCCCCATTAATAATGTGGTACCTCATACCATCACATAAGGTTGCCAAACTCATTGACCGTCTCACTCACTCACTCACTCACTCACTCACTCACTCACTCACTCACTCACTCACTCACTCACTCACTCACTCACTCACTCACTCACTCACTCACTCACTCACTCACTCACTCACACTCACACACACACACACACACACACACACACACACACACACACACACACACACACACACACACACACACACACACACACACACACACACACACACACACACACACACACACGCACAGCAATTATAATAAAAGTTTCCTGGCCATATCTGTGAGATTCTGTTCAACGGCTGTCACTCAGACATCTTCCAGCACTCACAACACGAATGGAAAGATGGGACATTTCATGAAGATTTTTTTTAAAAAAAAGGAAAGAAAAAAGTCTATTCATTAAGTCTATTATGCTTGCACTGTAAAAAGGATGGGAAATGTCAAATTGGCTTCCTCAAAAATAAGATGCAGTGCTCTTAGAATATGTCACCCACTTAAACATATAGCTAATAATTTACTTTTTAGCAGCACTTGCTTGTAAAAAAGGTTTGTCGACTTTTTTCTATGATCTTCATAGCTTTTTGTAGAAGTCAGCTCCTCTCTCAAGTGGTTAAAAAGCTTTTACTTGCAACACAAATTAACCATATGAAAGAAAATGGAACAAAAAAGTGTTTCTGCTTGCCCGATTTTATGATAGGAAGTTTCACGTCGGTCTAGATTTCTGCTGTGTCTTCAGACTGATACTTTTTAAAAATCGAAAAAACTTGAGAAGGAGAATCCAGTCAAAGCATCAACCCTGTTTGTTCCTCCCTCTTCCATCTGTTTACCTGGCTGCCATCATTATTTTATTGTGTGCCATTCTTCTCTCAGTCTGTTTCTTTCACTCTTTGGCAACAGGCCACTATCTCCATTCACTAGCCTGTTCAGAAACTGTTGTTTTCTCTGTTTAGTCTCTACAGGAACACATTAACATGCCAACTGCCTCCACAGGAATGATACAGACAATCAACAGAGATAATCAAAAATCAAATATGAAATAAATCTGAGCCTGCAGTTGCAGCTGTATTTGTTTAACCATGGGAGAAGTATTGATTTTGTAAAGAGGATGTCTTATTACCTCCGGCATGACTGTTATATTTCCACCACTTCCAATTTATCTCTTGTCAGCACGATATCTCAGGAAATAAAGAACAGATAGACCTAGAAATAACATGACTTGCGTTGGTTGAAATAACAACAAACTGTTTTTTATCCCTCATCATAAAACTGACAGAAACCACATTATACAAGACTAAATATAATTCAAAAAGAGACATTAACACATTTTAGTGCAATTAAATATCTGTTGATGAAGAGTGAGTGAATGAATGGACTTATAGCAATTGGTTCACCAAGTGCTAACAGTATGTGTACACTATAGAGTTCACATGTATTGATCTGAAAATGTAAACATAGCATTTTTTGGCCATTGAGAATAAGCAGAAGCTGTGTGGACACTTTGACTTCACTTACAATGTTTAATTTATCAATGCTAGCAGATATCCTGACTATGTAATGGAGGTATAAAATTGAATTTCCCCATTGGCCTTTCTTTAACTTGTTGTAAATTCTCTAATCCCTGTTGTAGAGCATTGTGCTGGCAGTCAGTGTATTCTCAAAGTTATTGAAATGCTTGCAAATTTAAATTTACACACTCAAAAAGAAACCAAATTATTCTTGATATCTGAGGTGTGTGCACCGGCTGGCCAGCTGAAATTGCTGCTTTGTTTACCGTCCGTCAACATTACTGCATCGGTCAACAGAGTTGTGATTAGATTTTCCCTGCGGGGTTTGCTTATCAGCTCGAGGAGCTTCCAAGTCGTGTGTGCTCCCATTTAGCTCTCAAGCACCTCCATCTGGCATCGACGCCATTAAACAAACAAAACCTCATCTCATATTAAGAACGCTGGTCCCAAAGCTTTTACCACACAGAGCATTCGATTTCATTAAAGGAACTGTCAGCCGTACAGTTGCTATCAAAAACTGCCTGCTGTGCAAAATGTGTCTCTCTGAATCGTTTTACTACAGGTCCGTTCGCTCCTCTGCTGAAGTCATGTGACCCCATTACTTCATGTCTTTGACTGGCTCTTAACCTTAACTTGCTATGGTTGAGCTGCAAGGTCTGAAAAACTGTGCAGTGTAATTACCTCAGTGTGTCAGTGCTTGACAGATTTTTTCGAAGGCCTGTGAGGGGAAATGTCCTCTCTATTGACAACCTCAATCAACTATAATAGAGATCACTAACATTAAAGTCTAAATACTTAAAAGGTGCAGTGTGTAGGATTTACTGGCATCTAGTGGTGAGGTTGAACATCTAAATACCCCTCCCTCACCCTTCCCTTCCCTTCCCTTCCAAGGACGTAGGAGAACATACGATCACTACAAAACTCGCAGAAAACAAGAAAGGCCAGTGTTTGATTTGTCCATTCTGAGCTACTGTAGAAACATGGTGATGTAACATAGCAGCATCTATGGAAGAGGACCCAATCTTTATGTGGATATAAAGGCCTAATTCTAGGTTCAGTTGATAACACACTAATTAAAACATACTATTATATATACTATCCTGCATACAAATTAAATTCCAATTTCGGAATTCCAATTTCAGCCAAGTCTGTTCTTCTAGACGCCTGACAATTATACATACTGCACCTTTAACTTCCCAACATGTGATGTGACTTTGGCTGTTTTTTTGGGGGTTTTTTTTCAAAGTCAGATTTATATTTAATATCGCTGCAAAAATTTCATATTTTGCCACAGGTTTGGTGCCAAAACCTCCACTTTCTTCAGGCGGTATTCATCAAACATTCTTAAAGATTCACGACATGTTCTTAATAAAAACTGCCCCCCAGTTGGAGAGCTTAAGATATATTTATGTTAGCGCTGAGTCTATTTTTACTGTTGGTTTTTTTTTGCCTCAGAGGCTTTCTGTTGGTGGCGTTTTTCCGCCTTTTCCTCGCCTGATTTCATGCCCTTTCTTCCTGGGCATCTTGGGCATAATTCCAAAGTCTAATAGTCTAACATTCAATAAATGAAAAAAAAGCTTCTCCTGCACTTGACCTGCCATGTGCAAACACCTTCCAAGGGCATTAGAAAGCTGCTTAGCAGAAGCTGCTTCGGTTCTTACGTAAGCAACGGCAACCCCCCCACTATCATAGTTTAGGGAAAGGGTGGTGGGGGGGGAGGAAAGTAATCAAACGGAGAGAAACAGCAAAGATAGAGTTGGCACGAAAGAAAAAGAGAGGAGGAGGGTGAAAAGACACAAGGAATCCATGAAACGTTTCTAGCCAAATCCATTCCCACAGGAGTCATCTCTTCATCTAAATGTGCCTCCTTTAAAAAAAAAAAAAATCTCCCTAACTAATCCCCTCTTTAAACACTTTTCCTCTTAACTTCATGTGTCCTTGCCCATTTTTGGATAAACATTCCTCGACTTTGTGTGTTATGTCTGCTTTCCCCCTTTTCTCCTTCATCCATCTTTCCTCTCCCTCCATCCTCCAGTGAAGCGCAGTGGGTGACGGGGCAAATTTAATCAGCAGATTCTCCCCACACACATGCACACAGCGAATAGATATGACTAATGTCTTCATTTAGCTTTTAATTACCGCGCATCCTCCCAATCACCTGCTGAAACCCAGTAGTAAACCTATCGTAATCGGGGCCGCTCATCTCACTTCAACCACCCCCCACCCCACCCCACCTCCCTCCCTCTGGTCGTTGTCGACACAGGTTTTTCCACACATGTGGGATGTTGGAAGTAGATTAGTGACATTGATACACAGTGACTGATGTGCCAAGCAATGAGTTTTCCACAATAGGGCAACATGAGGGATGCGTATCATGTATGCACTATATAGTAGGAGTAAGTTGTTTGTTAAGCAATTATGTCAAACATTTGTAACTGTATCTTCTCAAATGTCGAGATATTACATTCAATATTTTTCATTTTGACACAGGGCTCAGGGATGCAACCAACAATTATTTTCTTCATTGATTAATCTGTCAGATTTAATTGACGGTCTATAGTATGTCCAAAAATGGTGAACAATGAGATACAATCAATCAGTGTTCCCCAAAACACTATTGGCGCTTTTCCACTACACACTTCCAGCACGACTCAACTTGGCTCGACTTGACTTTTTGTGTTTCCACTAGGGATAGTACCTGGTACCTGGTACTTTTTTAGTACCTGCTCTGCTGAGGTTTCAAGTGAGCCAAGCCAATACTAAAATGTGACGTCGACAGACTGCTGGCCGCTGATTGGTCAGAAGAGTTGTCGCTGGAAGAGTCATGAGCCGTCCCACACAAGAATCAAACACAGCATTTTAAAATACCGGCAACATTGTTACAGCCACACCCGGCTCAATTTTCTTGCTTTGTGTGTGACAGAAAGCCACATACAGCAGCAAGTACACCATGTCCTCCATGTCCTCCATTGGTTATGTGTTTGTGTCGTGTATAAAACGAAGTCACGGCAGTATCGCGGAGCTGTGCTATGACGACCCCGCCCACGTTGAGTAGGTACCTTTTGTAATGGAAAAGGTCGTTCCTGGAACCGAGTCGAGTCGAGCCGAGTAGTGCTGGAACTGTGTAGTGTAAAAGCGCCATATGTGATGTCCTCAAATGTCTTGCTTTGTCCCGAACTGTTTATTGTCATTGAAGACTAAATATACCAGAAGATTCACATTGTAGAAGTTGGAATCAAAGACAGTATTTGGTGATTAGTTTTTTGTCTGTCGATTAATCGGTTGCTGACAAAGGTGCTGTGACTGTCCAAAAGGTCAAAACACAAATCTGAGGCTGTGTGACAAGGTCAATGTACAAGTAGTCACAACCCAAAAGGATGGGATCCACTAGTTTGCTTGATAATGAAAACAGTTGTTAGTTAGCAGCAAGGAGGAAATATGCAGGTAGTTGACAGCTGTATCCCTCCAGAGCGTCGCAGCTGCTCACAGGTGCACAGTAATAATCAAGCAGATGAGCTGAGGTGGAGCTCCAGCCCTCCTGCTGCTCCTTCCGATAATGGCACTGGCAAAATCTCTCCTAGACTGTCAAAGTGAAGCCCATGCACTCTCAGTTTCAGTGCCGTCCGGTTTGCGTGGAGGCTGCCAGTCACTGCTGTTCTCTGCCACACTGCAGATGTGTCAGTCATCGTGCCAGGCTAAACTCATTTGAGCTAGCTAGTCTAGTGAGCAGCAGAGCATGAAGGGAGACAGCAGCCCTCTCCGCTGAATCACTTTGGCTTCACCTCACCCTCCCTCCACCCTTGCTCTATCCTTTACCTTTTACTCCTCGCTCACTGCCAAGAAAGAAAAACTAGAAATACCGATTCTAAGAGAGAAGAGAAAGATGGGGGAAATTTGCAATAACACTAAATATTTGGGGACTGAAACCTGAGCCTCCAAGCAGCAAAGGCCATCAAGTATTATGTATCTTATCATAAGCCTCATGTCAGGCCCCAGTCACCAGGATGAAAGCTACCATAGACCCCAGGAAGCTGCCAGTGGGAGGGCTTGTTCTCATAGAAGAGCCAGAGCCAACAGCTGCTTAGCGTGGGCCTCACACACATTCACTCAGGCGTTTCCTCGCCCTCCTTTCCGTCGGTGGGAGTTTCCCCACTTTGGTGTGTTTACACTGTGAAATGTCTGAACTGCCAAAACTTGCAACATATGGGTTGAGGGAGACCCCCTCTGCTGTGTGTGTGTATCACTCCCTTTTGTTGGTCTCCAAGGCTGAGAGGGTAGTAGTGGTTTTTAAGTAAAACAGAGCAGGTGTGTGCAATAGTAATGGCATTAGTTCAAATTAGATTTTAGAGTTTAAGTCTACGGATCCCGCTTTGAGCCCTTTTTGCTTTTGCCAATTATACTTTCTTCTATTTGTATAACCTCCAAACTTGGCTTCGGGAAATCTAACATTTGCTTGTTCTTAGAAAAGAGTAGAAGAAGTTGGTTGCACTATTTATTTTACTCTATACTAGCAATATTTCAAAAGGACAACAGGTTTTTTTTCCCTATTTACAGATGTTATACTCAGACTTTAATATGTGTTTCTGCTCTTACTCAATCACACATCACATTTTGCTTATGTCTGTGTGTGTGTACAGGTGGTGGATCTGTACTGGGGCGTAGATCCAGAAGAATGGGACAGTCCAGAGCTGCAGCGACTCAGAATGAAGCTCCTGGAGGAATGTCTGAAGACGTCAGCTGGACCGTGTTTTGTTGTGAGTATAGCCTACTCAGTACTGCTTACACTACAATTACAAGTTCAAGTGTAATATGTTACATTACATGGCTCTGATATGACATGAAGACTGGATTGTTCCCAGGTTATATGGTTTTGAAAATCTCATAACATTGTGAGATTACCTAATCATTATAAAGGCTTGATGATGATTTTTTCGGAATTAAAAAAAAAGCAACGGAAGTGATAAACGTGACACTAGATGCTCCGTCATCTTTGCTGTAGTGTGATCAATAATAAAGTATCTTGGCCAAGCATATGGTGAAGTACTGAAAAGCCACGAGAAGCTAAAATTACACTTGTATGAATGAGTTATGTGAAAACCTCTGCAAGGAGGGAGAGAGTGGCATGACGCGTAATTACAGCTGACATTTTAGTGATATTTTTTAGATAATTTTAGGCCACATCACATCAAAGGGGAGGGGGGGGGGTTAGTCAGGAACGAGGAAGGAAAAAGACGACGGGATGAAAAATGGATGGTGAATTATTCAAATGGAACAGATTCGTTCCCAGAGGTTGGAATTGAGGTGAGAGATCACAGGGAAAGGTAATGTATTATGGGTAGGACAGGAGCCCTGGTGTCAAGGGAGCATAATCCCCCCCCTCCCACCCTCGCCGACTGAATTTTGTATTTCCCTCTGCTCTGTCTTCTCCCTCCCTGCATGTTCTGCTTCCTTCTGCTTCTCAGTTATTGTTTTCTTTCTCACACACACAAACAAGCGCACTGCATTTTTATGACTCATTTCCAACTTATATTCAGTGGCGTTTCACATTTCCCTTTTCACATACTTCAAGAAAACTCTTCATACAGGGAAAACTGCTTCGAAAACACAAGAAATTCACTGAAATCACATGGCTTTATTGGCATTATGGCTTCTACCTCGTCTTTCCACATGTGCGTGAAAACAAACTCAGCACAGCAGAGTGTGAGGAGTGAAGGTCATAAACTCACCCCCCGCCCCTCTCTCTCTCTCCAAACACATAATTAAGACCCTGACACCTGCCTGTACATGGAATCCACTCACTGTGCACCAATTTAGTCCATAATTGTCACAGTAATCATAATAAGCCATTTTCATGACAACTGAGCAAACTCCATCAGCAGATAAAGACCATTAGATGCAGCTGAAACAATCAGGAAAAGTTAGTAAGGCCTAAGTGGACCTTGAATTAAGATGGTGTGAAAATGAGAGTTCCTATTTTTTCTGCAGCATGAAGGCATCACACTGCTCAAGCCAAACAACAACCAAAGGAAATCAGCTCCATCACCACAACAAATGAATAGCCAGTAAATGCAGATGGGAATTCAACACATAGATAACAGCAGCGTAGCAGAAATAAATAGACAGTGCTACAGCAAAGCAATAAAACAGCCTGCATCATCAGGAAGAGAACACACTACTGAGCAGAGCCATCAGGCTCATGTAGCTTAGCATAAACAGGAAGTATTTACACTTACCTCTGTAAAGTGAGGTCATGGATAGGAAAATCCCTTGTCGGATTTAAACTTGAAGTGGCATCTCTGACTCAGAGCGCTATATGACAAACAGCTGACGAACACAGTCAGGAAACAGCAACAGCAGCATTGGCACTGCAGTGTAAGCACATTTATTTCCTCCACAAAGCCATCATGAAACAATATGATCAAAGGGTTAACAGGTAGGCTTAGCTTGAAATGCTAAAGCAGCAGCACAGTTTAGTTTGCATCTGAGCAGTTCAGTAACAAGGCAAAAGAGTGAAGCTGTGTACTGAGAGTTTAAATGGCCCACCCTCTTGTAAAAGGTGCGCTTGATATGTTGCACTTGATAACACTGTGTGGAGTGTGTCACCTGAGTGTAGCTCTCTCTCGACCCCTAGGTGGTGCGCGGAGGTACTGCAGGGGAGTCGCGAAAGTTTTGGTTGATTAGACATTTTTTTTATGGGCCCTTGCAATTTTTTCCACAAATTGAAATGTCTTTAAATACACATTAACATAAACACACTGTAGTGAACAGATAAATGGAGGCAGAAGACGTCTTTCAGTCAGCAATGCACACATTCAGCGACACACAGGAGCTCTTTCAAGCTGGGCACCAGTTCATTCATAACACCTGTCCGGCTAACGAGGAGGACCCGCCCCTATCGCTGTTGTGCCAATCACGAGGCCGTACCTTGCACATGTTTAAAATAAAAACATGAATAGCTATATGAATCCATATTGATAGCGGCACCCTGACGCCCACAAATGAGATCCAATCTCCCAGAATCTGGAACCAGCAAGAGCACGAACTCGAGACTGACTGCGCGCGCGCGTGTGTGTATGTTTGTGCGGGTGTGTGTGTGACGATCAATGCTGCGTGTGTGAGAGCAAAGTGTCCTTATGGCTCTGTGTTGCCGCTTATTAGACCGATCGCATCCCCACCCCACTCCACCCGGACCAGCACCAATCGCAACCCCCCCCCCCCCCGTCTGGTATTATTTGAATCTCTTAGTATTGAATGCACAATAACAAGGTGCATTTATACATGGCACTATAGGACCAGTTTAATATAAAACACAATTGTATACAATATGAGTAGGGGGTCCCCACTCCATCTCTCCATCAGTTTGGGGGCCTGGAAAACGTTGACGACCCCTGCTCTACATGATTTGGCTGGATGAATGAAGAATATTGTCCATCTACTCTAATCTATGTCCAACTTCTTTCTCTAGATTTTGCCTCCATGTAGGAGGTTTTGTTACAAATATTGCATGGGTGTCTTGGCATTGACCTCTGTGTTTCTTACAGTTGGCTGCACTTAATGTTGGTATTCTTGGAGTTTAAGATTTCCCCCACTGATTACTTGTTTTTGTCACGCTAAAGTTTTCAGCTCACTTGGGGAAACTTGATGTCACAGCCTATAAAGCCTGTTTATACATTGCATGCGATATTGGTCCGTGCAGCATGAGCTCAATCAGGCTAAACTGGGCAGAAATGATCAGATCTTAGCTGAAAAGTGGCGACACAGTCTCCCCCCTTTTGTGCTACTGGCTCAGTGTTTGGATGCGGTGTTGTACATGCTGCACTGATTCCATTCATTCCCATCAGCCTCGCCGCCTTCTGTCCCTGCTGCAATTTCACCATCTTAACCCCAGCTGACCCCAAGCAACACCACACAACACACTGAGGGAAAGCAGACATACACACACACATAACTACAACTCTTTTTCTTCCTCTGTTCCGCTTATCTCTTCTTTTTTTTCACTCTCTCCTGCTTTCAAACCACACAGGCACATATAAACACAGCATCCTGACCCGAGGCATTTTCTCTGTCATGAGATTGAGAATCAGTTGGGGTATATTTTAAACTCTGGGTGATACAGACTCTTTACAACCAGATACACACCCACACGCTCATGAGATAAACACACATCTATAGTGCACATCCTCCCCATCTGGCTTGTTAAATCATTAATGGCATATTCTAGTAGCCCGCTCTCTGTGGAGAATGTAGCTTTTTATGCCCAGGACCTCATAGTCACTCCATAAAAATAAAGTCCCATTCAGACTTGTCAAAGCCAGCTGCTGCTGCTGCGGTCCCTGCAGCCCCAGCTCCCCGTCACCACACAGGCCAGCCAGCCCTGTTTCCAGGACTGGGGAGCTCCTGAACAGAGACGGCGGGCCCTTTGATCAGAGACTTGGATCCTCATTCATGACAGTTCTGGGTTGTCTGGGCCATCTCTGGAGTCCCGTTGTTTATTTTTACAAGGGGGGGTAGACCTAGATATCTATGTGAACACGGGGGAAAACGTCAGCAGAATTTCAGATCTCATTGGTTTTTGCACATAGCAAACACATAGAGATTTGTTTAACATTTCACTCTTCTAATTTCTCTTTCAAAAAAATCTTTCAAACTAAATTCTTCACCCATTCAGTCCATCTCAAACACAACCGCCCCACGATGAGAATTGCTGTCACATGTGCCTGCAGAAACCCAATGCATGGATCAGCAGGTGATGAACAGAAGATAGAAATAGAGGAGGCATGGTGTGTTTCTATCACAGAGAAAGAGTGAGTTAAAGAGATGAGGGGAGGGGAGGAGGGAAGGATGGGAGCTCAAGATGGGAATAACAGATTCCCTAGAAACACTACAGAGGAAACACAGACACAGGACTGGAACAACTGGAAGCTTTTAATACCCCATTTAGTGCACACACACATATCCTCATTCACTTCCCTCTTTTAGTATTACGGTATCAAAATAAGTTTTGATATTACGTTATTATCCATTTTATTGCACAGCAGTAAAACACCAAAAAAAAAAAGTTCTTTTGATTTAGTCCATATGCGTGGCCATCAAGATCGTTGTTGACAGACTTGTTTTTGCTCATAAGACAGGCAGTCAACTGTGATATAACCAGCTTTTTTTCTTTTTTTTTATTGAATACGCCAGTCTTTTCTTTATGAGTAAGAATCATTCGCAGCGAGTGTCTTTCAAAGGGCACGACTGAACACAAGACAGGTGGCGGCGCAGGATTGTTAAACACACTCGCACACAAACATACACACACCACACCTGGGTGAGGGGGGCTTTTATCTAACCTGTCGATGCAATAAAGCTGGTTTCCATAGCGATAGCAAGGGGTTGGCATGGTGATGGTGTCATTGACCCGGAGATTAAGCATGACAATGAGCCGTGAATGTTTTTTTTTTTTTTTTCTTCTTCATCTTCCTCTTTCCTCTCCCCTCCGCTGCTTTCCAACAGGCTCAAATTCCCTCATGTAAAAACTGCTAAAGCTTGATAAATGCCTCAAGGACGCATATTGGCGCACAGTATGCAGCCGTTCATCCACTTTTACTGCCTTTTTTTTTTCTCTACTTGTCTACCCATGTAGTTTATCGCATGTAAGAAGATAGTTGAGCATAATGTAGCTCTTATTTTCTCCTTCTGCTTCTCCCCCCATTCACTAAACATGATGTAACTGCTAACATGATAGCCCAAACTGGGTGGTTTAACTCTCATCTTCAGTTGAAGTTGATCGACAAACCAAGTAATGTGTCCCTAGAGTCCAGCAATGGCAGAAACTTGATGAATGAATAAGAGAGTGCCTAATATGATCTTTGAAATCATCTTTTTCTGTATGCTTGTGCAAAGATTTGATTGAGACCAGTTTGAAGCAGCATGTTGCACTTCTAACGACATACTAATTCAAAGCAGGTGCAGTATTGATGAAATAGTGTTCAAACTGGAGTGAGCCTGCATACTAAATACATTTCATTTTTGAGAGTGTTGTTGAGTATTTTTCTACGATGAAATGCAAGAGGAATACAGAGGAGCTACAAAAAAGGATAAAGATAAAATCTTTGTCTTTAAATTTGTGCTGTTTAAAAAATGATTATATAAATAAATATTATAATAATTTATTATAATATAAATTTTATTTATGACGTTTTCCAAAACTTTCAGACTCTTTGCTTTTCAGTGGCTCTCAGCCCCTATTGTCCGAAAAAAGTATTTAAAAACACATCACAAATATATAGTTTCTTTCTTCTTTTATTTTCCTTTTGTAAAAGGCAATGTAATTCCCTACCAGCATGGCACTGTGGTGTTTTGCAACCATTACCCAAACAAGAGTAAATAATGCACTTTTAGGGACTATTTTTAGCGGTGGATTGACACACGTTTATTGTACTGGTGAGAATTTACAGCAGGACAGTGTAGGTGGGATTGGATTGGGATAGGTTTTGGACAACAATTGAGATCTGTGGCACAGAGGAATAATCCAGTCAGAGTAGGGTTCCATTGACAATAAGAAAAATACAGAAGATTGTCATCTGTATCCTCTGACAGTGACATGAGTACACATACTGCATTCTTTCATGTTCGGACAAAAAACTTACCTTAAAAACAGTATACTGTTACATACAACACTACAAATAGCATGTACTGTAGTGTAAAAGCTTAAGTTTAAATCAAGCGGCAACTACCACGACTTGAGGCTGAAGCCAATGTAGAAGTACCTTAAAGTGCAATACCACCAACGTCCCCTAGATGCCATTATTGTCATTATGGTCCAAATTGTTATTAATTTTGACACTCTCACAACTGAGCTGGTAGTCATTTTTGGATGTTATTGCACTGAAGCACAGTCAAGTTTAATGTAACTTGATTAGTTTTGACTGCTCATTGTGCCCATTAAGCTAGCTTTAGCTTCGATCTGAGGTAGCGAGGTGTGTTTCCAAAGCGTGAAAAGCTACAACCGCACTGCTTATTTGGAAGGTCCTGGTTCCAAACAGATGGCGTTGACCATGTGCAAACCAATGGATAATATCACACCTTGCTATATCCATCTTTATACATAGTCTAGGGTTTAAACACTCTGTGAGCGAGAGTGTACGTCTTTCTTTGATGAGATCATTTGCTTCCTTTTAGAGTCATTTGTTCCTCGGCGGTGCCAAAGCTTATGCAGCAAATACCAGAACAGTTGACTGCGTGTTTCATTGATTGATTGGCCATGTGAGTGATTGATTTGTTGATTCATACTGTAGCTGTGTACAATATCTTAGTCGCCTCACCCAACTGGCTCATCAGATAAAGTGCACTTAGCCAGAGTATAAAAAACCCCTTCCAAGGATGAAAACCCAGAGGAGAGAGGGAAAGAAGGAGAGGCGTGCGGCAAAAAAACGGCCCTATCTTCTGTGCTATTGTCACTTTAGCCTCTTGTGTTTCTTGCACCTGCGGCTGCTATCATGTAATAATACTGAATACTGCAACCCCTTTGTACCCAGACACACATACTTGTACATGTGAAATCACAGACACACACACACACACACACACACACACACACAGGAGAATGAAGTTTTAGCTCGTCAGCTGTTATGCTGTAATCCACTTTAGATGGCGTCATTCCAGGCCTGCTCTCTGGCTGAGACGGGGTGTTAAAACCAGCCGCCAAATATTTGGACACTTTTTACAGTTCGGCTCTGGTAAGTCGAGTAGGTGACAGAAGTGACAGTAGATTACACAGAAAGGTGGAGTGGTGTGAATGTGCATGTGTGTGTGTGTTAATGTGTACATGGATTTGAACACCTGATTTTGTCATTTTTGTTGGAAAGACCAGGTAGTTTTATCCTAATCTCTATCTACACACACACACACACACACACACACACACACACACACACACACACACAACCACTCCATTCATCCTGCTGTATCACCGTGAGGCAAGCTGACAGAGACTTTGTCAGCAACTTGGAGTGTGCCTACCCCCCCCCCCCTTCCCCCACCACCCTCCTCTCTCCCTCTCACTCACACTAAATGTCTCTCTCTCAGTGTTACTGTAGTTCAGCCCAGTGCCTCCATCCTCTTCTGACACATCACTGCAGCATTGTGAGTCATAGGTGGCCGTCCAAGGCAGGTGAATGAGGTGACCTGCAGGGCTTAAATCCAAGGTGGTTGTTGGCTGCTGCAGCTAAAATCTGTCTGATTGGCTTAACATGAAAAATATTGTTTGGAGATCCTTAATCAAAAAAATGACTCTTCTCATATCATTTTCCATTAAGAAAATACCCCAATCTTTTAGATCACAATCATCCCAAGAAGCAAATTTGTTTCTGTTTTGATGAGAGTTAAATATTTCTTTTAGAAGTACCCTGCACTCATCATCTGAAACTAGTTGGGCTTGAATTCAACTCACAACCTGTTCTGTCAATCACAACTGAAGATAGTGATTAAGCTGCCCTACTTATCCATTAAACTTTGTGTTTTTGCAGATAGCAGCACAGAGCATTGCACACAGGGGGAATCCCCTTACCTTCTTCTTTTATTTGCTACTTTTGTTGTTGTCTTGGCTCTAGTTCTGTGCATTAATTAGCACTATTTTCTTATAAGACGTCTTGCTTTATTGGACATCCTTGAATATTCCTATTTACAGGGGTATTTGTGTGTGTATTCATTTATTACAAAGCATCAGTTTTTTGTATTGTCAATACTTAAATATTCCACAGTCACAGGATTTTATTTTTACCCTTTCGACCGTTTTTTGGCCGCTACACTCTTGTCTTAAATGCATTATGCAAGTGATGAGGTTGGATCCAAAATACAATACTCAACCTTGCAAGTAACACCTCCTCCTCCAAACCAACTGATCTTGTACATGGTAACATATCCTAGATCCAAAAGATGCTGCAAAAATAAACCTTTGGTACCACATTTGTGCAACACAGACACAAAACTGTGTGAATGTAAATTCATTTACCAACAGGCATTTGCAGGAGAGTAAGCTCTCCTACAGACCATGCCACATGCCATTCTCCGATTCTGCTTGTTCTCTGCATCTGTTCCCACTGCGAATGCCAAGGGAACGAGGAGTCCAACATGGAATGGCTTTGAAGCGTCATTGCCGTGAGCGCACCAACGTAGTTTTCCTGCTCAACGGAGCTCACAGTCATTCGACTTGTCCCTAACTCGCTCTGCGTCTTCACCCCCGAGGCTGTAGCTGCATGTGAGTTACGACACATGGAGTAAAGATCAGTTGGTCATGTAGTTGAAGGTTTCCAGTCATTTTGTGATTTTTTTTTCTCCCTTTGTCCTCAAATATGACTGATAGAGCACATCACGGACCGTGCCAGGAAATGGCCCTGATAATTTCCGATGGTATTGAAGCGGCCGTCACTCAAATGTGTGTGCACAGCGGCCGTGGGGGGAAGAATGTAGAGTCAGTGGAGCCTACAATAGATATGCTATGTGGAGTGGGAGATAAAAGTGAGATGAAAAGTCCACTATTTAATTTGATGATACCTTATTATGCAGCTACTGTGTTGAGTGTTCTCGTTTCTGACAAAAAAGGATTGTGGAGGTTGATCGTGGTCGGCTTTGGTGTGTAAGACTGATGGTTATGATGATGATGAAGGACGTGGTGGTGGTGATGATAATATCATTAACTTACAGTACAGAAGCACACTTGAATCAAATTTCATAGTTATATTATTCCTACTAATCTGCACCCCCCCCCCCCATTTGATTAATGCATTCATTTCTTTTCATTTAAAACAATCCCATCTGTTCTATACATAAAGCAAATCTGCTCATATTCTTAATACCACCGATTACAGAGCATTAGGAAATTTGGCCAAGTCTGTGTATAATACATAACAGTGTGCCATTCAAACATTAGCTGTGCAGAAGCAGAACAAATCTGCCTTTTCTTACTGAAAACCGTGAATTATGAGTGGGACTGGGTATTCAACATCAATCCTTACGTGGTACCAACAGAAAAATATCTCCATAGCACCAGGTAAGTGCCTAAAACTGGCATGAAGTGCTTGGTCAGATTTGTCATCTTGTTTAGTTATTGTTGGATCAGATATTTCCTAATTTAAATGATCATTTTGTTGAATAATTCTTGTAGGGATGAGTGTTTTGACAACACTTAACATTGAAGAAGTTTGTCTTGAGTGTGATTGTAGTATATTGTATTTAAATCAGGTATCAGCATCAGTATCTAAAAAAACTTATATACAATACCAAGCCCTAATTATGAGTGAAGTGAGTTACTCAGTTTCCCCTAATTACTTTCTCTGATCCTTCATATCAAAGCTGTTTAATGAGATTACTCCCCCCCCCCCCTTTTCATCTCCTCTTAGTTTAACACTTTAATTTCTCTTCTCTGTCAGTTATTTTTGTATCATGATATTAAGAGCTTTATTTAATATTTACATGATAGTTTATGACGTACAGCAGGCAGATGGCATTTTCATTGAACAAGTACAAGCTTAAAGGTTTTTATCTCGCTCACACTTACTGCAAACATGAATATTATAACGTGGGAAGAGAGGTGTGACATTTTCTTATTTAAACTTTAAATTGTACACGTGCGCTTTTGATGTAAAGCAATTTCCATCCCAGATAGAGCTGACAGGATGCACCACAGCGCACACAGAGCAGGGATTGTAGTGGCAGGTACATCCCTGATGTCAAAACCTGGCTGCTGACTGCACCACAGTGGTGCCTGTAGCTCTGGAAATTGCTTTAAATAAGTTGCACTGTGCGCGTCATTGACTCCACTATTCACCCTGTGCAACTGATCCAAAAAATAGAGCCCCAACAGTTCAGAAACAGAATATCGCTAATGATACATATCTACTGTCTCAGTTTCTCAGTTTCTCACCTTGCCTGCCCTCTACCTTTTTTTCCTCCCTCCCATTCAGGGTCTAGTGGGAGAAAAGTACGGCAGCATCCGAGTGCCAGGGGAGGTGGAATCAGCGGAGTTTGAGATGATCTTAGATGCTGCTGTGGAGGCGGGGCTGGACACACACATCTTGGAGGAGTGGTACTGCAGGGATGAAAACTCTGTGCCACCCGCATACTACCTCAAACCCAAAGCCCAAATGCTTAAGAACTACCAGAACTCTGTAAGTCCAACTAACCTGTTTTTTTCTGAGCGCCTCCGTTGTGTTATTTCACCCACATTGGTGTCATAAGTTCATTTAATGAGAGATTTAACTGCTAGTGTTGATAATGGATTCTTGTCCTTGAATGTAACTCTCCTTGAAGAATACATTTCATATGCACATACAGAATAATAAAACCAGCGTTGGAGTTTGTGAGGACACTTATTTTGTCTCAAGGAGCTCTCGAACTCTTTTGAAGTCCTGTGCTTAAATGTTCATCCACCAAAAAAAAAAAGTAGCATACTTAGTAGTATACTTGCAAATGATTGCATAAAAATGATTTAGCAACATTTCTGTCTGCATGGTTAGGGTTAGGATCTCAAGTAAAACTGTTTAGCTTCTGAATCCCATTTTCTTATCTCATCCCAAACTTTATGGAGGTAATGAAATATCTGGCTGAGTTTCCTGTCTTAAGAAAATGCGTGATAATGTTTCCTTGAATTTCATTTAAGTCATAAAAACTGGATATTATTGGCCAGGGAAGAACTTCAGGGTACTGAAAAAAAAGAAAATCAATCATGAAAGAATTTTACTTTGTAGATGGTGTAATCTCAAGTGTGTGTATGTTTCATGTTGTCAAGCATTCATAAAACTCTTATTCTGAATTATTATCCACATTCCCTCAGTGTGTGATGAGAGACCTCAGTCTAAAGTCTAAAGTCAGACTGCCCTCTCCCTCACCCCCCTGTCCTGCTTAGATGGAGTCGAGCAGCGCGGCCAAGAGCAAGAACGACAAGGCCTGGAGGAACGTGTCGGAGGAGATCAAGAGGCTCTTCCGAACGGCAGTGCTGCAGCTTCAAGAGAAAGGGACCATGAAGAGCGCTCAGGCCAAGAAATTCCTTTGCTCTGGTTAGTTTCAGCTCCACCCCCCCCCCCCCTTTTCCTTTTTCATCTTTTTATGTCATATCTTTTGACAGCTCCTTTTCAAGTGGGAACATATCTCACTGTCTGTTGGGTAGCACACTTCTTTCTTTCTGGCTTTTTTATTTGATTTATTTGAAGTTATTTATTACTCTGAAACGAAATAATTAGTAGAAATTACAGATCTGTTATTTTTAGCAACATTTTTCATCAGTTGTTGCTACCATAAGCTATTTTCCTCCTAGAAAATTGAATAAATCATAGCCTAGTATAAACATTATGACAGATAATTGTAATAATGCATCACGGCGTGTGTCTGGTTTAAATAATATTTACTTGCTGGCAGTGTTTCGGCAGTGTTTTATAGCAGAGGAGTGCCATCTCGTCTGAAACATTAAAGGACTTTAATGCATTTTTTTTTTCAAAATACCATTAACCTTTATGGAAAAAGAGCAAAGCAGTTTTATCACACAGGCCACAAATCTAATAACTGGATCTGTTGTTTCGACCGTCATCTCGTAACGACATTGATAACAAGAGATGAGATGCAATCAGGATCTGTCGGACTCTGCTCAGCAGATGACAATGATTGATCGACCACATCATGTGTTCTCCTCACATTAATTAATCCAAGTAGTGGAGAAGCCCAGTAGCTGATTGGTTACTGTGCATGGTTTGAATCCAGCCAGGAACCCTTGTTGCATGTCTTACCCATCTTTTTTCTCCACTGGTGTCCTGTCTGCCAATCAGGCTTAAATGCCAAAAAATAGTTGGTCCAAGCAGCATGTTGCAAAGTCAAGAAAAAACTGTTTTTCTAAAAGGAACTGCTTGGTAACTTTCTCCTTTTAATTATATTTTGTTTATATGCAATATTTTCAGTGATTATCAGGCTAATTACTGGGTTACTCTGCTCTACATTGTGTCAGCCACAAAAGCAAAATTTTCCCATTAATGTGACTGCTAAAATAACTCGGAAAATACCAATTATGAATTCTGAACTCTCTTGTTAAGTTGAAATATAAAAACTGAGAATCAAGTAAACAATCTACAGCAGCTATTCCAAAGTTTTCGTATCTTTTTTAATGCAAAAACTAGAGATGCATATCCTGGATGTTTAATGTGCTCCATATCAGTGTGTATTTTAAAAAGACGCTCCATCAAAGAACCACCCATTTCTCATTGAGAGAGCATTGCACTAATATTTCAGGACATTTATTTTTCTTTTCTGAGACTGTCATTGTTGAAGATCAGGGTTTGATGACAAGCTCTTGTTTTATAGTGCCTCGCCCTTTTTTCAGAGACTGGGCACAGCTCATAGCATATTTTTGGCAGAATAGTACAAAGCTTATTAAGTAAATGCAGTTTAAGTATAATTTGATATGAAAAGTAAGCACTTCTTCTGTGTCAGGAAACTGCAGTTCCTGTGCACTATAATTGAGCACATTGGGCTTTAAGCAGGGCTTGATTGTACTTTACAGAGGAAGTTGTGCCGTCTCCTGGAATTCCCAACTTTCCTTTCACACTTTTCTCTCTCCTGCCTAATTAGCAGGATACCATGTGAGCAAAACTACACAGGAGATGCTGGCAAGATTTCAGTCAGCCAGCTCTTTGTGGGGGAGCCTGTGATATAGTTCAGTAGTGCTGGCTTATGTGATTTTATCAACTTTGTTTCTTCTTAAATAAGGCTCAAGAGAAATCTAAGTCTAATCTGAGGCTAAAGGCATCTAAAACCTGTTCAGATTTGCTCCTGAGAGAAATCTAAATCCTGCATTTGTTAGACCATTATCTTTGTATTATAATCCTGATCATCTGCTTTGGAAAACAATGGCAAGTTTTCAAAAGTGAGAAATTAAGAAGTTTTCAACAAAAAAATGAAAAAATTATTTCTTTCCTCTCATTTCAGCCTTGGAGGATGAATTAGACTTCGCCCTTGGGAAACAAACTCCTGCCTTTCTCAGGAAATGTGTTTGCTACATTCGCAAGATCTCCAACTTTGACCGCTTCGCCAAACTCCCTGACATGGCCCGGTACATGGACATCGTGGTTAGTGCCGACCGCGTCATGCGCAACCAGGAATCCTATGAACGCCTTCTGAAGGTACGGGACGAGTTCATACCCACAGTCGTGGCTGCCTCCAACCTCCGCGTCTACTCTTCGGTCACTCACTGCGACATGAAGTTAGGCTACTCCCAGGAAGTGGAGAGCCACTATGTGGAAGGTCTGTGTAAACAGTTCTATGAGGACATGGTGGATATCATCCAAGCCACAGTCCAGCAGAATTTTGACACAGAGACTGACCCGCTATACGATGAGATCCTGCAGCATCTGTCCCTCTGTAAGAGCTACGCGGAGCTCTTCGAGTACAAGAGCGAGACGCTGGATTATGTGCAGGAGTATATTCTGCCGTCCAAGGGGAGCAGAATGAGCCCTCTGGTGGTATACGGGGGACCCTGCACTGGAAAGACACTGCTGCTATCTGAAGTTGCCAAACAGGTGAGACATGAAAGGGGAAAGTAAGTGAGTCATAGTGTTTCTGCTTTTTAGGGAACATAGCCCATGTTTCTCTCTCACTTTGGTCCTTGCCCGCTCTCACAGTGCATTCACGCTTGTGCTTGTCTGTCGGTCTGATGGGAGCATGTGTCCATCTTTGTACGAGGGGGCGTGCAACTGTTCATCTCTTTTCATCAAACACTTCCTAGACCATCTGTGTGTCTGCCAAGACAGACCATCATCATGCACATGTCTCCAATTTCCTGTGAAGCCATGCGTGTGAGTGTATGTGTGTGTGCCTGTGTGCATGTCCACATCTGCATATCAATATGGAGGCAAGTATCTGTTTGTGTTTTTTAAGCGTCGGTGTGTGAATGTTTTTGATGATGTTTCATTTGTTTCTTAATTTGTGTGTGTCTGTATGTCCATGTGCCATATTCTCTGTTCATTGTCTGGCTTTGTGTGTGCCATCTGGCTGCCCAGCTACATTAGTATCACACCGTAACTGAGATCACACAGCAGAGACCCACTGATCCACCCCCTCCTAACAAACCTTTGTAATGGATGTCACGTTAATACATTCTTATTTTAAGTGGCAGTCATATTATCCAAGCATCTGGGTATAAATATACTTTATAAAATGATATGACACAAAACAGGCAAAATAATGTAGCAATCAGAATTGAAGATTACAAGAGGAAACAAGTTAGGGAATAAGAGTTAAATGAGTGATGGAGGAGAAAAGGAGAGGAAGTATGTAAGAGAATATCTATAGGTATGGAGGAGGTCTTGTGAAAAGAAAAATTGTATTAATAATAGTACATTATTTTATACATTAGTGATGGATGAACACATTCTCTGGTCATTTTAGCTTATATTGCTATAAAAAAGTTTTAGTACAATAACATCATATTTTTCCACCAGGGGAGTTCCTCAAGTGAAAGCAAGTTTTTGTACATTAAAAAGAATAAATATGCTTTCTTAAATCCTCAGAAAAGGTGTTATAAATGCACAGAGTACTGCGTATCAATGTTATCCCTTCAAAACTAACTAATAATTATCACAATTAAAAAGGAATAGCTGTTAAAACTCAAATAAATCAAATGGTTCATTCAATGATTGTGGTTAACATTTTCAAATATTATGCATGTATTTGTGAATTATTACTGCCCACACACAGATAAGCTGACCACTTAATCACACAATCGTTTTACACTAATACACATGTGGGTGGGATGTGTAAGCTGTGTTGAAACTGCCCACCTCATTATTTAGCAAAAGGCTGAAGGAGAAGGACTGTGTCATAAAATACTATAATTTATTGGTCCTTGTTTTGATAAGCTTACACACCTCTGATAGATGGAGTATAACTCAGATGTTGGGTGTTTCTCATAACCATGTGGCCTTGTGTATTATCTATCTATTATAAAGGAGAGAGTAATGTTGTTAGATTTAAGCCAGACTAAAAGGTGCAAGAGTGTCCCAGGGCCTGTGTGCCTCTTTGCTGTTACTGACCTGTTCAGTTTGATTCATCTGAACTCTGGAGGCATTTATAAAATGTCTTTACCTTTTAACTCAGATCACAAAAGTAAAAGTCTGCCAGAAATATGGTTCTCTTCTGAGTTGACTGAGCTGTTTGCTTGTAGACAGAATGCAACACAGACTTATCACAGCTCATGCCATACAGTTATGTGTAAATTCAAAGGCAAAAGTGGACCAATTATTTTCATTCATCTTTTAATTATGGCATCATTTTCAATTATCAGGTAGCAGCCTGAGAGAGGTTATGCCATTCCTCTGTTTCTACTGTCTATCTCAAACAAAAGCCAGTTCTAATATGTACAAGAAGTATATCTAGCACAAAAAAATAAATCTAATCATCTATAATTTGCACACATAGTAATGACCCATGGGTGAAACATGTAAAATATGACTAAAAAAACAATAAAGGAGTTACCAGACGTTAAGATTGAGCTTTTTTGACCATGTGTGTAATATCTTACTTTGCCACCAGTCTGTGTGCTGGATTAGATAAAGAGTAATGATGTGCATGCGTGCAGTCATGACTGGTTGGTTTTTGACAGCATGTCTATATCACATCTAAAGCTGCATACTCACACAAGCATATGAACAGAATGAAAATCCTTACTACAAACTGTGAAGTTGAGTGTAAATAGTTAGTAGATAGTAGATAGATACGCGATTCCAGCTGACTATTAACCCCCACCTCTCTGATAACAATAAACAATAAGTGCATCTCCTCATCTCAAGAAAGACAGAGCGATACTGAGTGCATTTGCGCATGAGGCACAGCAGTATAACTACATTGATTATTTAAATCTCCTGACACACCGGCAGGGTCTAAAGGTAATTAATGTTCTGTGTCTACACAACCAAAAGGTCAGATGTTACACACACACCGTCCAGGTCCATACAGTGAAATTGTTTTGTGTAAAGCAGCTGTCCCCTTGATAAATCCAGCTCTGTCAGAGCTGTCTAAAAGGCTAAAAGTTTAATCCTGTTTCCTCTGGAGAGTTTCCTCTAGCCTGTCAAGTTGATAACTACAGTCTTTAGTTTTGCTGTTTAAACGTCCCACGATATTTGCTGCTGTGACATTACTGTGCGCATGGAAACATTTACAATTACTGAAAGCAGCCTCTAATCATTAAAGTAAATTGTTAAAGAAAACACTCATACATCAATTCAACACATCATGAAGAAATCACTTGGAAAGCTTGCACTGTTCAGCATAATTTAAAAAGCAATGAAGCCTATTAAAGGGACAGGTAGAGGTGAAGTGTCATGTCCACATTAAGCTGTTCTGTCAGGCTGCCAGAGACTATTCTAACTGGCATGTGTTATCCGGGTCCATGAGCTGCTATCTCACGTCCAGTTCTTTTACCCACTCCGTTATCATTATATAGAGGGTCTATTTTTGCTAGAACAGAAAAACGAGAAAAATTATTATTGCAATAACATAAATGGGCTACAGGCTACACCTGGAGGCTGCAACACCCCCACAGTGCTTCCTGCAGCAATGAAATGTTTATCTTGTGTGTGACATATATTTAAAACCAGTCCATTGAAAAAAGAGGAATCCAGGTTAAAATGTCTAACATGTTTAGCCTTGTGTTGCACAGTGATCTGTCAGTCTTCCATGATCACAGTGAGTGATAATGAAATTAAAACTTTTCTTACTTACTTAAGTGTCATTTCTAATAAGACGTTGTTTGCTCAGTCAAGTCAATAGAGCAATGTAATGATAACAGGTGTGTGAAGATATACAGCAGGTTTATATATCATTAGCCAAAGCATACACAGTTGAAGAACAGGCAAGGCAAGGCAGCTTTATTTATATAGCGCATTTCATACCCAAGGGCAACTCAATGTGTTTTTCCAAAACATAAAAACATACAATTTGAAAAATAAAACCCAATAATAGTAAAAATTGGAAACATTAAAACATACAATTAAAAACAAAAAAAAACACTAATAATATGAAATGAAAACAAAGTACAGAAAAATAGAAAGAAAGAAAAAATAAAACAAAATTACACTAGAATAGAGCATAGGAATGATATACAGTACAGTATATCAGATGATAAGTGACATTAGTTATTAAATAGACAGTTATAGCATAACATACAGCAGTAATGTTGGATTCCCAACAGTACAACTTCTGCTTTGGCACCATTAGAGAATATTGCCAATTCAAGAATTAGTCTTCAGAGACTAAGGTATTTACTCTATGCAAGAATCAGGTTAATTAAAGTTATGGCTTTCATTTATAGCTGATTGTAATAGTGGTTATTAGGCCCATGCAAAAGGCATGTAGATTCAAAAAAAACTTTCAGAGTTTGTGTTATAATTAATGAAAAATGTATAGAATGGCAAAAAGATTATATTAATTATTCAAATATGTTTA